>NC_022015.1:46390640-46404499 GCF_000317375.1 Microtus ochrogaster | reverse complement strand
GGCCAGAAGAGGGCACCAGACCTCATTACAGATGGTTGTGAGCCACCATGTGGTTGCTGGGAATTGAACTCAGGACCTTTGAAAGAGCAGGCGATGCTCTTAACCACTGAGCCATCTCTCCAGCCCTCAGGTGCTTTTCTTTAGAGTCACCTACACTAACTAATGTATCTGGCCATTTTACCTAAACATTTCGTGTGTGTGTGTGGTCAAACAATTTTTTTTGAAATAATTTTAGACTCAAAATTTATCAAATTATCACAGAATTTCTTCATCTGGCTTTCACTTAATGACAGTACCTTATATAGGTATTTATATAATATTAACAAAACTAGGAATCTGATATTATCAGAATTAGAAAACTCATGGTATTATTTAAAACTACAGGCCTCAGTTATGGGCATTCATACATATTTAGGCAAATGAGTGTGAATGCTTGTGGGAGATTTCTGCCACATATCTGTGTAATCACCACCACCACCACCACCACCACAATCAGGGCACACAACTTTCCACTTGGATGAAGAAACTGATGTGTTATCACTGCTAACCCTAACTCTGGCAAGTGTACATTCACTATCAGCAGGTTCTGTCATTTCCAAACCCTAGTCCATTTGCTTTCAACTCTCTCGAAGTATGGGACTTAAGCTGTAATGTCATGAAGGACACAATTTGACAGAACTGATGACAGCCAGTTGATGACAGTTGGCTCTTCTGAGAAGCATCTTTATGACTCAAAGAGGAACTATGCACCCTTCTACCCTGGAAATGATGAAGCACAAAAATGGTTTCAAAATGCATGGCTACAAAGTATCTACACAAAGCAACTAACCTGTAAGCAAGAGGTAGAACAATGGTGGCACCATTTACAACTGGAAGGCATCAGCTCCCCAATGAGCACAAATAAAACACAGTGAGTCGGAAGGTTTGGTATACATGGTGGTTACAACTCAGGGATCATAATACATATTCAGGGCCAGAATCTACCTGAGAAGACAGTTTTGTTTCTACACATCTTTTATTTCTACTTTAGTGCCAAGAAAATAGTATTTAGTCACTCCTAGTTGGATGGATGGATTTCCTATACAGAGATTTGGTGTGAGCATTAAAGCTTGTAGCATTTAATTTTTACTACTGGAGTTCCTTTATGAGTGAAAACTGAATGTTAGAAGGAAATGGTAAGAGTTACAGAAGAGTCTGACTTTAATAAAAAAGAACTACTGCCTTGTTGGAAGTGAACCAGTGCTCTAAGGCAAGGGCAGGCTAGAATTCCTACAGCAAAGCAGCTATTCATACTCAAGGCCTTTTCCAGACACATTAGCACATCTGCAGCCAGCAAGAAGCTCTCTGCTGAATAGTGAGAACTCCTTCACACCTTCAACTATTTAACCCTGGCTAGAGAACAAAAGGGAGCTGCTGCTAGGAGAATACCAATGCAAAGCTATATTTTAGTGAACCTGGGAATAGCCCTAGTCACCTGATGAGATAACAAAGCCCATGTTCAGTGAATTGACTGCCTCCCATCTACAGATAGAGTGGCTCTTCCAGCAGCAACAGGCTGCTCTGTACAAATGCAACTTCCTAATTTATCAGACCCTTGAATTAAAATTTGAAGCATATATTCCAAAATCTATGTGATCATCATTTACATACAAGAACTCAGAAATTTCAGATAAATCAAAGAACTGCATGCACAGTGGCAAGATAAACTAAGAAACATGCTCCACTCCAGTTACATCGCAGACACAGGTCAGAACAGAGGGCTCTTAATCCTCATGTGCTTGGTGCTCTGGCAGTCTAGAGATAACGGGAAATTGTGATTTTGTTTCCTAGAGATGAACCAAGAGTACCTAATGCTACTAGTTATGTTTGGCAGGAATAATTTTCAAAGAATCAGTGCACCAAGCAGGGCTTTTTTTCTGTCAAATGCACCTTAGGAGCGCTGATAGCACCTCTCCAATCAGGAACGTGCACTGAGCTCCTTAGAGCTAACTATGTGTATGACATGGAGCCAGGGCACACAGCTGCAACTGGAAAGCCACCTGCAAAGGCTCAGCAGCCACCCTACACAACTGCCAGGGGCACTTCTCTGTGATGCAGGGTACTGCTGAGCTGTCTCAGATTGCCACTGTGAGGATTCTCTTTCCTCTTCATTCTTCCTACAGCTCTTGTAGAATAACAACTGCTTACAACGAACATCTGCTTGTCAAGCTATGTTCTACCTCAGTATTGTTAACACCATGACAAGGAAATAGTCTTTTAAAATAATCCATTCAGACTAGAGGCATGACTCAGTGGTTAAGAGCACTGGTTGCTCTTCAAGAGGACTGGGTTCAATTTTCAGTACCCACATAGCAGCTCATAACCAGCTCTAACTTCAGTTTCAGGGGACCCAATTTCCTTTCCTGGCCTCTGTCAGCACTAGGCATGCATGTAGTGCACAGGCATACATGCAGACAAAACACTCATACACACAAAATAAGTAGACTTTTTTTTTAAATCTCATGCATTACTGATTAAGATAAAGTGATGGTCTTGCTGGACAGTCTCATTTTGCCTCACTTGGGGGCAGAAAGCTAAGTAAGTGTAATTTAGCAAAAGGAAAAGGTTGAACACTATCCATCTCTTAGTCGCAGTATATGCCACCTACACCCAAAGCAAACCTTACCAGACACACTCCCAAGCAAAAGCGGTGAGAAACAAAACAACCTTCCCAAACAAACAAAGGATACACAATCTATCTACATAATAATTTTCTACTGAGTGGCTCAGAAGGTACAATACTGAAGACATAATTTGTGAAGCAGAAAATAGACAAGTGAGAACTGCATCTCTCACTGCCCAGAAAGAACCAGCTCAAACAGAGCCTGTAGAACCCTAATTCACCTGCCCCATCATGCCTTGAAAAGCAAGGCATGGAGAAAGAATGCACACATTCTTTGCACTTCATATTGGCTTCGTAGGGGAGGAGTTACTTTGTACCCCTAGAAGTGGTATTCTAGTGTAGTATGTCCTTTTCATTTATGCCTGCCACATTTTGAGAAGATGCAATAAAATAATCTAATCTCTGTATTTTCCATTTAAATACTTCATATTCTCCGCAAAAACTAATGGAAAATGGGGGGAGGGGTTTCATGTTGTATTATTCCATTCATTTAACATTTTAAGAAGAAACACCAGGGCCTGAACAAATTTATATTGCAGAGTAAATTCAGAGAGTTAATTATAGCTCTAATTTGTTTTGTAAGCCTGATTCTGAGTGACTGCTGGGGTCATTCCCAATATTGCTATGGTGATGACACAGGTACATTGCTAAGGCAATGCAAGTGTAAAAGGTAGAAGCCCTTTCCTGATGTGAGGCACACGAAGACATCATGGTATACATGGGACTTAATTATTTAGGAAATAAGTCATTCCTTGTTTTTTTTTTTAAAAAAATTGGTATTTTTATCTGCATGTATGTATGAGGGTGTCAGGTGTTGTAGTTACAGACAGTTGTGAGCTGCAATGTGGTGCTGGAAATTGAACCCAGGTCCACTGGATGAGGAACCAGCGCTCTTAGCTGCTATCTCTCTAGTCCCTAAGCCACTCCTAAAACTGTGTAAGAGAAAGCAAGCCTGGCTGTTTGAGTGCTCCTCCTTACTCCCATCCTCTGTAGGCCTTCGATGACTTTCTGCTACATGGACACATTGAATAGTTTGATACTGTAGATTAAAAGATGCAGTCTTCCTACACTTGCAAATTCAATGGTCTGGGTCCACAACTATCTTTGTCTATGACTGTATTACCAACATCTGGCTGAGAGCTTGGGCCACCTGTAACAGATGCTCAGTGTGCTATCCAAATTAAAACTATTTCATCGGAAATGCTGCAGTGGCCAGCAAGTTACACTCCTTAGGAACAAGCATAGGAGCCAGGGGATTGTTAGCTACCCATCTTTATGTAATTATATTTCTGGAATATAGCTGGCCTGCATTATGTAAAAACTAAATTCTGAATTAAAATGCCTCTGACAAATTTAAATACAACAGAGGAAGGAAAGGCCCCATTGGCTTAACTTCATTTAGGAGACGAGCTTCCTGCTCTTAAGTCCTGGCCACAGAATGACATAATCGGCATAAGCACACTCATCAGTGTGCAGTTTCTAGGCTTTGGAATTCCATCCAATCCAGTGAAAATTGAGGAGGCTGAATCTAACAACAGACATTTCTAATGTAAGCTCTTTAATGGAACAAAATTATATAGCTTTTGTTGGTTTTCAGTAAAAAGCGTGGCAATAAAGAAAGAGACATGCTTAGTCTCTGACAGTTCCTTCACCACGGCAGAATACAAAGCCACCTGGAGCTTAGCATCAGTTGGACTTGAAGCGTTATGTCAGAAACTAAGGATGTGAAGAGTCTTGGATCAGATTCATGGGCTATGCAAGGAGTTTGCCAACGCCCGGGAAGAAGCCCAGGTTTTATTTGGATTTGGACATCTTCTGGGAATGCATTACAAAATTTCAAGTGGTAATCCATAAACATCTTCCTGTTGTATGTTTGAGAACACGAAAGAACGAAGGCAATCCCAGCCATTGGTTTGTTAGTGACCACTGGGCTCCTTTCACAATTAACTTTAGGATCATTCCTGGTTGCAAAAAATATGAAGTTTGAAAAAATTATTAAAAGTAAAGAGTCAAGCTGAAAATTCACTAAAATAGTATGACTAAATCAAATTAAATTTGATTTTTTTTTCTGTTTGGGATATGATTCTAACTGGTCACTAATTTTAATGATAGTCTGTCAACAACAGACTTGAACTAAAAATCTTTTCAAAATTAGAAAATTTCACTATTGTGACCCGAATTGTTCTTTCAAACAAGAAAAACTCAAGTTCCTCCCCCATTTAAATGAAAGCAACTAAGAATAAGATTTGGCAATTATGAATAAAATATCAGGAGAGATGGCATCAATTTTTAAAAAATAAAAGTTAGAGTCATATAAACTCTAGCAATTACACCACAGAGAAAAGATGAGCTGTGGGTAGTTAAGTATGAAGAGAAGTTTCTGGTATGAAGCAAACCCAGCTATACACAAGAAGATTAACAGCATGCTCTTGGGTTCATGTTTGGAGCTGGGGGATTTTTAACCCCATAAAGTGTTTCCAACGGTAAGATTGCATGCAACAGATCTGCAGCTCTAGTTCGATATGAAGTTGGAACTGTGGCACAGAAAAATGATTCTGGGTAGGTTTCATATTTTTAATTATTAAAAAGAAGGTTACAAAAACTAGGTCGCCTTCATTAAAAAAAATTAACAAGACCTCATTGTGAGAGGATCAGTCTCTTGGGAGTAGAAAGCTAGATCATGCCAAGAGATCTTATCTGACGGTGTCAGGGCAGTGAAGGCGAGGGAGAACCACAAGACAACTCTGTGCAGGCTGTGCAGAGCTGGGTGGACAAAAAAAAAAATCAGAAGAAAAGATTTTAAAACAAACACCAAACAAACAAAAACAAAAAGAAACCCCACCAAAACACTGTTAGGTAACCCTTACAAAATGGATCAGTGACCGTTCAGTAAAACTACTACATTGAGGCAAGCATGGATTCAAAGGGCAGTTTGGGGGCCAGGACCCAAGCAAGCCCCTCCCTCTTCAGGTCTGAGCTGACCAGGAATCTGGCTCAGCTTCTTAGCTGCATGGGATTACTCAATACACAAACATGCCTATCTCAGAAGAGCTCACTGAGCAGAAGGAAAATTAGCATTCCTCATGATTAGTGTTCAGTGACAGGTAGCATTTATCACAGGTAGTTTTGTTCATAAAGTTGTTTCTTTTTTTCACAGGAAATCCCAAAAAAGCTAGGATCACAGAGTGGTGGCTGCAGTGTTATGACCCTGGTTCTTGAGGACTTATCAAGGCAGAGTAAACTCTGCAATAAAGAGCAAGAGAAGGAATAAAGAATTCTAACTTTCTTTGAATAAAGAACTAAGACATAAGACAGCTCACGAAGTATTTTTTTTTCCTTAACAAATACCTTGAGTCTCCGGAAAAGAACTCATTACTGCACATAGGAAAGAGATTTGGCATCTTAATTTTATAATCAGAGAGTTGTTCAAAATTGTTACCTAAGAGACTCCAAATGAACAGTGAACAAACCAAGCAACTCAAGTGTGTGCCAGGCAGACTTCAGTGTCACAGCCAGGCCTAGCCTAACAGCAACAGATTCATAGTTATATCGCACAAACAAACAGATCAAGCCTGTAATTAGACATAAACACAAGCAGGTGCAATAGTGCATGCTTGCATCCCTTGCTACTCAGGAGGCTGAGCAGGACTGTTTGTGCCAGGGAGCTTGAGGCACCTGTGAAGAGACTGTCTCCTAAATATGAAACAAAAGGAAACAACAAAATCCAAACAAAGAGACAGAGGAAGAGAAAAAAAAGAGCCCCCCATTGTTTATTTCTAATTTACTTTCTTTATAGGACAGCTTTCAAAGGTGCTGATTGATTCTGACACAATTCTGAAAACATATTAAGAAATACTAGAAGGCTGACTCTTAGTCTGTCTTACTGTGCGAAGACAGTGCCTAATGCAGCTAGCATATACCAGGTTAATGAGAATCTATTATGCTAAACTTTAATTCAGTATGTGTTTGATGGAGGGAGACTGGCACAAGGAAATGGTATGAAAATATGTTAAAATATATTTCTTTCCCTTAGGGATGTCAGACTATCTGGGAAGTAAAGATAGTACAGATGAATCAATTAAGAAACAATTAAGTACCAAACTGTAAGCTGCTAACTAAGAATGCAATAAGAAAGTTGGATGATTATGAACTACAGTCACTAGAGAATAATGTGAAAAAAAAGGTGGGGGAAGTTATAGGCAGAAAAGAAATAAGAGGGAAGAAATCAGAAACGGCACAGAATTTTCTTAGACTTTCAACTAGTACCTTTTAATCAAAGTTCACATGAAACTTGACAGTAACTTCAATAGTGGGACTGAATCAAATGGTAGAAGACCCAAACGCCCTCCTGAAGGAGGTGGGACTCTGGCAAGGAACACAGTTGTGTTGCAAATAATCACTGATAATGGGGGCACATGGACCTATGAGAAGCTGCCCTGATCAGAGTTAGGAGTTATCTGCGAACAGAAGCTGAAGGAACAAAAGCCAACTATTTTCCCAACTCTCTAAAACATATTGTGGAGTTAAATCAGAACATCAGTCTTCAGCAGGATTCCATCCAAATGGTAGAAGCAGTATGCTAGCCGTCCATCAACATTCATTACCCTAAAGGAGGAATTTCAAACTATGTGGATGTGTGAGTATTTCAGGCTTTGTGATCCATATGATCACTGTTTTAATGATCTGACTTTGCCACTGGGCACCAAAGATGCTACCATCATTCATATATGAATATGTACAGCTGAGCTCCAATCAAACTAAAAACGGAAAGTAGGTTGATTTTTCTGAAGTCTGCTCATCCCCATTGTACCATCTTTCTGAGGGAGTCTGTGGAGGAGACGGTGAGGAGATGCAGCTATTTCAGAATCAGCTACAGTAAGAGCAGGTAGCTAGTCTGCACAGTGCACCCATTTCTACACCTACTGTCCTTCAGGAGACCAATTTACCCATAAGGAGAAACAGAGTCTAGTTCTTTCGCTATTGCTCTCCCAAAGGCTAGAGACTGGCTAAGTATATCTGAGTTTTATTTCATCCCTATGAGCACCATGTGTTCTGAAAATGAAAAAGACTCTGGAAATCATCAGACAATACAGAGGGAGACAAATACGCGATGTTCTATTTGTTGTTGTTACTTCTTTCACTTCTGGAAAAGGCAGAAAGATGTACAAGTAAGTATATCACTCAAGTGGAAAAATGATACCTTTGCAAGCACTGGGGCCACAAGCATTCATTCAAAGGCCAGAGCTAACCCAATGCTGTGATGGTTTGGTCACCTTGACGCACAGTAAGATCACGTGGGAAGGGAGGCTGGATTTAAGAATCATCTGGATCAGGCTGGCTGGTGGGAACATTTGTAGAGCAGTCCTGACAGCCTTAACTGATGTGGGAAGACCCAGTGTGAGAGTGAGAGGTGCCATTCCCTGGGTCTGGACCTTGGGCTATACAGAAGTAGAGAAATTGGGCTTAGCAGCAGGCTCCTGTTCCTCTGTTCACTCTCTGCTCTTACCTGTGGACATGACATGACCAGCAGCTTCAGTTCCTGCCACTGGGGCTCCCCTGCTAGGATGGAATATAACCTAGAACTGCAAAACGATTCATTTCCACCCTTAGCTGCTCTTGGCTGGAATATTTTGTTGGAGATTATGAACCCCCAGACCCTGAATTTCTTGTGACCCCCTGCCTGCTGAAGTAAACAACTTGTTTTCCTATGCTTGCGGCTGCTCTAAGCAAACACCTTGTTTTGCAGCTGCTCTGAGCATGAGACCCTCAGGAGTTTCTGATGGCAGGGGAGTAGTTTCTGGTGGGCTTGCAGCTAAGAGTTAGGGTGTGGCCACTAGATCCTATATAAGCTGTCCTGAAACACAATAAAAGAAGTATTCTTGGCGTTACCTGCCCGCCCCCCCCGCCTTGTGTGTGTTTCAACTCCAGCCCCTTGCCTGACTCGCAAACCATCCTGTAGTGTGTAGCACATAGAGCAGAAGTTGTATTACAGTATTTTACCATAGCAGCAGAAGAAACTAAGATAGGCATATTCACAAGATACCATCCACCTTGTTATTTTATTTTCAACTGACATTCTTACATTTTATTTACTTATCCACTCCTTTATGCATTTGTGTGTTTGTGCACATGGAGTGCATGTGGAGATCAGAGGACAACGTGAAGGATTCAGGCCTTGGTGCCAAGTACCTTTGTCAGTTGAGTCATCTCGTCAGCACCATCTTCTTAAAAAAAAAAAAAAAATGGCACAGGGTCTCTCCTTAGTCTGGAGCTCCTGATGAGGCTAGGCTAGCTAGTCAGTGAGTCGTAGAGAGCTACCTGTCTCCAGACAACCAGCACTGAGATTAGAAGGGTGACCAGCCATGCCCGGGTGCTTTTTACATGGCTTTATGTGATGCAAGTACTTTACTGATTGAGCTACCTCCCAGACCCTGTTATCATTACTCTCTAGAAAAGAACAATTCAAGATCAATGTTTCCTTCTGAACTAAGATTTCAGCTTTAAGAATTTAATTTGCTCTGGGAGCATGGGGACCATGCGAGAGGGTAGAAGGGAAAGGAAGGAGGGGGCAGAGAAAAATACATAGCTCAATAAAAAATAAAAAAGAATTTAATTTACTCTCCCACAAACTTATCCATTGTCTACAGCTGCATCTGCACCTAGCAATGAGACAGTGACCATATGGTTCACAAAGCCTGAAACACATACACACGTGCACACACTCACATAAATCACACATGTTAATTTGAGGGTCCTAAATTTTGCTTGATTGCAAAGGCTCATTATTTTTCAATAAGGGCAGTCGAGTGTAATGGAATCCCAAAATACTCAAAAATCAGAAATTAATTTAAGCATTAAATTTCACCCACTACGCCTGGGGAGACTGAGGCTTTACTGCAAGCTTCAGAAGTGATGAGCAGTAGAGGGAACTGGACCTACAGCTGGATACTTGCCAACAAGTCTCACCATACCGTGCTGTTTCTTTCCTTCAAGAAGGGGGGTCATGTCAGGATGGCCAGAAGAGCCACACCCCAACCCCAGGAGTACAAGTATTCAAAATATTACTCAGTATTATTCTTAGAAGGGACCCTTACTCAAGAATTTGGCTCTAAGTCAGATGGATGGGATATCAACATAATAATAGATGGTATATCAATTCAGGGCCATAATCAAAGCAAATTCTAGTGCAGATACGTACCAAAGGGCCAATTTCTTCATGCACTTACTGCTCTGGACTACATGGACTCTTTAAACGCAGTCTGACTCACCCTCCCCCCGGGGGTGGGGGGGACTCTAGTAAAGTAAGATTAAAGCAAACCCAGATACAGTAGTCTTTGGCCTAAGGTTGCAACATGGGGACTTTTTCACTATACTCAATGTGACTGAGACTTGTGTTCTATGGCTAGTGTCAGGGAACTTCTGGTTCTGTAGGCAGTGAACTCATTTGACCTGATGTCTCAGTATATTAAAGCAGGTGGTGAACCCCAGAAAAAAAGAGAAGAAAACCTACAGCCATCTGTTTATTGTGTTCTTTTTCTAAAGATACTCAGAGCCTTCAGGCTTTTTATCAATAATGAAAAAGTTAGTAAAATAATTTTAAAAATTCTCCAAAATCTTAGAATGCTTTTAACGAGATCATTCTACAGAATTGGAGAATGCATCAAATCTGGACCATTTGTAAACCTATCCAAAGTTTATCCATTTCCTGAAATTCCTCATCTCTTCCTTTCGCCCACTATCTGTCCTTTGAGGCCTAATTATTTAGATAACAAGTAGGTACAAATCAGATTTATAGTGTCCTTAGCTCCTGTAAAAAGTGATTGGATGGAATGGAAGATGAAGTATGGGGGCGGGGGGCTAATAGTGTAGTCTAAGCCAGGCATGGTGGTGTAGCCTTTTAATTCCAGCACTCAGGAAGCAGATCTCTGAGCTTGAGGCCAGCCTGGTCTATAGAATGAGTTCCTGGCCAACAAAGGCTACACAGAGAAACCTTGTCTCAAAATGCAAAAAACAAATTAACAATAACAAACAAAACTGTAGACTAAAATTTATACAAATATTTATAAATTACCCAAGACTTAGATTTAGTCTGTGTTAGCATGAATAACAGATACTTAGTGAGACACGACTACATTTTAATGATAATGACCAAAATCCTCTGGATTTGTTTTCTAGTAAGCTTAGCCCACTTATTCTCTCTTAACCTGACAGTGTGAAACAACTTAGACACATCACCAACAAACATCAATAATATGTATCACACCAAGTGGTTTATAAAACACTCCAGTCCCACTGCTCACTTTAACTTCTGTGCATAATAAATCCTTGTGAGAAAGAAGCAAGTTAAATTGTACAAAGAAGCTGGGCAGCGGTGGCACACACCTTTAATACCAGCAGGGAGACTGAGGTAGGTGGATCTCTGAGTTCAAGGCCAACCTTGTTTAGAAGAGCCTAGTTCCAGGACAGGCTCCAAAGCTACAGACAAACTCTACCTTGAAAACAAAACAAAACAAAATGTACAAAGAAACAATCAGAAAATCCAGGACACTCTTGAGCATGCCAGTGAAATGTAAAACAGGTCTCTCTATGAGGGTAGAGATATAGCTACCAGATGCAACGTGTATTCCTAAAATTAACCACATCTGAATGGCATTTTAGAAGAACCAGAAGAATCTGAACATGAACTTATTATTGGCTTTAGGTATAATGTATGGCCATTATTAACTATATAGGAAAATATCCATTTTTTCTTACAAAGATAAGCATAATGAAATGTCTAGTGGTATATAAGATGTTACAATTTCTGTATTATTTCAGCAAAAAAAATCGTCTAAAATAGGTATATGCACTCATATAAATGCAATTTAGAAAATCAACTTATCCCTAAGTAAGAACAAATAAAGAAATATCAGTTAGGGGACTTAAGTCAGCTAGTGCCAAGGACCCCACATCCATATCAGCTCTATACAACCAGCAGGTCAATTTCTATGCTGGACTCAGTTTATGCTGACAGAATTTTACGGTGGTTGCTTTCTGAGGTGGAGAAACTGCCCAAGACAGCTCTCAGCCTACAACAAACATTACAGAAATATACAAATTCACCATTAAGTAATGGGTACACGCCTCAAAATTCACAAATATCACTGGGAAAATGTCATGAGAGATAACAGAGGCTGTCTCAAGCACATCCATGGACGTCAACAGTTCCAAGCAAAAGGCAAATGCCAATGGTCAGGGGGCAAACTAGGTTCTTTATGGACAGGCATGACACTAGCAGACACATAGCTATCAGATACTGGAGTTTTGACTCTCTGATAGCAAGGCCTCTCTCTAAGCAAAATCGTAATTATAGATGATGGGTAAAGAATGAAAGGGGTAGAAAGGGAAGAGGTAACAGAAAAATAAGCACGACAGAGGTTGGCTTGGGCTCAGTGGTAGAGTGCTTGTTGCACATGCAGAAGGTTCTAGGTTCAATCTCTAGTACTAGAAAAGGGAAGGAGAAGAGGGGGAGAGAGGGAGGATGGAGAGGAGGGAAGGGAGAAATCATAGAGCATTACTAAGAAACAGGATCTCGTTAGCAAATGAGGGGCAGAAGGGAGTGAAGGGAGAAGCGGAGAATCACAATGAGGGTGGAGGGGTAAACAACAGGAGGATGAGACATAATGAACAGGAACAGGGGAGGGTGGATAAACACAGCAGCAACACAGGGAGACTGATGAAATTTGAAATGGCAAAGGAAACAGAAGGACAGAGGAGGCAGGAAGTAAAAGACAGACAGCTGGTCAAAGGTAGAGGAGGCAGAATTTTGGAATAGACAAGAGATGAATACAGGTTTTCTATTCATGTACTCAACTCACGGAGGGAATGAGTACACAAAGGGAATGAAGAGGGAGGAAAAAAAGAGTAGGGCAGGTGGAAAGGTCCAGAACCTGAATGGTGATATGGACGAAGGGCTGGGAGGGAAGAACAGACAGTAACAACACACGCCAGTTGACTGCACACACTGGAGTGCATGTTAAACAGGACAGATGGAATGCTGTTGTCAGTCGAGAATGACATGAGCCAAACTACCAGATAATGTGCAAGTACTTTATTCAGGCAACATTTCTATGGCTGATTTGGACCATAATTTAGTCTTATACAAATGCCTGGAAAGGCAGAAATGTAACTTCACTGTAAGAAGAATGCACAGCCCTGTGCCTCCCAAGCATGACTGAGGGGCACCATCAATCAGACACTCGGGCCTCTCATTTTGCTCTGAGCCACTGGATCACTCTATAATAGGGGCTGGCTTAAGGCTGTGGAATATTTCCTACCCTTTCTTGTGTCTATCCAGACCAAAATGAGAGGGGAATGACAGATTTACATAATTAATGTAGACAGAAATTTGACTAGGTAACTAAATATTTCAAAAACAATAACCAACATTTTTCCAGACTGTAGTTATCTAGATCACTAGCTACAAAGGGTTTCTATTAACCCCGTGCTGAACTTCATTTCTGTTATGCACATCTGAAGACAGAATTAACAGATCTCTCTTGGATGCAAATCTTTCCCAGGACACGAGATTGACTGGCAGCTCACACAATAATTTTGGAATGCATTCAAAATTAAAACTCATAGTTTTCCTGCAAAAGAAAACCCACCCATCAACAATGGTTCTTTGAAAGCAGATAAAGGTCTGAGAATTAGAAATTAGGGAGTCTTATGTTTTGGGAAGCCACGATCAAACACATTTTTATCTGTAATTTCTAATCTATGCATGTGTTCTGTCTCCCAAAGCAAAGATCAGAATTTTAATTTAAAAAAAAAACCTGCAAGATTTCAAGTTGTCTTCACTTGTTTGTTTGTTTTTCCTATTGCTGTGATAAAGACCATGACCAAATGTAACTTGGGAGGGAAAGTGTTTATTTCATCTTATACATCCAGGTAACAGTCCCTCACTGAACCAGAAACTCGAGAGCAAGGCCATGAAGGAGCACTGTGTACTGGCTTGCTCTCCAAAGTTTGCTTACCCTGCTTTCTTATATCAAGCACCATGGCTACCATCCCAGGGGTGGCACTGCCTACAGTGGCCCAGGCTCTCCCATATCAGCCATTAAGAAAATGCCTCACAGGCGTGCTTACAGGTCAAACTGATGGAAGCATTTTCTCAGTTGGAAGTTCACAAGCTTGTGTCAAGTTGACCAAAAACAAC
>NC_022015.1:46382873-46390540 GCF_000317375.1 Microtus ochrogaster | reverse complement strand
CACCACCACCACCACCACCACCACCACCACCACCACGACCACCACCTATGGTACATAGATTTGTGGATCACTCGGAGAAAACAGGGTGATAACATCAGATCACTAGGGTCTTCCTTTTGTTTTGTAAGTAAGACACAGTGAAAGAAATACTCTTAGAACTGGGGGTGTAGCTCAAATGGTAGAATACATTCTACCATGCATGAAGTCGTAGGATACATAATTGTCAGAGTGATACATACCTGTTATCACAGAACTCCAGAGTTGAAGGTAGTTCAAAGCTAACCTGGGCTACATGAGACTTGTCTTTACAAACTAGAAATATTCTCCACCATATGATCTTGGTACCTTATGACTAAACCTACACTGACAAGTTTGACACCTAAATATTAGTTTACTTTCTATACGGCTAGGTTTGATTACCATATGTGCAGCACAGACTAAATTGTCACAGAGCACATTCCCATGTGAAGCAGCAGGCAGTTTTTCAGGGCCTGCAGTGCAGATACTCACTATTTAGTGGAGTCGGATAACTGATATTCTCGTCGTCTATCATAGCACTCCTGGATTCCAGGATCATTCCACAAGCTCTTTATTGCATCTACATATGGGTTCTCAAAAGCAGACACCTTCTCCACGTCAACCTCTCGGACTAATTGTGCATGAGCCTGTTTAAGAGAGGGAAAAAGGCAACTGTTTGAATACTCTTCACACTGCATTACCAAGTCTTTGATTCACACTTCATATAGTGTACAATTCAAGCGATATCATCATAAACTGGCTTTCAGAGTGGTTTATAATGTGTCTTCATTTTTTTTGTTTTTCTTAATGAGAACCCAACCCCAAACCATCCTTTCTAGAGGAAATATGAAGTTCAACCTAATTAGGAGTAACAGGTGCAAAGCTTTTTCAGCATGACAGCAGGGAGGTCCTGCTAAGAGGCCAGTATGTTAACTGATTATCATAATTCTCCAATTCATAGTTACTATCCCCTCTACTCTGATAACTTGTTCTAGTCATACACATGTTGTCCTTGGCCCTGAGGATCTCTATCAATAGAAGCTGAGTCCTCCACTAAGAGTGGTCCCTGAAGTTCACTTTCAGATGGGCCATAACACTACCAAGAGAACAGTTTAACGGCTTAATTGCAGTAATTCTTCTTCCAGTCTGGCATACCCCATGTTACAGAATATTTGTATCTGCCATCTCTACAGTACCAAGTTTAGGAATCCATTCCATTTTTTAGCAATCAAGTAGAGTCTTGCTATTTTCATTACAGTATACTTAGCAGGAAAAAGACAAAGATGTTTAAAATTTTCAATAATATTAAAATCACAATGTTTTTTATTTTATTAATAAACTTTCATTTACCCTCAAAGTAGCCAGAAAACATGACTGTTTAATAACACTAATCAAATTAGTATTGACCAAATGTGACATATATGCAAATTATACATAACAAATATACAAACACACACTAATATAGTAGTTAATTGGAAAATGGAGGCAGATGGTTGATAATTATTGAAACAATTCTGATTTTGTATAAAAATTCTAAACAAGATGGGTCAATGGCTTCATGACTATATCATGGCCAGTTATCCTTTCCATCTAGTATTAAGAATAAACAATATTTATATATGCAATCCATGTTGTGCCTGGTCTAGATCTCAGTCTTCAAGTAGGAAGGGCCTCTTTTCAATAATAATAACTAATTTTGACTTAAGGTTTTAGGAAGTTCAACAAACATGGGACCTAAATCCCCTTTGTTAATAGCTCTGCTCTGACAAAGACAACTGGATCTCGTCACTGAAAAGTGTTGCTCCAGTCTGTCTTTCAACCACGGAAACAGATCCCCAGGTGGAGGCTATCTCATTCTAGCTCTTTCTGAGGGTCATCTTTCTATGCAGAAGGCCTTTCTTACTCATTTCTAAACCTTTTAAAAAGAAATTCTGCTCAGCGGCTGTTCCATATGTCATCACTTACAAATGACTATTATGATATGTCTCTCCAAAAAAATGTAATTTTTGTGTACTTTGACCCATGGACCGTCAACATTTTGTTCTATGCTGGTTATTATGCCTTAACTTATCTCATTTCTAGACTACAGTGATGGAGTTGTAATCATAAACTTTTCATTTCTTTGGGGCTCAGCACAGAAGGAAAATACAATAAATATTTAATTGCATTTAAAAGTACATATAAATATAATGTGAGTGCCTACAAGCCATAATTTCAAGACTCTTCCATCCTTACCCATTTTCTCAGAATTATAGTGTAATAGTTAGCATAGGAGTCTTAGTATCTTTTCCCTATAACATCAAAATTCATCGACAGGCTCGGCATTGTAGTATCACAGGTTACCAGGGTGCTGATAGAATAGAAGCTTAATAAATACTTGCCCACTGGATGAAAACAAGGATGAAAGAAGAGTGGAAATTAACAGTGCTACAAATCAAAAAAGCTAATTTCTGGTTCTGACTTTAGTCACACGACCACTTCTTACCTGCAGCAGAAACTACTTTTGCCTTTTTAAAACTAATTTTCTTTGTCCATAAGACAAGACAACTGGACCAAGTCAAGAGAGATCTCCTCTATACAAGAACAGGATGAATGTGAATATACCATAATGCATAAAATTAAGGGATTATGATACCGTCCCTCACTTATGTTTACCTTATATTATGTATATAGGTATTTTGACCGTGTGTATGTCAGCTGTATCACATGCATGCCTGTTGCTCACAGAGGCTAGAAGAGGGTGATAATGCCCTGCACTGGAGTTACAGGCAGCTACATGGGAGTCACTCCAGGGTCCTCTGTAAGAGCAGCAAGTGCTTTCAATTGCAGAGCAATCTCTCCAGTCTCAACACTGTTGCTCTTTGGGCACAGCTTTCAGTAAAACAAGGATTTACTATTTTAACCAACAACCAAATGAAATCTGCACATGAACAAGAAAATGCAGTACGGACTGATTGGGAGTCCAAATGTAGTATGGAAGAGAACAGAGGCTTTTGCCAGATGGAGAAGATGAGGCATGCAGTATCTGAGGAGGAATGTGAACAAAAGGTCAACAGATAAAAATATGTCTCCTTTCAACTGCAAAACCAGATTCATACAAACAAATCTCTATCTAGAAAGCCCTGAGATTTGTTAGTGTCGTAAATCCACAGCTCAGAAGCCATTCTGTAATATCTACAAAAGAGTATCACCTCCAAACACACACCAATCACCATGCTGCCTTTATGCCGAAGAGAATATCTAAGACACTTTTATTACCTCCCAAGCTCAGAATTCTATCCTTGTTGCTTTGGACAATGATTCAAAAATAATCAAGTATAAATTCCACTTATGTAAGTTTGCAACTAAAGTTCTCTAAGTTATTTAAAAGTATGATGGCATTTTACAAAATATGCATAGAAATAAAAATTGTTAATATTAATGTTGCATTGTCAATTCAGTCTGTCCCACTCAATTCTCATTATTTTTGTAAAAAATATTCTCTACATAGAAATAGTTTTAGTATTTTAGAGTAGAAAGATAAATTAGAACCATTATTATATTTGTCCAATGTCAAATGTGAAGTAGTAGTAAAAAATTCTAAGTAATGATGCCAAATTAAACAATTAATTTTAAAAGGCTATTTCAACAAGGAAAGAAGTTGTCTCTAATAATAATGTTAAATTAGATTTGACTTCTCTCTTTCGAACACAAAAACAAAATGAGAATGAGTGAATTCTTTATCATGTGAACAAAATGCAAAGTCCAATCTCCTTAAGTCAGAGTTGAGCACATTGAGTGGAAATGTTTAAGGATGGATGCTAGCTTTCAGTTCTCAGCAAGCTGGTGGCGAGTTTGAGAAACATACTGGGAGAAGCAGTTAGACACTTTCAGTACCTCTGGCAGAATTCTAGAGAAGACCACAGGGAAACCACAAGATGCGCCAGTATAGTTCAGGTAAATCTTATGTGTTTACATTTCTCTGGTTGCATCTGCTGAGGGAAAGTGGAACTGAAGACCAACCACAGTAGGTTTCACTCTACCCACTGAAGGCAAGTGTTCAGATTAAATAAAAAGGTCTCACAGTCAATGCTGGAAGGATTTTCAAAAAGGCGCTAACCACTCAAGACAGCGTCAGGCTATTCTAGTTCCTACACTCCAGAAGCAGAAAATCAAAAGGTAACTTCTGCATTTACCGAAGGCCTTTAGACACAAATATTGAGCTCTATTTGAAGGAACACCCAAAACAAATGGGTACTGGAAATCACAAATAGCAGGAACCTCAATTAGTCCAAATCCTCAATTCTCAACTGAGGTTCATACCATCCTTCATTTTGTCCCTTGTTGCTTATTACCTGTGACATTTGAGTCTTAAAAAACAAACAAACAAACAAAAACCACACACAGAGAAAACAAAAATGCGAACAAAAAATATCCTAGTGACTTCTTGGTTGGTTTGTTTTTTATGCTCAAAGGAAGCAGAGTAACATAACAACTTATGCTACAAACTCACCTCTACTTGTTGCAGATAAGGATGACCTTGTTCAGGCTGCTAAACATCTTCTCAACCTGTTTCCAGATCTCTGAGGCTCCCACTACATCAGTCTGGAATACTGATGTCACCTGCTACTCTAAAGGTTAACTTACAGAATCCTTCGGGGCTGGGCAGTGGGTGTGAGTGGTAGTGGTGGTCAAGAAGCTTACACCTAAAGCTACTAGTGAGTTCAAAGGCCAGCAGAAAGGAAATGCAAGACCAAAGCTATGGCCCATGGCCCATGCATGTATATGAGCTCCCGTGATGTCAGACAAGGCATTCAAATCTCATTTGACTAAAATGCAAACCATTCTGCAAGCTCACTTATACAGAATCTTTGAAGTCTCAACATTTGCAAATATCCTGAAGAAAACATAACATAGCTCATTATCAGTCTTTGCCTTCTGATTCCACAGTTGTATAGCTGACCCTATTGGGCATGCTGCATACACAATTGCCACGGCATCTTTCTATGAGTATTACTAGGCCACTGACAGAGAAGGCAAAGTCACATTGAGCTACTGCTGGCTAGGGTTATGCCATGAATGACTCATTCATAGAAGAACCTCTCTTGCATCTGATTCAACTATTGGCTCAGTTGAATACTACTGAAGTCCCCAGTGAAGATTATAGACTCCCTGTGTTAAATCCTTCTGCAGCAACCGTGTCCTTCTTAACCTTGGTATTAGGTGGAGACTTTGGAGTCTCTCTGAAAACAGTTCAGGGATCAATAGCAGAAAGAACTCTAGTAACAACCTGAGATCAAACTGAGTTTCCATCATAACTCTTTCAAATACAGCCTTGTGTCCTGGGGTAGGTCACTCAACCTTCCTCAGGTCTAGTGTTGTCAGCTACAATGGAACAATTTGCTATTAGGCTATCAGAAAAAGGGTGGTAGTAAAATGCCTGCTACAAGTATTCAAATAATGAGATCTTACAGGATTCAAAATCTATCATTAAAAGTCACTTTTTTCAATAAATATTTGTCTCTCACATGTCAGTCAATGCACTAAGGACTGCTTGAGTGGAGAATTATGTTATATGTTATATAAAATATTCTGACAAGAAAATATCAGATGAAGTTAATTAAAGTCACATACTACTCTACCTATATTAAGATTTTACCAATTAACACATTGACACATGGTGAAATTTCTTTCTCTAACATAGGATTTTCATTTTTTACATTCATTTTGGCACTTGCTGGAGCGATCAATGACTATCAGGCATGCTGCCTTTCAGGAACCTTCCTTTTGACTTTGCTGTTCTGTAGCCTCGACTTGTTTATCTAACATACAGTAAGTAGACTGCTTCTTAACTGGAAGAAAGACTCTACTTATACAACTTAAAATATTCGTTTACTTTCCCTATCCAACCAGTATAAATTTCCATGTACTTCTGTTTAGTTCGTTGCTTATCCTTTGCCTGTTTTGTGTTTGGCTGTATCATTATCATATCAGTACTGAAGACACAGAAGGCCAGATGCTTGCTACAGCACTGAATAACAAACACACGGGCAGCTTCCAAGAGCATGCTGTCTGACGCAATTACAAGATTGCAGGAGAAAATGTAGATATCAGGCCTTAGGGTGGAAGCTGACGATCCTAAACCCTTATTACCTTTCTGGTCATGATGGAATGTCACACTATAGTACATGCATCATGAACACTACTTTCAAAGTTTATACAAAGTCACAGCAATAAAGAAAACAGAAAGAGAAACTCTTAAAGATATGTGCATTCACTAAGGCTTAAAATAATTAGGCTATGGTTATATAGTTGCTTTCAAAGAATATTTGTGGAACACCAATTACTTGAATCTTAACAACTATCTGACAAATATGTTCTGAAATGAAGACAGTGCTATTTACATAGGTCATGAGAAACTGAGCACAGATATCTGTGATACGAAACTTCAAAACTCCACTGAAGCCAGCTTTTGCAAGCTCGGGGCTCAAAACTTGGAGATACTGCAGGCTTCCCAACTTTGTTTGACCACAGAAATTTTTTTCTCTTCAGTTTGTTGATAGAACCGGGGCACTAGTTAGTGGATCACACTTGGAAAACAAACAGGGACTAGTGAGAAACCCCCAACGACAAAGTGGGAATACTTTACACAAATGAACAACTCTCTGCTCTGGCACAGAGGTCAATGCCGCTCCAGGAGCAACGCTGTTGTCATTTCCAATATCACATATGATGTGGTTATTTCCTGATATTAGGTTGGGGGGAGGGGACAGGGGATGACAAGAAAACAAATCACTTTATCCATTGTAATAGCCGTGCTCCTAAAATCTTATTAGCCAGCCAAGTTCATTGTTATTGCCTTGAAATATTATTTTGCTTGACAACAGAAAGAAAAAAAAAACAGATAAAGAATATTCCCTTTGTTTAAAGCCTCTCCCCATTTAAAAAAAAAACAACAACACAACAAAAACAGTAAAACCCTACTGAACTACCACCTCACTCCCTGCATCTCAGGGTCCTGTAGAGGGGCTAGAATATTTCTACAATGTTCTATGAGAAATACGGCCACTGCAGTTTCAGTTAAGAAACTGGGAGAATTGAAAGTGAAAGGCTCACTCCCTCAGAACTGGGCAAAGAAAGAGTCATTTTAGAACATACTGCTCCTAGGACCCACTGGCTGGAAGAACAAGAAACTGTTTCATTAGTAAACACATGAAGAGAAACAAAGTGAGGTCACATTCCTGCCCTACACAGAAGAGCAATGCATCTGAGCAGCAAGAAGAAAAAAAGGAAAAAAGAAAAGAAGAAAATTCCCATTTTACCTGAGTATTTTTTTGAAAAGTGAATGAGTTATATAACGTGTCACTCTAAGAATCCAAATTCCAAAAGGATTAGTTAAGAGTCAACTACTGAAAGTTACTATGCACTTCTACAGAAAATATGATGGTAGTTTATACTGTGGGACTTGAGTGGTATACTATCTGAAGAATTTATTTATTGATGGATCAGAAAATAAGTTTTTTTTGTTTTGTTTTGTTTTTTGATTTTCGAGACAGGGTTTCTCTGTGGTTTTGGAGCCTGTCCTGAAACTAGCTCTTGTAGACCAGGCTGGTCTCGAACTCACAGAGATCCGCCTGCCTCTGCCTCCCGAGTGCTGGGATTAAAGGCGT
>NC_022015.1:46338913-46382373 GCF_000317375.1 Microtus ochrogaster | reverse complement strand
GGCCAGCCTGGTCTACCAAGGGAGTTCCAGGACAGGCTCCAAAGCTACAGAGAAACCCTGTCTCGAAAAACCAAAAAAAAAAAACTACTAAGGAAAGAGTAAAGAACATTTAACCTTGTTGAGCAACACAGCTTCCTAAACGGCTCAAAATATCAAACGATTATTATCACTTGGACAGGAAATGCCTCCCAAGAAAGCTGTCTGTTCCAGAGACTAGACCAAAAAAAAGTATAAAGTCTGCCTTAACATGTGGAATAACCCAATGGTCTCTCTCTGGCCACTGTCTACTCATAGCTGTGAAGGAGCTTCTCTGTAATGGCACCTCTGGTCATCTGGTCACTGCACGTTCTCCCTTTCAAGACTGCACCACATCATTCCAAAAGAAGCTCTGTCCTACACATCAGGCTCTATACCTCATAAAAATTCATTTGGAGAACACATGGACTGAAGAGCTGACAGGAGGCCAAAGATGAATCTTGGCATCTCTTTAACTACTTGATCACATCGTTATTGAGTTTTGCTGGACTTGTTGGTGAGAAAATGTGCAAAAATTTGGAGCTAAGTATACTAGAGAAGCTCCAGAACATTCTAAACAGAGCTTGGTGAACCATTCTGATAGCAGGGTGGAGGACCTGAATGCTGATAGAGATGCAGACATGAAAATCCTAGTTAGAAGGTTTCAGGGGGTTAACAAGGTCTATGAGGTAACTGGTTACTGCATTTAGGCAGATTTACAGTGAGAAAGAGTAAAAAAAGGGGAAAGAAATTGCAGTTAGGGTGGATCTGGTTAGCTAATGTTGTGGTTAAGGTTTCAGAAAGTGACTGCATTTGTTAAGCTTAGATTTAGCACCAGGACAATAGGAAGGTTCTCTGGGGACAAGATACCCTTGACAATGCAAATTCACTCAGAAAGGAAAATGCCTAAGAAGATAGAGCCGCTGGAAAACAGTGCCTAGGAAAAGTGTTTTCCCAGTCGCAGCCACAAAGCACATAGAATACTGTGGAGCTGTGTGGTCCAAGGGCCCCAGACTATAGCCAGCATAGGAATTTGGCAGTTATCTAATTGGCTCTTGTTTTGCAGGCATGCAAGCTGCAGGAGTAGGACTTATGGATGTTTGTGCCGAGGTTCCAGAAAACTGCTGAAGCAAGGCAGTGTGAAGCACAACCGATCTCCTAGTAAGGAGACTCCCAAGGGCCCCCACATGAAGTTATAGATACAAAGGCTCAGTGGAGAACCTAGGCTATTAGATATCACAGGACTGTGTAATGTCTGCCATGAAAACCCACAAGCAAGTTTAATGAATGCTTCATTAAAAATGAAAAACTAGGACAGATGCTAAACTCGTGGACATCAGAAAACAGGTGGGAGAGGTTGGGACTTATCAACCTATGCATGAAAGACTGGGCTGGGTGACAGGAAACCTAGAAGGGAGACCACAACCTGCACAAATACTAGGGCTACAATTTTTATATCACCAACATCTAAAGTTCAGGGATTTTATATGAACATCTCCCAAATTACAAAACTACAATGAAACCAGAACCATTACTTTTCTTAATAAACTCTTAAGAACACAACAAGAGGATCGGGGCTGTTTGTATATTAGGCTAGGTCAAGAATAATGGGAGAAGACATAATTGTAGAGGTGAAGCATATCTTATGCATAATAATAAATAACAACAGTAATAATAACAACTTAACTATGTTGTACACAAGCTGACCAGCTTCGGGCTACTTGCTTAACTTAACCCCAATCCAAATGCCCAACTCCCCTGCAGGACTGGTCTAATTTTTGTCTTCTTTGTGTGATAAGGAAGCTTATACACTCTCCAGAACCTTGGGCCTGACTCCTGCCAGGAGGTATTATGTTTGTTTTTTGTTGTTGTTTGGTTTGTATTCATGTGTGCCTGTTATTTGTCCAACTATCATTTGTAAGGTACATAAGATAATTATAGTGACTGAAGCTTCTTGACTTACAGTGACAAAAAAGATATTTTTCTTTTCTTTTCTATAGAAAAGTCCACAGCTCAGTGGTAGCGTTCATGTTTTCAAAAACACACAAAGTTTCCAACCTAATCCAAACTTTATTGAAGATCCCATATAGATGCCTAGGAAGTCTTTGGCAGGCATCATATACATTCCACAGGTGCTTTTCTCCTTCAATTCTATGCACTTTCCTGGAAAGCTATATGTCAGTGCCCTCACTGCAAAGAACCTCCATGAAACTGTCTGAGTAGGACTTGATACCCTTTCCCTAACCCCCTCTGTGCCTCTAAGTACAGAGGACTGCTTCTCTCCTTTCTATAGTTCCTGTGGGTACAATATACACACATTGTAGGTATTTCAAATTCTGCTGGTGTGTGTGTGTGTGTGTGTGTGTGTGTGTATACCATCAGTATGGTATAGGAAGTATATTGTATATAGGAAGTATATATATGCATAGTATATAGGAACTATATACATAAATTCTTTAATGAAGGGAAAATGACAATCAATATATTCAAAGTATCAGAAAGAAACATTCTGCTAACTTACTGCCATGTTTGTCTGTATAGATTTTGAACATACTGTAAAATACCTTAGGTCACAGATTGTTTGACACTTCCTGTATTCAAGCACAATGTTAGTGATAGATTAAAAAAATATTACAACAGAATTGAGGTATCTTTCTTTCTGATCCCTATGTCTAGAAATGTGATCTAACAAAATTGAAGATAAGATGATATAATGGTCGGTGCTAGAGAAAGAAATATTCCTAACCCAGAAATGGGGTCCTGCTAGGCTGCTGGTACCATCATTACTAGTCTAACAATCTTTCCAAGCTATGAGTTGACTTTTATAATTTGGTGATTGAGTTCAATAGTGGCTAAGATGTCCTGTTCTTATGACTATGCATTAAAGCATAAGCCAGGGTAAAATGCTAATCAATGGCATTCACAGGCATGAAGACATACTAAGGCAGGGCCCTGGGCTTTCATACAGTAATCCTGGGAATCTCGGTCCTACTCAAAAATCATGGGGCAGGCTGCTATGAGGGTATAATTTTGATCTTGTGAAAAAAAATAGCAATGGTTATTGTATCATCAATGCCTTAATGCTAAATACTAACCCATCCTACGTACAGCAATTTGTAGTCCTAAAGCTGACAATCCTATTCAGAAGGCATTGGACTTATATGAATGTCAAAACTGCACTGAATTAGAAATATAACAGCAAGGCAAAAATTCCCACCAATACTATCAATAATGAATGCTTTTGATTCTTCTCCTTCCTATCCCTATAAGATTGTTTTGTGAGGTGGACAGTCTATATTTGGGCTTCTCCTCAAAAATATTAGTTCACCTTATATGAAGAGCCCCAGATACTCTTATTAATCTTCCCTGCTTTGCTCAACAGATAAAGAATAAAGGCCAAGAACACATCTAATTACTGTCTTCATTTCAGTGAAATATCCTCCTATCATGCAAATAACTATCTGGAACTTGCAGCCCTCTCCACACAGTTGAAACTGCACATCCCAATGGCAAGCTAGAGTCCAACAGAATGGGCAGAGACAGTAGGGAAGACTGTCTCCCTTGAAGTACAAGTAGGAAAAAGCCACTGCTGGCAGGTTCTTTCAGCTCAAAAGAATGACAACCAATTAGGTTTTAAGCCATGGACACTGAATAGGACTTCAGTGACCAGCTAACCATGGTCAATGATCTGTGTGGGTACTATATTCAGCAGAGTATCAGCATCAACAGGGGCACTTGAGCATCATCAGAGGCCTTGGAGAAATATGTTCTATGGCATGCTTTTTAAAAATTGTTTGTTTAATACAGGGTTTAACTATATAGCTTTGGCTGCTCTAAAGTTCACTACATAAACTAGGCTGGCCTCCAATACATAGATCTGTCTGCCTCTGCTTCCCAAGTACTATGATGAAAGGCTGCCATCAACACACCCAGCTCTATGATATGGATTTTAATGCTCTCTTAGTGAACTACACTTAGACCTTGGTAGGAGGCCAATAATTAGATCCATGCTGAGCAGGAAAAAGCAATTTAAGAATAAAAATCCATGTCATCTTCAAATGAGAAAAGTATTAAATTTAGTCCGACTTAGTACATGGAACATCAATGGCACCCGTAGGTGCTAGCCAGGATCCAGAGGAAAAGCAGTAGGGTCTCCCCAGTTAGGTTATGTGTGGATTCTACTATCTAACACCATGACTCTTGATATCAGCTAACCATGGCAAGGAAAACTATCACAAAAATATTGTGAGCCAACAAGCTTCTTAGCTTTGTGATGCAAACCACTTCGAGAATGGAATAACTTAAAGTTGGTATTTTCCAAATGCAGGCATGTGTTTCAAATACACTGGCCTCTCTGTATCTATGTGCAAAAAGAAGCAGCCCATGTGGCTGAGTTTTGTAAAGGCAGGTGTGTAATCCTTTCAAGGCCAAATGAAGTTGGAAGAGCAGTTTGAAAAGTACTTGAATATTTCCACTGTGATGTGATTTTGCTGTTAAAACTGTAAGAAGGTATACTAGGGGAAAAATCAGGTCAAGTCTAAAAAATGTGGACAGTAAATCCCTTGGCAAAGTTTTAACTCATGTGTGCAACATTAACAATGTAACACCTTCCAATGAATTGAAGGAATGGCTGATCCTCATGAGCAGCAAAGACAGAACTTTATTACAAGTTTGAATTAAAACCTATGCAGGGGCTGGAGAGAAGGCTCAGAGGTTACAAACATTGTCCATTTTTCAGAGGACTCAGGGAACTAACAAGCACCTGTTATTTCAGTTCCAGGGGATCTGGTGCTTTCTACTTGCCTTCTTGGTCATCAGACATGTCTGTCTGCACATGTATGACTACACATGCAGTTAAGACACACATACATATACACTAATAATCTTTTTTTATTGAGAAAAGGAAAAAAAAGAAAAAAAGTTTCCGCCTCCTCCCAGCCACACATTTCCCTCCCCCTCCTCCCACCCTTCTCCCCCTCCCCCCATTCCTCTCCCCCTCCCTCTCCAGTCCAAAGAGCAGTCAGGGTTCCCTGCCCTGTGGAAAGTCCAAGGTCCTCCCCCCTCCGTCCATGTCTAGGAAGGTGAACATCCAAACTGGCTAGGCTCCCACAAAGCCAGAACATTAAGTAGGATCACAACCCCGTGCCATTGTCCTTGGCTTCTCATCATCCCTCATTGTTCGCCATGTTCAGAGAGTCCGGTTTTATCCCATGCTTTCTCAGTCACAGTCCAGCTGGCCTTGGTGAGCTCCCAATAGATCAGCCCCACTGTCTCAACGGGTGGGTGCACCCCTCGTGGTCCCGACTTCCTTGCATCTTCTCCCTCCTTCCGCTCCTCATTGGGACCTTGGGAGCTCAGTCCAATGCTCCAGTGTGGGTCTCTGTCTCTATCTCCATCCATCACCAGATGAAGGTTCCCAATGATGGCTCTCCCGGTCTACACTAATAATCTTAAAACATATTATACAGTATTTGTAAAAAACCTGTGCACAACTGGTGAAGAAATGAAAAATGAGTAATAGTATCTAGTAGTTGACTCATGACATGGTTCTGTCCTTCCTGCTCCTCTCAGCTAAATAATTCCAGTGATGTCCTTTTATTTATGCTAAGCTATTATCTTAAGCTGAATTTCAAACCAGGCTACACAATTACTGTCATGAAGATTAATAAAAGTATTTAAAATCCAGAGTTTACCTTGTTAACAGACTAGGGGAATAGTTTAGTCAGTACAGAGTTTACATTGTTAACAGAAGACTTGAGTCAATCCCCAGAAGCCATTTAAAAAAAAAGTTGGGAGTGGTGGTGTTAACTCCAGGCCTGGGAAGGTGGAGTCAGGCACTGGCTAGCTTGGCCTACTTTAGGAGTTCTAGGTCAATGACATAATCTTTAGTCCATCTTACCTTCCCTCCAAATACATGTACATGCAAACACACAAAACTTTAAGATGGGGCAGGGGTGGAGGTGAGGGTTGGCTTGTCAGTAATTCCAGGAATTACGTTGTAGACACAGGGCAAGGTGGATAGCTAGACTAGATGAATCTTTGCCCTCAGGTTCAGCAAGAGTCACTGTCTCGGGAAATAAAGTAGAGAGCAACTGATGGAGACTCAACACATCAACCTCTGGCCTTCATAGGCACAGGCAAACAAATGAGTATGTGCATATACAAGCATGCCACACACACAAACACTTAGTGTTTATTAATTAAGATATTTCATATCACAAGGACTGAAAATTTTATCAAACATACTTTTGATAAAAGACAAAAAGAACACTTATGAAAGTACATATGATTTGAAAAAGTCTGGACTATCCCTAGTTCACGGTCTACCCAGGCAGCCTGGAGACTTGACAGCATCCCACTCTAAAATCAAGAACCGATTGAAAGAAAAAGAAATTGTTTTGCTTATGGTAGGTAAAAGATGAGGTAAGTGGTCTATAACAAGCAGGTAAGGAAAAATTGGGAATTCTAAGGTAGATTTGTAGGGAAATCAAAACAAAGTTTTAATTGCTTTAACAGTCAAGTAGACATTTCAACAATTCAAGGAACAAAGGAAGATATTTTACCTCAAACTTTTTATTCTCCTCTCTGTATCATACCAACCACAGGCTTTATAGAGAAGCCACTCAATAGACACTGTTAACACAAGTCCACATTCTGGTACAATCCTATTTGCATTAATGAAACATAGAATCATCACACTTGTGTCTTTCATAATCTTTCCCAATATGATATCTATGATGTCCAGTCATCAGGAAGTGGAAAACATTAATTGGTGTCATTGTATTATAAAAAGCCTCAGTTAAAAATAGCGCGGTGGAAAACTACTAGACAATGTTCTAGGCACCAGAAGACACCCACTCACAATATGTGAGAATTATTGGTTCTCAGTCCATGATTACTATTAATTTTGTTGCTGAAACCTTGCTAACACCTTGATTTTTCACAGGACTGAAAATGCTTGTATGACAGTAGAAATTTGTACAGAAGGTGGCATTTGGAACAGGGATAGTTCTGCTCTTGGGTTCCAACTCTTAAAGGCAAACAATCAAGGAGCAGATGAGCTGCCGGCACTGCATATTCCCAACATCTTTACCTGTAACTCTGCTCTGGCTTCCAAAGATTGCCAGGGTCTCGTGTGACCTAAACTAGTTGTATGTAATTGCCCGTACTAGCTCATCACTCAGTTTGCATTATCCAGCAAAAGAATTCTCCACTGGCTCCAAATCACGTGTTCTCCAACCTGCGGTGCCTCTGCTCAGGGTAACTGAGGATATAGTACATGTAGGTCACAGCCAGCCTCTGGAGATGTTTCCACTCATCCCATATTCCAGGTAACGTTTAGAGTATTTTACCATCCTACACTCAGCTGGATGATCTCCTTTAAGGTTTTGCCATTTTTTAAATATGGGGCACGAACTATGAATTAAAATTCAAAAATTTAAAGGCCAAATCCCCATGGCTCCTAATGTTCTCTAGGCCATACTCCTCTTATATATCTACTGTTTGGCTCATTTTACTGGTGTTTTTTGCTTCCTGCTTGTTGATTCTAATAAATAGTGGCTAAAAAAATGTAAACTGAGGCTTAGCCTCACAGACTAATACATTATTTTTCTTTACATCAGATGTTCAGGCACAAAGCTCTTGCTTCAATTACTTACAACTGACGTGCTTTCCAAGTCAGCACAGACTAGATGCAGGGCTGTGGAAATTACCCTAGGGTGCTG
Source organism: Microtus ochrogaster (assembly GCF_000317375.1). Taxonomy (NCBI): domain Eukaryota; kingdom Metazoa; phylum Chordata; class Mammalia; order Rodentia; family Cricetidae; genus Microtus; species Microtus ochrogaster. The sequence continues at coordinate 46,374,634 of NC_022015.1, read as the reverse complement.
CTCTAATGGGTAGGAAGCTGGCATGGTACACCCCAAAGAACTAGTAGGAGATGCTTGAAGTCAGAGTATGTGTTAACATGGAAAAAAAACACAATGGGTGAGAAATGGCTGCTAAAGTTCACATTAAAACATGTGTTCATATACAGGTATCTTTAAAATCTGCATTCAAAAAAGCACTGAGAGAAACTATAACAACATGCTCTTGAAAGGACAATACTTGGATTGTCACTGTTTTCCTATATGTCGGTATTGACTTCATGGAGAATTTTCATGGTTTTTTGTTTTTATTCTTTTGCTATTTCTACTATCATCTATTGAATGTTATGTGTGAAAACACTTGATCCCATTCCATATGTACCTAAGCACAGAAAACAGTACTGCGACACACAATGTGTGGTAGATTAGGAGACACTGAGATAAAAATAGTTAAAATATATGAGGAGTGGGGGCATGCAGGTACATTTCTGCAACCTCAGAACTCAGCAGGCTGAGGCAGAAAGGGGCATTTCCCAGTTTAAAAAAAAAATGAAATAAGGCCAGTATCTACTATATAAAAACAAACAAACCCTGTCTGAAACAACAGAACAACATTACAAATAAAACAAAAGGAAGGAGCCTAAAAAATATATCAAAGAAGGTATCCCTAAAGCATAAATGAAAGACTCTTCTTGGGAGCTGTTTAAGTGTCTATTAAACCTTTAAATCCCAGATACCCCCAGAGAAGGAAATTGGGTGAGATTATCTAGCAGTTTTGGTTTATGCCCTGCACTAGGAGAGTGGGAGCTGAGAGTCTGGATGATGGCCAGGCACAATACACACAAGACAGTTGTGTGCACTGCCAGGTTGGCCTTCTCTTCTCAAATACACACGGTACCCAATCTAGGCAGAGGCCTGCACAAAAGACACCATCGGAACCAGCTCAGAGAAATGCCTGCTCTGAGCAGCATCCTGTACCACAAGATGGTTAATGATTTATTGTATGATGCTTGCTGTTCTTGCTTTACTTTTAAAAAATACTATTTCCTAGCTAGACTTCTGCTAAGGGATAGTAAGCAGCACCCTCTCCAAGGGACATTTCAATTCCCAATAGGACCCGCCTAGTTGGTTCTCAATTCCTACACTTCTTTCTAGTTCAGAAGCACAACGTTAAGGGGAGACACCCGGACACCATGGCGCAACAACTAAAATAAAAACAGAGCTGCAAGGTGCTCAAACTTCAAATTTAGAAAACAGCTGGTAAATCTGGTTCCTATTAAACACAAGCACACATTTAGACCAAGCTTATATGAACTACTACTTTATCTGTTTGAACTAGTTAGAAATCTACAGAATGAATCTGAAATTGTAGAAATTATGTTCCTTGAATACATTATTAATATACATTCTGATTATATGAAAATACTAACATCACACTTAGGGGCAGAAAAATAAAATGATGTTCTACTTTTCGTGTCAGTAAATGAATAGATGAGCTGCAAATTAAACTGCATAAGCTTGAAGAACTATGACAAAGCAATGTTTTCTATGATAACTTACTTTTAGTTGTAAGAGAACATTTTAAGAACTAAGCTCTTCTGTGAAAAAGTGGACATCAAGAACACAAGGCCTTTTCTTTAGTGCTTCCTTCCCTATTCCCACTTCTGAAGGGGCACAATGTGGTACGTACATTAAGCAGAGACAAGCATCATTGTCCCCTCTCTGTTTATCTGGGGTGATGTTCATTAAATGATGGTGACAGTTGTTTTCAGGGTCAGGTGTCTGAGGAACTTCCAAAAATTGTTTATAATGACTTTTTTTAAAGTTATCATTTACCCCAAAAATAAGTAAAATCATTATCCTGAAAATATTTTAATTTCTGGCGCAAAAAGATACTAAAAGTAAAACATTGGAATCAAACTTAAGTTCTAAGATAATGTTACTTTTTATTTTAAAATCCATATGCATAAGATAAATTCCTCCCAAAATCATCAAAATAATGATTACAAATAGCCAAAGACATCTTAATCAAAAAGAAAAAGAAGAAAACAAGAGGCACTTCATTACCTGTATTATATAAATGGTATATTTAGTGAAATATTAGTAATGTTTAATTTTTAACATGACTTTTGTTTTGGGGCAAGATCTCACTGACCTAGAACTCAACAATCTTCCTGCCTCAGCCTCTGGGATAGTGGGGTAACTTCTGTGCATCACCATACCCAAGTCTTTCAAATTGATCTTCACTAGTATTTTCTGACTCATCTACAAAGAGCTTACTTGCGTAATTTAAATTCAATAAATAAAAGTGCATGTTAAAAACAGACCGCTAACATTTTACTGGGATAAAGCTGAGCTTTAATGAAAATTCTCAGTGAAAAATAGTATTGAGAGAGCATACTGGAAGTAAGTACAAAAGTTCCTCTAAGAACTGAAAAGAGAACTCTTATATGACTCAGCTACAACTTCTTGGGTATATACCTAAAGGACTGTAAATGCACACAACAGAGACACTCACATGTCCATGTTTGCTGCGGCTCTAGCCACAGCAGTCAAGAATGGAACCAGCTTAGACGTCTGTCAACAGATGGCTGAATAAAGAATATGTGGCACATGTACACAAGGGAATTTTATGCATCTATCAAGAAAAAATGAAATTATGGTATTTTCAGGAAAAGGATGGAACTGGAAATCACCACGTTAAGACAAAGCCCCATTTTCTCTCACATGCAGAATATAGCTCTATAATCATGTATCACTATATCATATAACAATATAGGTATAAAATATATCAACATATGTATTTCTAGTCATGAAACCAGAAAAGGGATTATAAGAGGAGAGGAAATAACCTTAAGATAAAAGGAAACAGAAGGGTACTGGAATGTCTGTGATAAAACAGCAAAAGCAGGGAAATGCTGGGGGGAGAACAGGAACCAGGCAGAGGGGAACAGGCACAGTTGGGGGTGGGTAGTGGGAGATTTAACATACGTATGAAAATGCAAAGTAAAAACCATTACTTTATATGCTAAATCTTGGTGTAGCACTTTACTATTTAAAAATATCTACTGCTGGGTATGGCAGTGAGTGATTATAATCCCAATACTTGGGAAACAGATGCAGTAACATTGTAGTTTGGGGCCAGCCTTATCTACAGAGTGAGATGAGGGCCAGCCTAGACTAATTACACTCTAACTCAAAACAAACAAACAAACAAAAAACTCAAAACCTTCCTTGCTCTAGAATGGTTGAAAACTTAACTGTTTTACTAGCTTTCTGGTAAGATAGTTAAAAAAGACACAAGCTCTATCAGTGCCTGACCCCCAAATGCCTCCCAAAGCCCACAGTGCACCAATGTCAAGCTACAGTGGTGGTCCTGTGTTTCAACACTGCTGATTTCTGAGAAGACTAAGTTCAACTTTGCCTTTTATTTTCTTCTTCAGCAACTGGGGAATATAACCTTTCCAAATGACTCAGCAACTCATCTTTAATTCATTTTTCCTGTCTGGGAATGTGGACATTTTTCTCTGCAAATGCTCAAATGATCTACGTTGCATTTTTTAAAAATATGCTACATTTATCCCTGAGCCATTCTGGATGTATAATGCACTCAGAAATTGGTTGGCTGAAAAACGACTTTAAAAGACAGACTGTAATGATATGAAATAGTACTTCTAGATACAGATTCCTTTTTTTAAAAAAAAAGTCAGCATATAAGTAGGTAGACAGGTGCAAGCTACTGACCATGTTTTCATTCTTGGATGTATGCTTAGTGCAGATAATGTATTGATATTAATGTGGCTTTTTATATGAATGACATATTGTAAAACAAAAACCTGAAGCTGGGCGCAGCTCACAGCACGAGGGAGTCTGTTAGAGGAACTATTTTGAGTCTTAGGACAGCCCGGACTAGTGCATTCCAGGCAGGCTACCTGAACGCAAGGTGTTGTTTCAATGCTCCTCTACTTGAATAACAAGACTGAAAAGGTAAATCAACAGCTTTCCTCTAGTGACGTGACAGCCTCAGTCAGGAAGTGCTCTAGTCCTTAGGGCAGACCTTAGCTGGCAGAGACACCTTCTTTGTCGTTCAGCTCTAGGTCATAACTCATACTCTTCCTTTCCCTTTATGGAGAGCACCAGAGAGAACATGAGGAAAGCAGGGTGAGGAGCAGAGTGAACACTGCGCACAGGAGCATGAACTAACTGCTCAGAGAGGAAAGATGGACTTCCTTCAGCCAGCAGCTAGGCCCCCGCAATATGCCTCCTGCATTCATGCTATAAAACACACACACAAAGGCATGCATGCATACATGTTCAGTAATATTTTTTGACCCTGTGGAAATTGATATGCTAGCTTATAAGAGACAAATAAATTGGGGGAGGGGGTAAAGTACAACTCTACATATAGTACACATCTTTTAGAACCTTCGCTGCTCTGTGGTAAGAGGCTTGCATTGAAAATAGATGCTGGAAGCCTTCAAATAAAAAATTATCCAGCATCTCACAGTGGAGTCAGATTCTACACTAACAATCCCTGCTAGAGGAAATGGAAAAAAGTCCAAGGTTCTCAGTACATATTTAAATTGGCATGGTCATACAAAAGTGATTGGCAACAGAGCCATCATCATTCTGCAGTTTTCACACACAAAACATGGCAAAATTACTGCAATTTGCTATGCAGTTACTTTCAGGTATATTTCTTAGAGAAGGCATTATGTTTTATTCCAATGTTCTTTTTCCCCTTTTTGACTCCAACTTAGTTGCATCCTAGACTCTGGATTCTACAATAATCATTACACTTCTTTGCTGTAGATATATAAAGGTTGTACCATTGATAAGTTAGCATTTTAAGAAATTAAACATATCAACAAAGCAAGTGAAATAAATATTAGGCAAATTGTGCTACCTTTTAAAAAACTGTTTGACATGTCTTCTGACACATGTCACAACTTTTATTATATGAAATATTCTGACCTATTCTATCCTTAACACACAAAGGGGAAACTGAGTCATTAGCAAATTTCCGGCAAAAATGCTAAGTGGTTTTTTGGTGAGGCAAAGCTATACAGTCTGTTTTCAAGTTGGTAGGGCCCTCTATTGCAAGAAAACATGGCTTGTCCAGTTATCAGAATGTCCTCTGCTATCTGCAGATGTACAGCACAGCAACCATTTGGAGGAGTTATTAATCACACTCCCCTAAGGGTCACTCTCAGCATTATAATGACTAGAATATCGGTTACCTTACCCCTCAAGTAGAGGTTTAACACCCCCAGCACCCTAGCTCTCAGCTCTAACCACAGTTGTTTTAGAGAGATAGCACACATCTACCATCCTTGGTGAGGGACAGGACTTACAGCCCACACTTGAGGTTCTGAACAGTGAGGAAAGCTGGACTGGACCATTAATGAGCTCCTCTTCCATAACTGACCAATCCCCACAGTTTGGTACAAGCACAAGGGAAGAGGACCAAAAAAATAACATTCCTAGGAGAAGAAAATTAACCCAGTTTTCATGAAATCAGTTTAATTGTGATTCTGAGTGGAGTGCAGAAGGAACCTGAATATTTGAGGACAGACACCAACCTTCTCTCACAGAAAAGAGATATGCTGATTGACTTCTGATGGCTGTATTTGAGGGATGCTTTTATTGAGGACTTCCTGGAGAAACCAAAGACTGAAGAAACAGAAGTCACCACATGTAACTGTGTGCTTTCTGAGCTCTGGGACTCAGGATTTTCTCAGTTTTGGCAGGACAGCCCTTCTCCACCACCAGAGATCTCTGGACATATGGCCAGCTAGCTTTTGAAATCCTGAGATGTTCTGATGAATACATGCATCTTTGTGATGCTATCACGAGTATCTGCACCTTCCATAAGTTCTCAGGACTCCAAGTGGAAGTACAATTCATTACCAGTGGCTTCATACAGACCTTTGTCCCTACTCCTTACAATCCTAGCCTTCCACTCTTCATGAATGGAGTCAACTAATAGACCCTGAAATGTCTGAATGCAAAGCTTTTACTATAGATATCTGCAGAAAGAAATGTGCAAATAAAAAATGTACTTGAAGTATGTGTGATACAATTAATTTTTCTTTTATGTATTATTGGAATTGTAATAATAGAGTTTAAAACTGGGCTTTAGCAATATTCAATTACCCAAGACCAATATAACCTTATCTTTAAACAAGACATACTATCCTTTATCCCTTGAATCATGAGAGGGAGTGATAGTTGCAGGTATCTAGGGAATGGTGTTCCAGGGAAGACAGATGGAACACCAGGTGAGAGGGCAGCTAAACTGTTCCAGGGACAGAGGAGGCTGTGGAGACGAGGGCCAAATCAATAGAGTGTTATGTTGAGAACTACAGGTCCTAATACAGTTAGCTTAGTTTTGCTGTGATCTCAAGGCCATTTAAATGGTATTTATTCCCTATATGGAGGTCCACCCAAGTGATTCCCAAGTAACTGAGTGGTCATTTAGCTATTAATGGAAAACATCAGCTCTAAATCCTGCTAGAGAAGATTCAGCAGAGGGCTTCTGGGCTGAGCAGAGTGGGACAGAGATGGACCTTTGTCCTGTAGCCATCTGGTGCAACTGCTCTGTGATGTCAAAGCCACTTATCTTGACGTTGGTTTTCAGAGTGGAAGTTGAAGGCAGTCTACGAGGACCTCACAGTATAGTGCGTATATAATGAGCACACACACAGATGAACTTCCAGGCCACAGTGTAGACTCTTTCCTGCACAAACTGAACAGCCATTTATGGACATGCTTTATGAATAGGGTTGTGCAACGGCTTAGTCACCAGGCTTACACCACCTAACACCCGGAGCTTCACCTCAGACCCGATACTTGAGGGACTAGATAACTGTGTAGAAATGGGATCCGTGTGTGCGTGTGTGCGTGTGTGCGTGTGTGCGTGTGTGTGTGTGTGTGTGTGTGTGTGTTTATCATACCAGGCCCAGTCTCCATAGCCCCCTCTCTGTCCAGGAACAATTCAGCCACTCTCCTACCTGGTGCTCTGCCCTCCTTGGAACATCATCTCCCAGACAACTGCAACTCTTCCTCCTTCTCTCCCTCATGGAGGGAAAGAGATTTCATGTTGATTCAGTGCCACACTGATGTTTAAGTAATAGAATCGAACATTATCACACCAGGACCACCCTATAACTTAAAACAATTCCTGCACTGACCAAGTCATTGGCAATCTTCCCCAAAAGCACACTGACTGCAGATTACTGTAGTGGACTGTCCCTAAGAACTTCATGTACACTGATGGATCCCTTAGGCCTATACCTGGAAAAGAATAAGGCAAAGAAGCAAAGGCTTTCCCTCTAAAATGGTGACCTCACTCACATCTGAGCGAGGAAACAAGGCTAAGACAAACTGAAAGACACAATGAAGGGACTCCCTGTCCTTCTGGACCACCCCAGCCACAGTGGAGCATTAAAACCTAAGGTAGGGATAAAAATGAGAGGTCTTTTATCATCCTTTCTAGTATACATGTTAACAACTAAAAAGAAGATTACAGATGCTATGTAAAAGACAGATTCCTAGTATTTAGAAAACCACAAAATGTGGGAAAAAAATTAGAAATGGAAGATATGAATTAGAGTATCAATATACCATATTATCGGTACGACACTGAACATACTATTTAATACTGCTGAATATTCTCAGGTATAAAATTAGAATTTTTAAATTTATATTTTAATATTACAAACCACAAGTATTAAACAAATTACTTACATAAGAAAATATTTCTGAACTGTAAAGTACATTTCTAACATAAAATTATTTTTAGTGTTTCAAGACTGAGACTGGTTGAAACTATGTCTCGACGAACTACAGATCGTCAGACAATTTTTTTTTGGTAAGAGTTCTTGGTTCCATTACTTGTCAAAGGCATTGCATTTCCCCCTCTACTGGAAATGTCTGGCTGGCTTTTAAACAGTCAGTGGCAAATATCAGAAGCAACTGCTGAACATAAGTTGGTGCTAGGATTTCCTGTTTTAAAACAAAACTCCCAGGTGAGTTTCTTCAGTGTATTGTTTCATTATAAACTAGAGAGAGAAGAATGAAATTTCATCATATCCATCTGACATCAAGAAGAAATGTAAGCTAAGGTGGTAAATACACACAGAAGATGTTTCAAAGACCATGAATTCCTCTGTGTTGCCAAAAACTACTTTTCTCTGCATATGTCCTCATATGACCCTCAAAGTGATGAGAAAGGACGAATTTTCAAGTCTACCGTATAAACTGTATGGCTTAATCCACCTCTCTTGCACAGCTTCATGGTCTTCCATTACAGATCAGAAGGACCAACTACTCATCCAGAAACAGTAGAAAAAAAACAAGACCCTGATTGATTTTACAATGTACAAGTGACTTGGAATAAAGGGTAAGTGTGTAGCAGCATGCAGGGCCTGGCACAAGGAGCCTGAAGGGGCAGAAAGTTCTAGACTGATTTAGATAAGTGGGTCCTAAAATATCACTGTTAGCTATAAAGTGTGCTGTGTATTTGGAGGAAGATCTCTGTCAGAACAGATAAAAGGAGGAATGGTTTTGTAGCAGCGCTGGGTGGAGCAGGGTAGAACGGAAGAGCACTCCTGCATCAGTGGAGCACTGTGTGCCAGTGTACCCTCCTTCAGGAAATGACCACCGCCTGGAGAAGGACACATACCTGCTACATGCAGCCAGAGGCCCTTGGGCAATACTTTATTCCTCAAATATTATTTCAAAAATAATGAAATAGCTTCCAACATTAAATGAAGAATATTTCCTATTAAAATTTCTATCTTGGGTTTCTCCTAAAAATCAGGAGATACTTGGTAAAAAAGCTGACAGGGCCTGTGATAGCTGCCGTCTGTCCAGGTACACACAGCCTCTGGACTGTTGCCAAGTTCATCACTCCTTCATGCCTGATTGGGACTGGTCTGCCCCAGATTCTAAGAAAGGCTGAGAGGTGAGTGTGCACATGCAGGAGCAATCTGCACACTGAAGAGGTGAGAAGCTGCGGGTGTGCAGTGTCTAAAGAGGGTTGGGCAGAGAAGACCTTGGAAAGCACCAAGCAGTGATGTGGCTAGCAGAGCAATGTAGGACAAGGAGAGGGCAGGAAGGGAGTTAAAGAGTTTATCACCTGTTTTCTCCTTTTACTAGGTAATGCTGGAATAAACAAACAAACAAATAAATAAAGTGAATGTGCTTTTAATCTAAACGAACAAGATTTGTTTTCCTTGGGTAAGCCTCACATTGATTACAGTTTAATTAATATAAATAACATTTTCATGATGCTTTAGACTTGTGCATATGTTCTTTCCTCTAACCCTCAACCAGGTTCTTAAGGAGGGTAGGCATGCAACTCTATCTTCTCTTAGGTTAGGAAGCTGAGGCCAAGGAACATTGCAGGGATGGAATTCAGACAGGATTGAACTTGACTCTTGCCAGTATAATCTGTGGCCTCTCCGCCACTCCTTGAAATGATACTGCACTGCTTCAACCTTCCTGATACCAACAGAACCAGGCTAGTAATTTACAAGCTTTTTTGCCTTACTAGGATAATATTTCTCTGAGCAAATCCATCCGAAAAGCCTCAGGCAGCCAGGCACTTGCTCAGCCTGCAAGGCAGTGGTCAGTTTTGTCTAGAAACTCCCTTATTTGTTCATGAAAGCCCTGCAAATATTTTGGCAAATAAATGCAGAAAGCCGGAAACACTAATTATTAGGCAGAGACAAACCCACAGTAATAAAATAAACAACAAAGTGCCTTTTCAGCGCAGCTATTCAATGTGCCTTCCTGTTGCCAGTGCCATGAAAAACAAGATGGGAACGGCCTGGAGGAGACAGGAGGAAATGACTCCTTTACAGACCATGTCCTGTGGGCAGAGTGTGGCCTTAGGATCTGCTACAACAGATATCTAAAAGGAAGGGTGGGCAGTGAAATTTGCAGGAGAAACAAATGATTAGGGGAAAAAAACGGAGTTCTTAAGAACACTGTTAAGCCAGGGCACTACAATTAGTTCTTTAATCATCAACTTAAAAAGTAAATCTTGGGAAGTGCCAAGATTTTTAAAAAGTGGTGGTGTTGGTGATGTTGGTAGTGGTGGCAGTAGTAGTGGGTTGTTCAACGAGTTCTCAGTACCTGTAAACTAACTAGTCCACTCTTAAGACAAAAGCTTGTGTGGTTATGTAACTTGTGCCTGTGCAAAAGTACACGTATACTGGAGTGCTCCCTGGGTACAGGGACAGTGTCAGCATTCTGTATATCAAGCTCTGTCACATGCTCAGGCAAGAAAGAGGCATCTTTGTATAATTTTATAATAAGCTAGTCCAGGAGCTTGAGATGCCTCTTCACCTGCACAAAGGTACTCCATGTGCTACTAATAGCAGTCCTGAACTAAGAGGTGTATGGTATCTATCATATCATGGTATGTGATGTAGCTGTGTTTGATGCCCAGGATTTGAGAACTAGCCATGTAGGACTCAGATAAATCAATGGATTTTCTAGTTTACTCTCGGTCTTTAATAATGAGAACAGCATCTGCCTGCCCATCTCCTTAAAGCCATTACGATGCCAATGCCAAAGAGCCCCATCACAATTCCTTCTCTAGTGTGGTCTCAGTGTTTTCTGTAATGCCTTCACATATATTAGCAACACGTTCTTATGTGTGTAAGGTAAAGATGAAGGATAAAGTTTCTGAATGTCAAGAACAAGCTAAGAGGTCAAGCACTTCCCAAGCAAATTGTACATACTTCCATGTGTCTAAATCTAAACCACTCTCATGGATCACTGAACCATTTGACTCCAGGCTTCCAGTGCAACTAGCTTCACAAGTAGCTGAGCGCTGGCATCTCTGGGGCAGCATTTCAAACCTCACATTGGCTTGTTTCCCTGACAGACTGCTGGGATACAGATTCCTAGCCAACTGCAGAAAAGCTGGCAGCTCTTTACATGTTTCAGGGTCAGTATGGCCAGGGCAGTACTGGAACAACTGGTCTCATTGCCTTCTAGGGGGACAATTAATTAGCGGGGTGACAAGGAGCAGTCTATGAAGTGCGCTGATCCTTTGCCCTTCTGAGGCTGTAGCCCCAGCCTCTCAGCAGGGCCGGTGACTGCATCACAGACTGCACTGTGAATGGCTTCGGGCCTCCCTTAACACAGTCTAGACAGAGTCTAAGTGGGAAGACCTTCCAAGATCTTTAACAGGGAAAGACAACTCAGCAACATGAATGAGCCAGCACAAAATGAGATGATCAACAGTAAAGTGCAATGAAGACGGAGAAGAGATCGTTTTATGCATAATAAAAGAAGAAAGAACAAATGTTTCATTGAGAAGTGTCTCCAAGTGTGGCATTAAGAGAAATGTGTGGTGACAGGAATCCAGCCCCATTGATGAAAATCCAAGCTCAGTGACATCTCCAGTGTGCTTTATTAAGCACAAGCACTAAGCAATGCTCAACAAAATGTGAATGAGAACGTATGAGTCACAAGACAGCAGCTCCCTCACTCTAGCTGACAGCAAAGGACACCACTTAACTGCAGGAGGGGATGACTGATGGCTTCCACGGCCTTTCCTGAAAGGAAAACAATATCTCACTGCAGGAATGGTGAATTAAAATATGATATTCAAAACAATCATTTTAAACTGCTTTAAGAATATGTCTACCGAAGACTGCAAGTACTCTACAGTGTACCATTCCTCTCAAGCTACAGTACAAATGCAGCCTTCATATTGTGGTGAGGTTGGAAACTACAGTAAAACCTTGGTGAACAATCCTTCACCTGATAGTTGTCTGGATTCTTTCCCAACCATCACATGTACTGTCTTGTCAACCTACATCTCCACCACAACTCCATAAGACAAGGGCTGGCAGAGGTGATCCAATCAACAGGCTAGCTGCTGTTCTTACTGCCTTCTTTAGAGCACTGGGTACTGATTCTATCTAACCGGCTCTACTGTGCTTTCTTAAACACCTTTCTCCTTGTTCTCAAATACTTAAGTACTAACCTTCCTAGGGGCTTTTCACAAGATCTTGTTGCAGATATTTGAAATGAGGATTGACTACTGACATAGAACGAGGAGTTCACACTGTAAAGAATATGAAAGGCGTCAGAGTGCCCAAACATGGGAAGAAGGCTGACCTCCCTGTAGTGTGATGACAAGGACTCTGTCATACTCTGCTCCTGACAGTGCTCCCACAGTTCCTTTTCTCCCTGAACTCAGGAGCTGTCGGGTACAAGGGCTTCAGCAAAGCAAGAGAAGGAGACGGAGCACAGCTGCAGTGGGAACACAACCAGGATACACAAACCATTTGTTCTGCCTGTCCAAACTCCAGAGCTAAAGACCTACAGCACAGGGGTACCTTGCATTCCCAGACTGAAGGCCTGATCCAGGCTATCGAAGAGTTAAAAGGTGGTTCCTAACACCCCCTTTCCAGAGCCCCTTTCCAGAACATGCTGCCTAACTACAGTCTTACACTATGTTGAGCTTATACATTACCAGATTTTAATTCCTTATCTGAAAATAGGGAATATTAATTCTACTGTTATCTCAAGGGACTTAAGTTAGTAATGACAGGACTTACCTAGCAAAAGGCAGATGGCTACCATGCCTAACGATATGTGGCACTGCTATGACCTCACATTCTCAGTGAATGTTCAGATTCTGACTTTGATGTCTGCATAATTTTACTTCCAAATCCATTTACCATGAGAGCAAACCAAGGAAGCCATTCTCTCACCAAGAAACAACAGGGTCTTCCTGAGAATAACAACAGATCACCAGCATTATAGCAATTCTTGATGCTGTGCAAGCCCTGAGCAATCTCTACATCAACAGGAGGATAGAAAAATAAACTACGATATACACAACTCCTCATCAGAGGCACAGACATGCTGGATGTAATGCAGAACAATTGTGAGTCCTGTGTGTTCATTAGTTCATTAAATTCTAATTTAGAACTTTTCAAAATTACTTCAAAAGAAAAAAGCAATTACCTTATATCCACTCTGCCCTATTTCTAAGAATCTTTCCATTATTATATAAACCACCTAAATGAACTTTAGAATGCCTGCAGGCAAGAGGACAGTGTGTGCTACACCTGTTGGCATGATAATAAGAAACTATTGCTACACAAAAAGGCGAGTACAGCTTCCTACAGCTATTATTATAGGGGGAAATGATTTATGGCAGCAAACCCAGGGGATTTGCCTGCCTCTACACCCCCCAGTTACATGTAACCTGGGGTTACATGTGCATACCACAGCAACCAGCTTTTATGTAGACACAGGGAATAAAATGAGACCAGAACTTTACTGAGTTATCTCCAAAGCTCTCACCTACTTCTTAAAAACTGAAGGTCAACCACATCGTTTTTTGAAATATGTGCTGACAAAATTTTCAGAAATGAGCCAGTTATGGTGTTACATGCCTTTAATCCCAGCATTTATGAGGCGGAGGCAGGCGGGTGAGGCCAGCCTGGTGAATGGAGTAAGTTCTAGTACAGCTGGAGCTGCACAAAGAAACCTTTCACAAAAAGCTATTGATAATGTTTTTTTTTTAAAAAAAAAAAAAAAAGAAACAAATGCAAGACAATTCATCATGAGTCACACTAAGTGAAACACATGTGAAGAAGCAGTGTGGGGCATGTTTGTGCAGTTGTCTGATCACTAAGTGTTTCAGGTTCCATTTGCTCATGCTTACTCTTTGCTTTGAAACAGCCCCTGAAGACAAAACAAACCAGCAAGCTGTGAAATGTCCATTTTCTCAGCCCTGGAATGCCCTGCTCACTTAGGAGATGAAGCTAAGGCAAGTATATTTTCTTCACATAGACATGTTGTATAACCAGAACAATCAGTCACAATATTGAAACTCTGCTGGAGTAGTGTGCCTAGTACCATGTACAGGGACTAGGCACAGACAGTGTAAGTCACAGAGTAGTGTGGCATGTGAGACAACTCTTTGTTACGAAGAGAATGTCATCACACATCTAAAATCAGCTTTGTGTTGCACAGAAATGTCTTCTTTAATAGAAATCCCCTACAATTTCAGAGAACATTTCTCTTCCCAGTCTTTCTGGTAAATGGGAACTTTAAAAAAAGAGAGAGAGAATGTTTGATAATGTTTTGTGCAGAGCTTTTGGGTTAGTGGGTATTTTTTTCCTTGTCTCAGAAATGACTTCAGGGATATGTGAAAATACCAGTACCCTGTTTCAGTGAAAAGAAATCACAGTTTGCTATCACAAGATTGAGGTCAGGTGGTATTCCAACAAGAAGTTTACCTAAAAACACATTGGAATGTTAGAAAGAATAAAGAACCAAAAGAGCAAAACTGTGTGATAGAGAAAAACGGAGAAGAGCTAGAATCACATAAAGTGAGAGCAACTACAGAAGATAGATCAATAAAAAGAAATAGACCCTAAAGACCAAGGAATGATTTTTAATTTGTTAACTCAGTTTTGTAATGAACCATCAATAAAAATGAGCAAAAGCACCTGTGGCTTTCCGGTAGAGCTACAAGATGTATTTTTATATGACAACCCCTCAAAGAATAATGCTTCAGGCATTCCTATGAGCAAATCTAGTCAATCAGATCATCATCTCATCTTTCTGCTCGCTTTGAGCTCTCTGAATGAAGCTGTTTTCAGGAAAAAACAGTATGTCTGTCATGGGTGGACATGAACATGAAGTCACATGAAGAAAGTTAAGTGCCAGCACTGGTAATGATAAGCCATTATTAGACAGCAGAGACCAAACATGAGGGAGGCTGGAGAGGGCCTTGGATTCCAAACTAGCATGGAATTCAGGGTTAGACTGTCTCAAAATAAGGGAAGAGATTCTAAGTTTTAATTTTTTAATGAAATTCAGTTCCATAGTTTTCCACAGAAATGCATTAAAGGAACTAAAGAGAAGTCCTCTGTCATTTGCTTTAAATGTCATGACTGGTGTCATGTGAGAACCAAAATACAAGTAACCCAATCAGAAGCATTTATGGATATTTTACATTTACATATAGTATGGTGAAATATTTTAACTCAGGGTTTTTTTTGGCTCACTTTGGTCAACGCATACAATAAAAAATGAGAAAGACAGCATACACTATAGCCAAGTTCCTGGCACATGACTCAGTCATGGACTTCATTTACCAAATATTTGTTGAATAAAGAAATAATCAAAGAATTATTTTTATTTTAGCATTTCTGGGAATGCACTAGCACTTTCATTCTGCTTGTATAGGTAAGGCTATAATCCATAATTAAGAGTTTATTCTATCTCATAATGATCCTCTAGCACTAGGGTATTCAAGGAAGTATCTAGTTTGTTGGGTCTATAATTTCAGAACTGCCTTGTTCCTGTGACAGCCAAACATAGTCCCTAGAGCAAGGGAGATGGGTATCTTATATATACATGCTTGGTGTTTTATCCATACAAAGAATTAGGAATGGGTTTCTATATACACATGGGCATATGAATATATATACACCACTATGTATAATACATAGTTATTATATATAATATAGTACTGTATAAGTGTAATATTAATGTATTGTTATATATTATATAATATATAGCAGTATATATAATGGTATGTGTATTATATATACTAGTATGTATATACTATATATATATTTCTAACATATACTAATATGTTATTAGCTTAACCTCTTAACAAGCTGGCAAAACTTGGATATATTTCCTGGGGTATGTGGATAATTCAGTATTTCATAAATAATAATTTACATCTGGCAGCATATAACTAAGATTATTTTTCTAATAATCACTTAAAGATGTTAGGTCTTATTCTAGATTTCATTTTATTTTTATGTACACTTCAGAAACACAAGTGGAAAACAATTAGCTGCCTAATCTAAAGATACAATTTAATGTAATTACTTTAGAGTTATCTTTATGATATGTAATCTGAGAACTTTCTAAATAAATTGCTCAGAATGATCAACAGGCAGTTAAAAATTACTTTAGGAACTAGTCAAACTGTATATACAATAAGCCTTGGTTACCTTTTCATTGTTTAACCTTGCAAGAACAATAACATGAAACACACAACTATCTAAACACGGCCTCGTTTCAGCAATTTCTTTAAATATTTCTCTGTAGTTCAAAGGCATCTTTTTGCTTTCTGTGGAAGCAGTCTGCAGAACTGTAGGCGTTAGTACTGACTTAACCCTCATCTCTGCCAAATCCCCATGGCTGTGCCCTTGCAGCCTCCTTATGGAAAGCCAGACAGATCTTGTTAGTTATGCCCAGCACCACCTCTAACACTGCAGGAAAGCAGTTAGGTCTAGCACATGCTGAGAAAAACAGGAGAAGGCTATTCAGGCTCATTAGAGCTCAAGTCATCAAAAACTCAAACATGGAATTCACTGGACAGTTTTCATAACACCTACATTAGCATCCTCCTACCTCATGTCTTCTTCTTTACCAAACATAGAATGTTCTTTTGAGAAATTCAGTCACTTTCAACAGATATCTGCAGTTTGACCCCCGCCTCTTGGCTTTGTGAAGTTGGTGGTATTCAGTTAAAATCTAAAATACTAAAATTCTCATCTAGATCTTTGTAACCTGCACGAATCCAGATCACGCATGTTAACCAGACTGTCATCCAGGCTAAAAGGGCCGAGAAGGGAGAAGGATGGAAGAGGATTGAGGGAGAGTAAGTGCATAGGCTGCCACCTAAATCCCTGCCCTGAATGTTAATAATGAAAAAAAGTCTTTTATACTCTTAAAAAAATTCTTCTCTTCTGTTTAGCTTAATGAAAAAACAATTTACAGGTAGAGCAGGCTGAGATGGCAATGGGGGTTTTTGCACCCAAGTTTTGAAATGAGGTTACATGTTTCACACAGCATTAGGTTTCTTTTTATTTCTTTACAAATTCCCCCAAGTTTTTCTAAACAGAGCTGTCAGCTCTGTTTGTCCCAGGCCCTGATTTACAAAGAGCCCATGAATGGGAGAAAGTAGGAAATAGGAAAGTTACTGCATTTTCATTACAAACCTGCTTTTGGTTCACCCTTCAGGCACTCAGCAGCTGATCTCTCTGCTCACATCAACCGTGGCAGGCATGAGCTGGGAGGTATGGGAACTGCGGTGGACAGCAAGGAGGATGGTTTTTAGCTTTGGCCCAAGGATCAGACTGAGCAGACAGAAGTATGGGTTGTTTTCCTTTCAACACTGGGTTTCTCAACCCAGAAGCAGCTCAAGACCATGTAATTCAGAGATACGGATTTCAATGCAATATATAGTACAATTCTGCCGGCAATCCTGCTCTATCTCCAGAGTAGAGAGAAAGAGCTAAGGAAGATCCTCTCAGTCACTGGGTAACTGTCACTTCCGTCCTTTCCCTAGCAGATGCAGGCTGGCATCTTTATCATGCTTTCTCCAACAACCTGTTCTTAGCACACTGCAGATACTGCTCTTGGGTGGCCACAGGCCCTCTGGGAACTTTCCTGAATATTCCCCTCTGTTATACCTGATACACGAGTCACTTCCTTCTTTTAGGAATGTTGTCTTGTTCTCCCCCAGCCACTCTAGCTGTGCCTCCTCCTTCCTGTGGCTGTTTTCTCTCCTTTTATGAACCCCTATTGGAAGTCATCCCCCAGAACTGTATTTCTTCTTTCACACCGTGGCCTTTCTCTCAGCTGCAGCTAATACTGCAGATAACACCCAAGTCTCCTGGTCCTCTAGTCCACTCACCCCTCAGAGCTTCTATCCCATAAGACCCTGCAGGCAACTCCAGGCAGCTAACTCTTCCCTTGGCCTTCTGACTTTTCCATTTCTGCTACTGTCTTTCCTTCTCTGTAATTAGGTCCAACTATAATACATTCCCGAGACTCTTTTGTTTTTCATGTGTCCTATACAACTACCACAGTAGCAAAGTCCTACTGGTCTCTGCACTCTGATAAAAAGCAGTGCCCCATGCAGATATCACCTGTATGATACTAAAAGCGGCCTGAAGGGTCTAAACAGTCCCCTTTGAACACAAGGGTCCCTTTCTTGCCATTACAGCATGATCATACACATTGTTGATAAATAACAAAATAACTTGCAAGTTAAAGCTAATGAATATGCATGCCTGTAGTACATTTAAAATTACTTCTCCACTTAGTCCCATAATGTGTCTTTATTCGATTTCCCCACAGAAGGTAGAATGATATATTGATTAGCTTCATTATGTCAGCAGCATACTTTGACACATTTACACACATTGACAAGAGGTGCCTTTCGAGTTTAATAAGCCATTAGTATGGAACCTGAAAACATGATTTTAAAAATTCACCCTCAGTTAGGTAATCTGAATCTTTGTTTCTTCAAAACAAAGGTAACCTTTAAATATAAGGATGCAAACTCTCAGACCTGCTAGGCACAGACACAAAGACACAAGACCCACAGCTACACAAAACATAGCTCCATTTGGCATCCATTTGCATGTGGGCAATCTATGCAACATATTTATTTAATAGAACTGTTAGTTTTAAATGTACCTTTCAGCTAGTAGCAGTCATAGAAAATGTAGTGAAGTCTAAGAAGGGTGAAGAATAACCCTAGGAACAAGCTCTGCAGCTATTATAGGCCTTAAAAGAAGAAAGCTTGCACTGGCCTCAGCACACCACTTATGAGCAAGCAAAATTTTAATATTCTATTCTGGATTTTGTTTTAAAAAATGTATTATTAGAAACGTTAACTTCCTAAGCAAAGAAAAACTAAATAGACATAAAAACATCTATAACTTATATAACAGGTATTACAGAATAGTAGGTTATACACGATTTTTCAAAGGAAGTGCACTTTTTAGTTTTACCTATTCAACAGAAAATCAAGACTTTCAAGGCTCCCCTAGCACGGAACCAGTATCTCAAGACTGTCGGCAGGCCATGTGGCTTGGGTTATATGGCCAGGGTAAGTGGTACGGCAAGAAGCTCAGGCCAGCTCCACGAAGGTCCCCATGAAGAAACCTGTGCTATAATGTTCTGCATGTATGTCAATAAAAGAGAAGACGCTGCCTGAAGAAACTTTTGGAGGTCACCAAGCAATGCCACCATGTAGGCTGAGGAAAGAGACGTAGAGATGTGGAGACAGCAGGAAAACTTCAGAAAACTATGTCAACACAAAAATGTTTTTCTAACAAGCAGTGTGTAGTTACCAAAGGTAGAATCATTTAAGAACTGCTTTACTAAATACAAAAAGAGGAATGATGCAGGTTGAAATGTAAAACAAGAATATGGCTTCTCCTGCCTCACCTTTGGACTCAGTTATGAACACCCCACCCACACTGACACTACAAACTATTGAATTCTAGGTGTGGGAGTGTGTATCTATAAGCCAGCACTCTGAAGACTAAGGCTAGAGGACCCCATTTCCAAAAAATACACACTAGCGACAGTCTCTTCCTGTGTGACAACTGTAGCATGCTCCTGCTGGTCCTCTGTCCTCCCTCCGCCCACTCCTATCCCTGAATAGAAGTATCAACAGTGGCCCATTGGGTTCTGCCTCCTGTCTGTATAGAAGCATCAACATTGTTGGGTTGGGTTCTGCCTCCTGTCTGTATAGAAGCATCAACATTGTTGGGTTGGGTTCTGCCTCCTGTCTGTATAGAAGCATCAACAGTGCCCTTTCATGCAGTTTCACTCTCTGTGGTTCTAGTTACAATGAATAACCATAGTCCAACATGTTCAAACATTAGAGATAGAAACAGTTCACAGGTTTTAACTGCACACTGTTCTAAGCATCACCACAGAACATAGCTCCACCAGCCAGAATGAGCACTACCTCTTCGTCTTGTGTGATCTCTTACTGTGGCTGGCAAAGCAATGGTCCCTCAAAGATATCCAAGCACACAGAATCTGTGAAACCATTACTTTATATGGCAAATGAAAGCAGGTTTTAAAACTGGGAAATCATCCTGGATCAGATGGCTGGCCCTGATGTGACCATGAGGTTCTTGCAGCTGAAAAGAGAGGCAGAAGAGACTGAAGTGACACAATGGGAAGACCTGACCCTTGACCCCTATTGCCACCTGTGAACACAAAGGAAGGGATCAAAAGTTAGGATATAAACCAGATTTTCCTGCACAGCCTGCAGAGGAATGCAGCCCTGTGGACACTAGGCTAGCCAGTCTGACCCAGAAGTCCTGTGTAGCTTTAAACCCCTGGGTTTATGGTTGCTCTGTCCATAGCAGTGGAAAGGACTACACTCTTTTCCAGCTATTGATTCCTTGCAGGGAGAAGGGAGACAACGGAACCTGTTGCTACCACCTGGCCAAATCATCTTGCAGGTCCTCAAGCCATAGTTTTATAAGCAGTCCCTTTGTAAATAAACACTACTACTGGAAGGCATTTTGAGTGCAGAGCACCCTGGCTGGAATTCAGAACCACATATCCCACATCACTGCCCCCTTTATTATCCAGTTGCTTTTATTTTTTCTTTTAGTAAGAGGAAACTCCTTTTTACTCAGAGCTGCAAATAGAGCTAAACACCTTCCCATCTCTCAGCAACTTGGTAATGTACTTCTTTTAACTCTTTTCACCGCCCCGAAGGCCAGGGCAGCTACTCAAGAGTTGAACAGAGACTATGAAAGGGCCCTTACCCAGCCAAGTCATAATAAAAATACTCAGTACAGAACGTCTCAAAATGTCCAAGATATCATGAAATAAAAGACCATTTCTCTCATCCTCACATACACTTTTATGTAAAACTACTGAACTTATTAAGGTTTTCATCATATGATCTGTGGTATAAAACTTCAAGAACTTCCTAGCCACATTAGATGGCAGCCTTCTCATTCCTGAAAAAAACCCAGTGAGATATTCTAACTACCAAGGAGCCAAAGCTACACGCGTCAAAAGTAGCATGACTAACCACATAACACATGAACTGTTAGACGACAGTGGGCTACAGGCAGTAGCAAGGGAGCTGTGGGAACAAACTGCCTGGCCCTGCCAGCTGCCAGCTTTGTATTCCCTAACCAGTCACACCATCTCAGATCTCAACTCTTTCCCATCTATTAAGGAGGAAGTCAGATAATCTTCAACAATTACTCCAAGCCTTATGTTCTATGAGTCTAAAGTAATACGGAATCAGAAAGTGCTTCAAACAGTAACACAGAATTGGGTGAGGTTGAGTTAATAAAATATGCTTTGGGCCAGATAACATTTCAGGTGCTAAGAATAAAACAGTGATTAATACAAACAGCTCGAACCTGGAGACCTACTGATTTGAGACTAACATGCAGTCCTCGTCCCCTATCTGGAAGGCAGTGATTCTACGACCCTTTCCCCTCCAAATACCAAACTTCACAAATGTCTAGCTCTTAAACGTCTTCTGTATTAAAGGATAAGCGCTTTAAATTATCTCCGTATGAATTATAACACATAATACTATTTAAATGCTATGTTAACTGTTAAGTGAATAAGAACACACACAAATGTGGTAGTTTGAATGCAACTGGCCCCCACAACCTCAGCAAGAGTGGCATTATTAGGAGGTGTGGCCTTGTTGGAAGAAGTGTCACTGTGGAGACAGATTCTGAGATTTCATATTTGCATATGCAGATCCAGTTCAAGCCTTACTACCTCTTTGGCAAACTCTAATCTGAGCCTTGTCATCCCAGAAACCTAGTCTAGGCTCAGAGAGCAGTTGCTGTGCCACTCATTTGGGCCAATCCCATCAGAACACCCCTGCTCATCCCATTTAACTCTTCATTTCTATCTCCTTAACTAACTGAAAATCTCCACCGAAGCCAGCAAAAATTCAAAACTGCTTGCCTCACAAGTACTGTTTTCCTTTTATAGCCTACTGAAGAACTCACAGGAACAAGAACTGGTGAATGCCCCATTATCACTGAGTCCTCATAGTCTAGAAAGGCTAAGCAGGCTGCAGGTCTGAGACAAACTAGCCTTTGGCAATATAAAACACCTCTATGTAAAATCAGTTGATGGAGGACTCTCATTTGTTAATAAAGAAACTGCCTTGGCTTTTTGATAGGGCAGGATTTAGATAGGTGGAGTAGACAGAACAGAATGCTGGGAAGAAGAGAAGTTAGTTAATTGCCATGCCTCTCCTCTCTGGGGCAGACGCGATGAAGCTCCAGCCCAAGATGGACATACGCTAGAATCTTCCTGGTAAGATGGATTAGTCAAGATGTGAGAGTTAGCCAATAAGAGGCTAGAGCTAATGGGCCAAGCAGTGTTTAAATGAATACAATTTGTGTGTTGTTATTTCGGGTATAAAGCTAGCCGGTGGCCAGGAGCCAGGAGGCGGAACACAGCCCTTAGCTCCTATTATAATCAGTGGAGCCAATTCTACTCAAGGGTGGAAGATAGTCATAAAGTGCCAGTGCATGGACCTTTCTCTGTCACTGTGCAGTAAGTATCACCAGCATGTATTATTAGGATGCACTTGGACTTAATCAGTATTGCATATAACAGAACATCTGTCTGCACACTAAAAGTATATTTAATACTAGAAACAATAGCAACTCATATAACTAAATTAACCTGATCACAGGACAGGTCTATAGTTACACATTTTCAAAACTGAACTATTGTGTTCAAACTAAACATCCTTGGTGCGTAATGTCGGTGACCACATTTGTACACCTGAAAAATGCTTTTCAGACAAAAGTAAACCCTCCTTGAAATAGATCAAACCTGACAAATTATGATTCCGAGGAGAAGTAAACTGTTTCCTTATTGGTGGTAAATCTGTTGATCAAATGAGGTTACAAATCACTGTGTTTATTCTTGCGCTATAACATTCCCCAAATACTGGTGCTAAATACCAGGAGTCAAGCTATATTTGCAGACCCAGTCCATATATTACATACTATGAACAACAATTTCCACTGTCTCCCTATTGGTTCTTAATGTAAATAAATACAGTTTCTAACTAAATTAATGTATAAGCAATTATTCACTCTATCATTTCAAATGGAAAAACACACAGACAACTGACATTCTGAGGAGGAAATTCAGTTACATAATTGGTAGGACAAACCTGATTAAATGAATTCAGAAATGAATGTTTCTTACTCATCAATGTGAAGCCATTTTTGCTCACAGTTGGAAAAGCCAGTCCCAATCCCTAAGTCCTTAAGAAGATCAGAGGACAAACAGGACAATTAATAGGACACAATTTCCTGGTTTTATATCAACACTTCAGAGATAAATAAAATTCTCACAAAGGGCATGTAGATGCACAGTTATTTGGTCAGCAAGATAAAATGGGTGGAGAATTTTGTATTACTGTTTCTTAGGGTAATTAGTCAGATGGTAAGCAACAATATTTGCTAAATATAAATGCAAAAATGAAGGCAGAATTTAAGACTTAGATACCATTCTATTTTGTATGTGTGTGAACAAATGCCATGCTTGTCCATGTTTGTGTGTGTGCACTGTGTCTGTGCATGTGTGTACATGTGTGTATGTGTGGAGGCCAGGTTATCTTTCTCTACTACTCCCATCATCCCTCTCCCCCATTTGATGCAGGGTCTCTCCCTAAATTGGAGCTCTCTTACTGCCTGAACTGGATAGACAGTAAGTTCCAGGGACATACCTGTCTCCAGCCCCAGTGCTAGGATTAGGAGTGTGTGTCATCATGCTTAGCTTTTATGAGTGGTGGGGATCCAAACTCAGGTTCTCATGCTTATTCAACAGCCATTGTACTGACAAAGCCATCTCCCTAGCGCCTTTAAACACTACTGAAGAACACCAATGCCCTAGTGAAACATTTATAAGAGTTTTAAAGTATTTCTAGGAAACAGTCAAACTTCAGAATCTTAACTTGGTCACTTACATCTTTGTCTTTGAGGTCTTTCAATCACCTATAACCAAAACTTAAGTAGACGAATTAGATAAATATATTTCCTTAATATAGTTCTTTTCAACGAGTCTTTAATAGATCTTGCTACTCTGAGAGTTAAAAACAACAACAACAACAACAACAACTTAGTATCAGGACAGCTAAGCTGAGTTTAATCTGCTACTGAGGTTTATTAGAATCATTTCCTTTGGGGATAATCAAATTGTGTGATATTGACAAACACATTTGCTTCCTGTATTCAAGGTCAGAGATACATTTTATGTTTTTTCGAGGTAATATCATATTGTACCCTGTGGATGCTCCCTGGAGAGAAACACTGCCAAAAACTACAATAAAAATGTCATAATGAAATCCACTGCTTTCTATAATTAATAATATGCAAAAAAAAAACTCAAAATGAAGTCAAATGCCCTTCCAAAAGCTGAATGAGCAAACAGGTATACCTTAAATAGAACACTAAGAGACAACCAAAATGGGAGGGGGAAGCCCACTCAACTCATGAGCATTCACAAAAACCTGGATATGATAGTCATGCAGTACAGTAAACATAAAGGATCCATAAGTAAAATTCCATTCCTATGGAATCTAAGAATAGATAAAATAATAGTCACAGAAACCAAGATTAGTTGATAAGAACAGGAAACTAATGCCTTAGACATGGGAAACTGGCAGAAACGCTCCCAGGCTGATGGTAGGGGTGGGCACACAGCATAACCATTTGTCCTAACATCTTGCTGTGTACAGGGGATATGTGGACATTTTATTGACAGCAAATAAATATGTTAAAAACATTTTCAATTTTAGTTGTATCTCTACCTGTAACATATACTATAAATTAAAAAGAATAACTAAAGAACTAAATAAACACTAGTTAATAAAGAATTCCATTTTTTTCTAATACCGTCTTAAAGCAGCCCTAAATGACATGTTCTTTACCAAGCTCCAACCTTCTCTGAACTCACAACCATCATTCACTATCAGTACAAGCTATTTACTCAAAATCCAAAAACTTGAAATCTGAAATGATCAAACTCTGAAAACTTCCAATATACAAACATACACACATCACCACAGTGGAAAATACTACAACATGAAACTTCATTTCATGAATTATTTTTTTTAATAAAGCATCTCTGGAGTGTGTATATAAGATATAGACAAACATAAATGAATTTCTATTTAGACTTGGGCCTCATCTCTAATATAATTCATGTATATGCAAACATTTCAGAATCTGGAGAGGAAAAAAACAACAACAAAACCCCCAAATCCAAAATACTTTTTGTTCCCGAGTAGCATTCCAGATATAGGACATTCAACATAAATTATATTTATGTATAAGGGATGATGAACATAACCATCTCTATGATGAGATGTGTTCAACGTGGAGCTCAGAAATGCCACTTGGGGGTGGGTGGGTGTGGTGATATGGTTTAGTTGGTAAAGGCACTTGCCACCAGGTCTCCATCTCCAGAACCCATATGAGGGAAGGAGAACCATGACTTGTATTCTGTATGTGCACTGTGATGCTTGTGCATGCACACACACAAACACACACACACACACCACACACACAAAAACAAAGATGTAATTTAAAAGAAAAAAGCTATTTTCAACAGCTAGACTGACTTATTTCTCAGCTTCTGAAACTACAAATAGGGTTTGTGTTTTGTTTGTTGGGGGTGGGGTTAGAATATTGTATGCTGAAATCTCAGAGGGGTCTTCAATAGCTACAGGCATTAATTACCCCTTTTAATTATCTTCTTAGGCAAATTATTTAAATGATGCTTCTCATCCACTCTAACTGTGGGGTGCTACACTCCGAACTCCAGTACCAGAAGGACATGTCAGCTGTTCAGCTTGCTATAAAGTTACTAGTCTTGATGCTGTCAACTCAGGCAGAACTTCACAAATGTACTGCTGTGGCCAAATGTGAAACTTTAGACTCAGATCAACTGCTATAGAGAAAAAGATTCTTCTATAGAATAACCTGAGTTTTGGTTGGTTTTTTTCTTCGTTAAACCTAAGCAGTGCTGAGCTTTCCCTCAGGGTGTATGTGCATTTCCATAAAAGGCCATATGCAAGAGAGCAACTGGAACCTTGAACAAAACATTGCCTATGCCCCAAATGATCTCACGTACACTGAGTTTAGTACTTTATTTATTCCAGGACTAATAAGGAACGAGCTTTAGTAATTAATCCAAATCAAATAACAAGTAACATTAATGTCCAAGATTTTCTGAGCAACAAACACTATTATTTGTCAATCTTTACTCTATTACAAATTAATGCTTCTTAAGTACCCACTCAGCATCAAGCTGAGTAACTCCAGCTTCATAAAATAGAAAGCAAACAGACTGTGGTTTTGTCTTTAAATTCAGCATTCAGAAATTACATATGGTCAACATTATCTTTTTAAAAAGTCCTAAAATCACCTTCAAATTAGCATTAAACTACTAGGATCTAAGTTCTGAGAAGCTTAAGAACCAAAAGTAAGTGTTCCATTTGTCTCACGTCAGTGTGTCAGCTGTAGCCTCCCTTCCCTAGAGGAAAGCTAGCCAAGGCTTAGCTTCAGAGGGAACATCGTGTATATAAATGGAACCTACCATATGTTAAGTGTGCATATGATACAGCTCTACCATAGAAGAAACTGTTCTTCATTTTAGGAAACTCATAATGCAAACACATAATTTATTATGAGGTACAGATTACGAGCACATTTTAATATATTGACACATTTAGTTCTTAACCACAAATGTGCTTGATTGACAGAGATTATCTCATTATCCACTATTCCACAAACAGGAGTATCACACAAAAGCCCAAAGAAACAGACAAAGGCCAAGATCATACTTAAAAGAACTGTTAAGGAACTGAGGGGATGACTCAGGGTTTAGGGCACTCCTTACTCTTGCACAAGAGCCAGGTTTGATTCCCAACACCCACATGGTGGCTTACAACCATATGTTACTCCAGGTACAGGCGATCTAACACCTTCTTCTGACCTCTACAGGCATTACGCACATGGTGCACACGTACATGCAGGCAAAACATGTATGCATATAAAATAAGTCTAAAAAGAAGAAACATTTTTAAAAGACTATTATGGTTTTGGATTGTTTTAAACAGTAACCAGACTTTGCAGAGATATAATTATGGACCCATGAGACAGGCTTTAGGAATAAAGAAGCTGACATTGTACCTGCAAGAGTACAGGATTAAATGAAAAGAGTGTGGAGGCTAAGGTGGAGTCTGCAGAAGGAAGATCTGGAAGAGGATAGCCCAGGTCCGGAGGACATTCTCTTAAAGCCCCTAGAGGGAGGAACCAGAGGAATCTGCCCCTCCCCAGGGAAGACAATGTGGTACCAGAAAGTGCAATAGAGCACGTTTTGTATTCTTCCTTTGTCAGTTTAATCTTGAGAATGTTACAAACCCCATTTAGGCCAGCCAGTTAAAAGCACAGGAACAATTTCAGTATGAACTATCTACTTTTTTTTTTTTTTTTAATAGAAGACAAGGGATAGCAGTTGATACTTCCAGGGTAGAGGGGTTCCCAAAGGAAAGAAATGTTTTTGTACTTTTGCACTTGCTATCCTTTTTTTTTGAGACAGGGTTTCTCTGTGTAGCTTTGCAGTCTGTCCTGGAACTAGCTCTTGTAGAACAGGCTGGCCTCAAACTCACACCACTTGCCCCTGCCTCCTGAGTGCTGGGATTAAAGGTGTGCACCATCACTACCCATCTTGAAGACTGACTTTATTGCTAAGGGAAGTGATTATTACGTATTCCCTTAACAGAGCTAATAGCAGAAAGGCATATTTATTTTACATTTATTTTATAGTGTCCCTAGGAGTTAAAAACTTCACCCAAATGACAGCAATGTTATAAAATCAGTGCTGCTTAGTACAAATAAGTGTTTAGCGCTAAACTTGTTGGCAGGCGTTTTTGTCTCAAGAGCATCTCAGGTTCCTGGGAACAAGGATAGGTTGAGGTTTGGGAGGAGTGAACAGGGGAAGAAGAAATGACGTGTACAGAAGGACAATGGATATCAGCCACAAGGTTGCTTCTCGACCTGATTTCACGAGAAAGCGAGAAAGCCAGGTAGCCAGAAATCCAGATAGCTAAAAGCAGAGCCATGGCTAGGCACTAAATAACTACAGACATAAACCAACATCTGTTGCATTTATGCCCACAGTTCAAGACTGCAGTGATTACCATGAATATATCTAATGCTACCAGAGATGCCTTCTTCTCAAAAATTTAGAAAATAGCTGGGCTGCAAGAGGCACTTCACCAGTTATCAGTCTCTGAATGGCTTCAGGTAAGCAGACAAACTGGGTAGAAAATAAAAAAAATAAATAAATAAAAATTCAAAAAATGAGTTCTTTCTTCCTAGGTCCATTCTTTTCTCTAGAATCTACCATCTGCTGCTGTTTTGAGTAAGAGACAACGGTTCAGGCTCCACAACCTTTTCATACCCATCTTCTTCTAGCTCCTACCTCATCTCTACCTCTTTATCCCACTAGACTGGAGGGGTGAGGATAAAATCAGGTGCCATGTGTCTTAAAATAAAGGGACTGAACAGGAAAGATATACCAGTTGTTAAGAGCACTGGCTTCTCTTCCACACACACAGGTTCAATTCCTAGCATCCACATAGGGACTCCGGAATAGTCTGTAACTCTAGTTCTAGGGGGATCTGATGCCCTCTTTTGGCATCCTTGGATATTGCACACGCGCGCGCGCGCGCACACACACACACACACACACACACACACACACACACACAGCCAACATGCCCATACAATAAAATAAATAATACATAAATATTCACTGTAAGTGAGAAAAGGAACTAGCTATTTCAACTAATGTAGACAGAGTCTCTGGGAAATTTGTCCCTTTATCCTTAGAAGTCCCTTGAACATGAGTTAATACTTCTTCAGACATTGAGATGGGGCAATAAGCAATAAATCTAAACTTTACAATAACTTCATTAGAAAATGGAAAACTCAGCCAGACCATGGTGGTACAGGCCTTTAATCCCAGCACTTGAGAGGCAGAGGTAGGTGTATCTCTGAGTTCGAGGACAGCCTGGTCTACAAATGAGTTCCAGGACATCTCACTGTTACACAGAGAAACCTGTCTTGAAAAATTAAAGGAGTGGAGGGAAAGAGGGAGGGGTAAGAAAAGGCAAAAACCCCTATAGAAGCAGGGATGGCAACAGAGGTGGTTCCATGTGATTATCTGACTCAGCAAGGCGACTGAAAACTGTGTTCTCTGCTCAAGCTGGAGCAAAGGGTTTGCTATCGCAAAGGAGAGACAAGATGGCTTTACTGTTGTTCCACAGCAACTTCTTCACATTATTAAATATACAAATGGTGCCACCAGAAATGCCATCTTCTGCACAGCCTAGCCTCTTCAATCAACGGAAAATTGGCTATGCTAACCCACACCTTTGAGACTGGAAAAAAGGTACACATAAATATAATCTAACTCTTCACTAGGCCCAGCCATAAGCCACTGAGTCCACTGTCCCCGCAACCTTTGGCAGAATCCACCACTCAGCAAATTATTAGGCTGAGAGCCTGGGTGGGCGCCACAAGCAAGTCCACTGACTCATCTGCTAATCACGTTAGGGCTTTGCTTCCCTCCGATATGACCTCCATGGAGCCTGGGAATGGGGAAACATATTAGAAAATAACCACTATTCCAGATGAAAGTCAAGTGTGATGTAAATAAAGAACTTTAGAAACTGTGCTCATATAACCAGCCCCATTTTCCCTCAAAATCAGGAAAGCAGAGAAGCTACACACTGAGGAGCACCCCTCAATCTTGCACACAGTAAAACCTCTCAAGAGGAGTGGTTCAACAGTAAGGCCTAGCTAAATTCAGGGGTTGATGAGTCTAACAAAGTCAGAGCCAGTTCTCTCACTTTGACTCCCTGCAGCTATTCTTCAGGAGACAGGAGAGAAAACAGTGAGGCCTACGCACTGAGTAGCATCCAGTTAACCACATGCCAACTGCGCAATCTTCTGCCACCTCTGACTGCTACCAGGATCAGTGCTTCATATGTTTAAGACTTCAGGAGGTGTGGCTAGAAATATAAACCAAATATTTGCCCTGTGTGTCTACCAAAAAACATAAAACAGTAACTATTGCTTTATCTTTTCCCTCTTAAATATGAAGAAAAATGGTGTGAGCACTTGGCAGGCAGGCTGGGGCCTCTAGCTTCTTTAGGTAGTAGTGTCTGGTCTCCTCCCAGAAGCAGAACAGCAAGCAGTGTGCAGCGTTCCTTCCCTTACAGGAAGTGAGAGAACTGATGAAGTCCTTGAACTAGGTACACCCGCATACTAGGAAGTTTAGGCAAGGTGCCAAATACCTCTCAAAGAATGACAACACACTTCCTCTTCCACAGTTGTAAACCACTAACGAAATAATGTGTTCAGAACTTCACCTGAGCCAATAAAAGTGGTCTATCATAACCATCATAGCTGTTATAATTCTAAAATGATGGTTAAACAAACATACCCTATCTCCTTTTAGGACTGCATTAAACCCACTCCCCTAAACACTGGTTTAGAGCCAATGTTTCTGAAAAGCTTTGCTGAGTTTGAGCTTTTAAGCTAAGCACTGGCTATTAACTCTTGCTTGATTCTTATCTCTTAAGAGTTCTCCAATAACCCTATAAGGTAAGTGTTATTAGTATTTCTACTTCACTGAAGAAGTGGGGCTTGCTCCAGGTCATTCAGTCATAAGCCAGTGAACTGGCTTTAATTCGTGTCTCTAAGAAAGCAATTAAAACTATAGAAAGCAGGGGCTATTACAGTCATACTCTCTACCTGACTTTCACTAATTCTTAACCACAAAACAGAACCTTAAAAGGTCAAAAATCTGCATAAAGAGTAACTGAGGGTGAATAAAATCAACTAAAATAGAATTTTTTTCACAATACATTAAATGTAACAAACCCTTTCAATGAGATTAACTTTTTACATGTGAGCCAAAAACCTCATACTTGGAAGCAGATAAGATGAGGCAGTGATCAACATTGACATTCCAAACAACAATGGGGAAGTCCTATGAGCAAGGGGGTAGCTACAATCACTCTGCACCATTTCCCATGGCTCTTGGTTTCTTGTGTTTGTTGCCCTGACTGGCTCTCCAAACAGTGAGGCAAATCTGTGTTCTTGCCAAACATCTTATAGTCCTTGCTGTACAGTACAGGGCCAGACAGTGTGATAGTTGTTAGTATACTGGCTTCTCACCAAGTCAGCAGTACACACAAATATCATACACAGTGGCCTCGGAACCGCTATGTTAAGCATACTACATACGGTAAGAGTAGGGCAAGCCCTCAGTTCCTTGTCACAGGTCACCTGACATGAGAGTAGAATAGTTACCAGGCAAGTTAATGTACTCACACTTACTGAGACTGCTGTAATACTTCCAAGTTATGGGACTAGCCAAGTAGAAAAGAGATAAATGGATAAAATGTGTTTGCTTTTGTCCCCAAATAAAATTGGCATTTTAGGAGGGGATAACCAAAATTATAACACTTAAATAATTTTCGCATAAAAACTATTATGATCTTGTTCTGTGCTTGAACCAGCAACACAGTAAGACTGGTCACTCTGATCTCTTCTCGGGCTTGGTCAGCACAAATAACCCACTCTTGCTCTCTGTAAGGTGTGGTAGCATACACCTATAACCCCAGTTCTTGGGAGTCAGTGGCAGGTGGATCACAAGTTTGAGTCTAGCCTGATCTATATGGTGAATTCTAGACTAACAAGACCTAAATAGGAAAAACTGCCAACACAAAAACAACAAAAAGGTACAGCCTCATCTGCAAGGCCCCTTTTTCTTTGTTATTATGATTATTTACCACCCTAAAGTTCAAGGTCTATGACCTCCACTGCAGCCAAAGCTTAGTTTCTGACCCTCCTTCCATACTTATGTGTCCACTACATTTCTGATCCCCCTGTCTTTCTTTCTTTCTACCAGTCAGTGTATCCATGAGGACAGAGCAGGCTGAGGCTGATTCTGCAGGTAACACTCTTTTAGAAGTACTATGTTTAAAAAGTAACTGGGCTGGAAAGAAAACTTAGCAAGTAGAGGTGCTTGCTATGAGCCCTGACTCTAAGCTGTCCTCTGACCCCCACACAAATGTTGTGACACTGATACCCACACATATTGCACACTACACACACAATAATTTTTTTTTTAATGACAGACTTTTCAGGTGTCTGAAGCTTAAAGTTTGAGATGCAGACACTTTACAGGTTAAATCATAAGAAATCTGAGATAGACTTTCATTGATGATGAAGAAAATTGTGTGAATAATGGTAACAAACCAAGGACGTCCGAAAAGTCCTGGACAAGCCTTGGAAAGACTACAGCTTTAATCGTAATTCTAAAACATGTGCCCTTTCTTTGCATCAAATCATCCTGAAATTGTTCTTAGCAAAAGCTGGATTGTTCTTACTAGGCATGTGACCAATATCTGCTCAGAGCTTTGAAGTGGGCAAAGTCCAGCTTCAATAAATGTGCTTTTGACCAACAGCTCAATGTCTTACACATACTTTTTTAGAGGACTAATCATTTACAAATTATACATAATGCCTTTTTAAACTAAAAACTGGAATGATACAATAGAGTGTAATTTGGTACTATAAACACCAGAGCAGAGTGTGTTTATCTGACTTGCACGGGTCCTGCTTTGTGGCTTATGCTGGAATTCCCAGTCAGGTGATTCTGAGCCCCCGTCTGATTCTTATCAAGTGTGCATCACCTTTTCATCCGGTGTCCAGTTGTGGCTGCACATTACATGAAAAGGTAGAAAATCGATGATTATCGAGAAAAGGTAACGGGAAATGATCTCATGACTGAAGATAATTTGAAATGTACTCATCCCTTAAGTCTTGGATGACAACCCAATGGCCCTGAGAGAGACCTGCAAGGAGACCCAGAACAGGATCGGGAACTGCAGTCACCCTGTTGTGTGTAATGCAGCTCAAACCAGGTGGTTAACACATTTCTGAACTACCAGGGCCTGCCCTCCACTCAGAATAGGGGGATTCAGAGAGATGTCTTGGCTACCCTTCTGCAGCTAAGGATGTATGGCTTTTAGAATTTCACTTACATTCCACTGGATTTGTATCTTTCAAATAAAGTTGAGTCAACCACTAATAAGGTTAATGTTTCAATAACCTGTTAATTTTAGAAAGCCTACTTTACTAAACTCACCAGGAAACCCACCTTTTTTTCAGGGGGACTAGGGGGAACTGGCATTTATCAAAGCATTTCACTCCTGTGGGATCAATTCACTTTCTGTTTGTTTACTCTCAAACTTAAGTATGTACAAAAAAAAATGCTGTGCATTTTTCATTACATGCAGGATGAGCTTCCTGCATGAGAGACTGAAGACCACTTTTGGAAAGGTAAATAAGGTGAAAACAGGGCTGAAAACAGTTTGCATTCACATCTGAGGTCAGGAAAGCCATTTTGAAGTCTGGAACTATGGCACATCTCTGACTCAAGGCTCTTTCTCTAGAACATCTGGCCAGGCTTCTCAGAGGTTGGTATCCTGTTTGGCTATTGTCTTCTGGATGTGGTGTCCCAAATATTAGCACATCAATCAGACCAAGATATTCTTTCTCTTCCTATCTAGAACATCTCATTCCTTTTATGCTTTTATTATGTTCCCACAGCATGGATCATTTTCTAGATACCATGCAAATTACTGTTATCATTACTATCTGAACCCTCCCTTCATCTGTTCATACACACCTACACAGATGTAAAGCAATGGAAAGAGCTTCTCTGGTCTGTTCAGTGGCATGTAGTTGGGGCTCAAAGGTTCCTGGATGATTGCATCAACAATCTCTGTATACTAACATTTTGTTTAAACTCATGCCTGACCATCTTGGTTACTGCCTAATTATTGTTTTCACTGAGTTTTTGGACAGTAATCAAAGGTGTAAAGTGAGCATATGCTGTCAAAACTGCTGCTGATTGTATCAGTTATCAAGAATTTTCTTAAGGGGTACTGTGGGTTTATTGCCAAGTTTTTACATTTCATACCACATATTTTTTTAAAAGATGCTAGTGAAGCTGGGCGGTGGTGGCGCACGCCTTTAATCCCAGCACTTGGGAGGCAGAGGCAGGCGGATCTCTGTGAGTTCGAGACCAGCCTGGTCTACAAGAGCTAGTTCCAGGACAGGCTCCAAAACCACAGAGAAACCCTGTCTCGGGGGGGAAAAAAAAAGGATCCTAGTGAGAAGTGAGTCAACTTGAGATTCTTTTCTCTTTCTTACAATGTAGAGGGGGAAAAAAACTAGAAGAGAACTGCTATTCAGATCATATGGTCTAAACTGAACAGAAATCTAGAGGAAGGACCCATACTAAGGGGAATACTCAGCAAATAATACTTCTAAGAAACTTATATAAAGTATGTAAAGCCTACACTCTAGTGAGGACACAAGGTTTTCAAGTGTGTCACTAAAGCACTGCTTATACTGTTAAGAGGCCAGAAGCCAGCCAAATGTCAACAGGCTGGGCTGCCTAGACAAGCTGCCAGACCATTGGGGAGGCCCACTGAGATAGGGGATGTAACCAGACGGCATGACAAGGTGTTCCACACTGACGTTCATGAAAATGATGTGCTGAGACCCAACTTGGGGTGAGGCAGAGACACAGCAATTGTGGTACTTTACACTGTGATGAGCCCATCAGTAGGTGATACTTGGTGGAAATTTCCTTCCTTTTTGCTTGTCTATATTTTAAAATTAACTTTGAGAATACAGACAAAAGCAAATTTTAAAGTGTCTTTGCATATGAGATGCTATGAATATGATACAGACTCAGAATGAAATTATCCAAGAACTTAATTCATCAACAACTTCCACATCAGTATGTCTACTCTTGCTCTTGGTGTGTGCATGCATCAGATGTGTGCTAAGTACTTGAGAAAAAACAAATGAGCCAATGAGTTCTTGAATAAAGAAGGCAAACATTTCAGTTCAGACCATACTAACCCAAGAAACTATTTTTACAAAAGAATAGGAATGATTAGTAAAATAAATTATCCCTTTTAAAGTACCTGAAAAGACAAAGTAGCCAGAGTATGAGGGGCATGCCTTTCCCATCAGAATTCTGTTAGATAAAATACAATTAGTATCCCCACCTATCTCTTACTATAAATCATGTAGTTTTTATTCTATTGTTCCCACAATTATATATCCCAGCTAGCCAGGTCTCTGCTACTAGTTCAGGAACATCATCGAGGCCTCAGAATAATCAAAGTCACCATCAAAGATGTGGACACCTTACTTCCTGGGTATTCTCACTGTGTGGTACAAAAAACCAAAGGATTGAACAGAGTGCTTTTCAAGGTAGGCAGCAGAAAAATGACTGCCTCTCAGAGAGAAGAAAGGAAACCTTTATATTAAAGGCTTAGTGCATATGAACTTTTCTGGAGAGGTGGATCTCGGGGTATCTTATCCTGGCTATCTTCAAACTGCTTGAGCTCAAGTGATTCTACTGCCTCAGGATTCAAAGTAGCTGAACTACCACACTACTCCTGGTCAAGATTTGGTTTCTAATAGTCCTGCTTCTGCACTGAGTCCCTGGACAACTTGTGGACCAGGAAAAGAATAATTTATTAAAACACTACATTTGCTTCCTCCAGTAACTCTTACCCCAACTTGTATAATTTCTGTTTTCTGTCTACCCTCCTCCAAAATAATTACATCACAGTAGCTTACAGATGTGATTAGCAAAATAAATGAAGACGTTTTGGTTCAGAGCAATGAGGTAAGATGTTCAAAGTAGAATCTGAATAGTACATGAATGATAATCTGAAAATTACAAAGTTCTCTGAAACTGCCAGAGGTTTTTAGATCCTGTAGTTCTCTGCAA
>NC_022015.1:46335473-46338403 GCF_000317375.1 Microtus ochrogaster | reverse complement strand
TCCTGACTTAACCTAGGGATAAAGCTTAAGGGATCAGATATTTTCAAAAGATGCAAGGCTTTCTTTATGTAAGAACTAGGAAAGGTGAGCGAGGTTTTATCCATTTTGGAAAAATGACAAAAAAAAAAAAACCTGTTTGCCTAACAACTAAAGACAACTATAGGAGCCAGGCTCTTGCCCACCAGCAAACTATGCAAAGTTACATAAAGTTGGAGAAATCACTTGCATTTCAGGTTAAAGTCCACAAACAAACTGACCTCAATCATTCTACAACTTTTAAAAAGGTTTTAGGGCTCAGCCTAAAACCTTTTCATGCAAGCCATCAGACTGTTTACTTGCTTGATTTATTCGTAAGGGAATAGAAAAGTTCTTCAGCTCTGCATAATGTTTTGTACCCATGGACATTAAAAAGGAATACCAAGAAATGGGGAGCATTTTGATGCAATATATGACTGATCTGCTTTTAGATGCTAAATCTAGACATCAGAAAATATTAATCATTCAGTCTTAACAGATAAAAAAAGCTCTTATCTTTTACATTATACATATTCTTAATAACATTAATATGTAACAGAAACAAATTATTGTTATAATACATTCACAAGTCATTATGGATATATCTTCAAAATAATTGCAGAAATATAAACGATACTTACTACTTATATTTTAATATGATTTTGTAAATATATAATACAATTTAATATATACTTCCATAAGCATATATATGCCACATATATACCTATATACATATGTTGTATACACACACACACATATAGATAACACAAACATAAATTTAGTATCATTGCCCAGGACTTAGCATTTCAATCACACCCTCTTAAGAGTACTTACTGAAAGTATTGTGTGTGTAATAATCGTATTTCCTACCTATTATTCTTCATCAGTAGTTTTGAAGGTGAGATGGAGTGTCCGTAAGGGATGCCAAGACATTGGAGAGGGTGTGGGCATCGTGTTTACTCTCACACTAAGATGTTCTGTGTGGCCACTTACAGCATCACGGTGATGCAGGAGCCTTCCACAGACTTCATGTGTGACGATGCCATGGTTCTGATGGCTCATGGATCAGGTATTTGAATATGACTGTTTTGGTGAAATCTCAACTTTTATTTCTAATATAGTAAGTAAGTCCACATCAATTAAAGCAAACTGTGAAAGTCACAACTATTTTTAAGAGTTCCAAGAAGTGCTAAGATTAAAAAAGCACGCTAGAATTCTAGATTCCTCTAGCTTGTACAGATTTCAGAGGATTTTTCTGGGTAGCATCTGGAACTCAACCTTCAAAAATTAGTATTCACAAAGAAACATTGAATTTTAAAAGTTTGGTATAAATAACTCAGCTCAACTGCTGCGTGACCTGGGGGTGTAAAGTGGTTAACTGCAAAAGTGAAAACATTCAAAGGTGGATTCCGTGCCACCCCATCATCCCCCAGTACAAAATAAATCTCTGTAATTAAAACAAACAAAAAATACTTATTTGAGAGAGATTATGCCATGTTTGGGGCCCTGATTACCTTGAAAAAAAGTAAGAATAGTCTAAATCTAGAAAAAGTATGCTCAGGTTGTTCTGCACACAGAGACATGCTGAAAAGAGTGTGAGCCTTTTCTTGAAGGGAAATGTGTGGCCTGGTTTGCAGGAAGGATGAGAAGACAATGCTTCCTGTCCTGGAAGGCCCAGCAGAGCAACCCATCAACTGACAATCACCCAGGTGGGCCTTGCAGCGGTCTAAAGGAGCTAACTGATAACTGGTGGCGTTTCTTCTTACAGAGCAGAAAATTGATGAAGACCAGAAGAGAACCCGATTTCAGTGTGAAGTCTATAGATAAACTAGAAAGTGAAGACAATTCTCTATCCTCCAAGACTGGATCCCTTGTAATTCTACATTTCTTATGCTTCCTTCCCTTTGAAGGACCACATATGAACATTTAAACACACCCAAATCTAATTACTTCCACTTTCCTTACTTAAGACATAGCTACTGAATTACATCCTTTAAAACGATTCCTCAAACCCTGTCTGAACAAGTAAAGACTCTTTCCGTTTTCATCTCCTGCTTGCCTTTGGTTGTAAATGGGACAACAGTGCTGATCCTTTCCGTAGGGCACTGATGTTAAGCCCTTGGTAATAGACTGAAATACTTGGTGCTTTCTCTTCTATTTACTACCAAAGTCTCTAATGAATCCATCTTGGCCAGTCTCTTTCTATCAATGGAGGTTACTGTGTGCTACCACCTCTTTGTCTAATAACTGTTCCACATTTATTTCTTGCTACCACAGGCTAGAAATTTTTAATAAATTGTCATTTTTTTCTCATTTAAAAATTCTGTCTTAATCACTGATAAATTTTCTAGTTACAGAAGACTGGTTCTTTCCTTCAAAGTTAATTTATAGTAATTACATACAGAAATTTTTAATACAATAAATCATACACAAAATCAAACAAGCAAATCTGCCTAATTGGTTGTTTTTCTCATTTACATGCATAACACATCAAAAACTAGTCCTCCAGACACGTGTTTGTTTATAGGTATTCTACTATAGTTTTCAATTAAAATTTTCATCTAAATACAAAAGTACTTATATCAACTACACTGTATCTTATTTCTGCTAAATAATGGCTCTTCATCTTGATCCCAATGCAACTGCCTTTCATGGGCTATTTGGTCACGCACAAGGCTTTACTCACACAATTCTCCATAATGTTCCTGTCAAATTGCTAAAAAAAAAAAAAAAAAAAAAAAAAAAAAAAAAAAAGCCAAACTCCAGAATTAGTAAGCTGTGCCTAGAAGAGCTTTCAGCCAACCCTTTCCGAAATGATTGTATTTAATTATGAAACCAGAGAGGGAAAAGAAATAGAGTTGGAAATAATGGCATTAAAAACATTGCCTTATGGTTGAAACCTAATTAAAAAAAAA
>NC_022015.1:46312164-46335333 GCF_000317375.1 Microtus ochrogaster | reverse complement strand
AAAAAAAAAAAAAAAAAAAAAGAATATTCATTCAGTTGTTAAGGGCTAAATTTCCTGCAGGAATTATATGTCCAGAGACCCCGTGAGATGAAAAGAGAATACTTTGAAAGGTGGATTAGAAGCTGCCTCAGTGTGATGCACTGAAGGAAAAAAGTCAGGATAATATAGACTATTCAAAAAGGGAAGAACAGCACAGAAAACTTGTAAGAGAAGTGAAGGTCAGAAGAAAAGTACAGAACACATACACACAAGTCTAACCCAAAAGTACTGTAATTTTATGTTGTAAATTGAAGGAGGAAGAACCGCCCCCGCCATTGTCAGGTTGTGGTGGTGCATACCTAGTCTCAGCATTCAGGAAACACAGGCAGGGTGGGATCACAGAGCATTCAGGCCAGTCTGGCTTACCAGCAATTTTCAAGCCAGTGAAGCTACAGAGTAAAATTCTATCAATAGATGATAGTTGGGTAGACAGAGATAGAAGACAGACAATAGATAGATGGTAGGTAGCTAGACAGACAGACAGACAGACAGACAGACAGACAGACAGACAGACAGACAGACGATCTTCATTTCTTTAATATTCATTCTGGCTTTCACTAATTTACCGTGTGCATTCCTAATTCTACAATTATTTCAATAAGAAACCTGGCATTTGAAATAACAGAAACCCAACAACAGGAAAAAAAACAAACAAACAAGTGTTGGGAATAATAAACTCAATAATGAAAACCACGGTGAAAAGCATCATCAACAGACTTGACCAAACAGAAGCAAGAACATTAGCAGGGGAAGACGAGGTCAAGGGGACATACAGTTGAGATCATTTGGGGTGGATGGGGGTGGGGGGAATGGAGGGTAGGATGGATGGACGGAGGGACGGACGGACGGACGGGCGGACGGGCGGACGGACGGACGGGCGGGCGGGCGGGCAGGCAGGCAGGACCAGATAGCACCACGATGCTCAAGCACTCTGGGAAA
This sequence comes from Microtus ochrogaster, assembly GCF_000317375.1. Taxonomy (NCBI): domain Eukaryota; kingdom Metazoa; phylum Chordata; class Mammalia; order Rodentia; family Cricetidae; genus Microtus; species Microtus ochrogaster. The sequence goes on along the minus strand of NC_022015.1, from coordinate 46,334,355 downwards.
TGATCAAGAAACCAATCCCAAGAAGCATCTGAGATTAAAACACACACGTACAAGTAGATTTAATTTCCCTACAGACTTGTTGGATTCTTCCCTACCCAGTAGAGTCTAGGAAGGGAGGCAGAGAACACTGGGAAATGATTATTCTGATTTAAATCTTACAATGTAACAATTTATTCACTTGGCTCTAACGTATACATTTTGGGAGGAAATTCATTGTTTACTGTGAAAACTCTCATGATGCAGCGCCACTGGTCATCCTGATATGGCTATGAATGTATTTTATGAAAGTCACCTGTCCGCCTTCATCAATACCCCAGCTTCATAGGGCAGAGTCATTAGAGGCCAGAAAGAGACATTTCCTTCCTCTGTATTTGCCTGACCTAACTGAGGCTGAAGCTGCGACAGTACTGTAGGCCTAATCCATGGAGCCAAAAGATTTACAAATGCTCTTCCTTTAAGTGTTCACTCAGCACATACCCTGCCCACTCTGAAGCACATTTTAAACTGTGTAATGAACAGACACTTCTGAAATGAGTCCACTGCCCTGGGCACACAACTCCATCAGAAATAAGACTCCAGTTACAAATTTCACCAAATCCTGCCTGTTTGTAGAGTCTGTGGCCAGAAATCCACCGCTTTTGCTGTCTAATATCTTGTGTGGCAAATTACCTTATTATTTACATGTGTATTCAATTCTAGTATTGCTTATTTTTCAGCATCTGGGACTTATCTTGCATTTGTTGTTGTTATTACTAGTAATAGTGACTGTGTGTGTGTGTGTGTGTGTGTGTGTGTATGTGTGTGTGTGTATGTGTGTGCACACTCACGCGCCAACACAACCTGGGTTACACTCAGTGGCATTTACAGATATAGAAAAATCAAACAAATGCTACCAATTTTTACTAGTCAAATGCTTTATTCACAGGGTGCAGATAAGACTCTGAGAAGATTAAAAGTCCTAAATGATCTCTTTTTGAAACCAGCTAATTATATGGGGGATGGGTGAAGCTTCTACAGCTTCATAAGAGCAGTAAAATTAAAGAGTAGTGTATGGGATGTGTGCATGTTTGAATGCTATATAGTAAGCACAAACCACTGGAATGTCGAGGGGGTTTACTGTTCTATCCAATAATTATTTGAAGATAAAATCCCCACTTTGTAAGTAATCTAAAAGGCTTAGAGCTCAGTCTCCTCCAGGGAGGACACAGAAGAAGTAGGTTATGAGGGTAAGAGGCAAACAAGTAGGTCCCACAAGTTCCTGAATACGTTCTTAGCTATTCAAATTCAAGGCAGCAGGACCACTGCATTGCTATCTGTTCTCCTCTCTGGGCAGGGGTTCATGTTTAAGACCTTCCCTTCCTCCTCCTTCCTTGGGGTACAGTGGTAACCTCCTAGCACCCCTGATACATACCAAGGCTGTGCCCCAGGTTCCTCATTTTCCTGATCTTCACAATAGCCCTTCAGAGGAGGGACTGAGCCTAGGTTTAGGAAACAGTAGCCTAGAGAAATGATCTAATGGCAAATGAGCATCAATTCAGTCTAAGCTTGCCTAGTTTCTAAGCTAAGTCCTTCCAGAATGTGACGCCACTCTCCATGCTAACTGTACCACACAGGGAAGGATATTAGACACACACAAAATAAAACTAAAGGTTAAATAATTTAAAAACAAATAGGAGCAGCCATGATGGTGCATGCCTACAATCATAGCCTCAAGAGAGGCCGAAACAGGAGGCTTGCCATGAATATGGGGCCATCCTGCTGAGAGAGAGAGAGAGAGAGAGAGAGAGAGAGAGAGAGAGAGAGAGAGAGAGAGAGAGAATCTTAAAGGAAAATTATAGGTAAATCAGTATTAAGATTTACCTATAATTATCAATACTAAGTCAGTATTAAGATGGGGAGAATTAAAAAATTAATAATAGCATCTGCTATCTTTTTCCAGATTTGTTCATTTATATAACATATTAAAATGCCATTCATACCTCAGTGTAATGGGGGATTTTTGGTTTGGTTTGGAATCAAAGCTAAGGTTCTATGTATGCTATAGTATCACACAGGTACCACTAAGCCTCAAACCTAGGGCGTTTATCGGGTTTTTTTTGATTTTTAAATAAAGTAACATACAACTGGAGGGGAAGCAACAAACACTATCAGTCTGCACGAAAGCACTCATAACTGTTTTGTAAATATTCTTTCATTTAATATTCACTCTATCAGTTAGCAAATTATTCTCTTCAATCCCCTTTAACAAAACAGGGACATATAGCAGAAAATAAAGTAGATTTGCTGAAACTCACAGTAGTGGTGGGTTTATGCCTCCACCCTAGGGACTGGGACCACACAGGTGGCATACTGTCCATACAGAGTTGAGCAGTAAAGTGGCCTGCCTGTAGGGGTTACAGGTTCTGGAAGAGCACAGGTCTTGATAATCTCCTCCTTCTTCCCCAATGCCAATGACAGAGCTAAGAAGACTGGGCAAAGAGCAAATGGAGAAAACTGCTGAAGCAGAGCATGCATGTGCTTGTGCGTTTGGTGACAGAAGGCAGAAGGCACACTGCTCAGACTTTATGCATAAAAATCGTATGGGAGGTTATGGAGTTTATGTAGTTAATCTAATATCCCCGACTTAAAAAGCAGAAGTTTTTAATCAAAGACCCTCAGTTAGAATACTTGTAAATTACTTAACAAATGAAATTAAAACCTGTTTCTTTCTAGAGAATTCGGTTGCTTTAAAACATTCACTATGTGGCCAGGCCATGGTGGTGGTGCAAGCCTTTAATCTCAGCACTCGGGGAGGCAGAGGTAGGCGGATCTCTGTGAGTTCAAGGCCAGCCTGATCTAGAAGAGCTACTTCCAGGGCAGGCTCAGAAGCTACAGAAAAACCCTGTCTCAAAAACCAAAAGAAAAAAAAAAAAAGAACCAACACATTCACTATGCAAAAATCTCAAATATAAAGTTTGGAGAATAATGAAACAACCCCCCTCCCCCCAAAAATTCTGGCAACCATCAAGCATTTCCCAGACTGAGTACTCTAACAAGCAGCACAAATCAAATTCAGTAGGTTAACAGCCAAAAAAGGAGAGGACACGGATGGAATGGGGAACAGTGAGGGCTCTTAGGGGAACTGAGGGGAACCGAGGGGAACTGGAGGTACTAATGATCAGGAGGCACTGTTTACACATGTGAACTTGTAAAAGAATCACTAAGAATTCTGTCTTCAAACATTTCACCAGACTGCTCTTTCTGCCTCTTAGTCCTTGGCTCTTCTTTTTGACTACACTGCTACTTGGCTGCCTTTTGCCCTATGTGCTTCAACGTCCATCTCCACAGTTTACTTTCCTATACAACCCACAATGTTAGCATCGCGCCTAACAAAACTAAGAATAATTTCTTGGCATTACACCTGGCTTATTTTTCAACTTCACTGATTATCCAAAGGTAACTTTTGGCTTTTGTTCAAATCAAGATCCAAACAAAGGAAGCACATACACTCATCTCTTCAGGACTTTAAGCTGAAACAGTCTTCTCTACCTCGTCCCTTGGGTGAAGACATCGGCTCAATCTACACACACCATAATCACTCAGGCCATGCCCCAGTTATTGACTACCACATCGTCAGAAGGCAGCAGGCATGACTGATACCTTTCACCCTTTAAGCCTTTTAGTTTCCTTACTGTTTTGTCTTCAAAGATGAAACATACAATGTATGAGAGGGCAGCTGTACTCTTCCAGCAGTCATCTATGTTACCAAGGGCTAAATACATCCGTCATTACAATGGCACTTAATTACAAGGGGAAGCAACTGAAGTCTTCCTTGAGAGACTGCTAGGATCCCAGCCAAACCCGTTGTACCCCATCACAACAGAGACACACAGGCCAAACCTGGATAATTCTCTCCAGAACAGAGCTGTCCATTGTTAATTATGGAGTTTGGGGAATTAGCAGGATAACAGACCACTGTGCAGCCTGGAAAAATCAGTTTACTGGATCACAGAATGTGCTCAGCTCATTTTCTTTGTCAGGGATGTTTAATTATTTATGATGAGGCTCCACTGCATGTTTGTAATAACGAAGTCTTAGCAACATGAACCCTTGCTGCAGCAGAGCACAGCTTGAGGAGGTGGGGGGAGGGAGGTGACCTGCAAGGGCTATCATGTCTGTGGCAATCTCCAATATCAAAACCACAGAAGCAAGAGCCTGCGCTGGACAAATGATCGTGAAACACAGTGTTATTCTGCCCTCATTTCACTTGCTATTATGTGTTGGACTTTTGCCAAGGGCTGATGAACCTAGAAATGGCTCAGGCACAGCTCCCTGCAGGTATGCCCCTGAGATTCTCACTGGAACCTTTTCCTGTTTACATGCTAACATATACTGATGAGCTGAGAAACTGCACAGTGAGTGCAGTGAGGCCTCTAGTAGCCACTGCAAAGGCCCAGCATTCTGACTCACTCTAGGACACTAGAGGAAGCAGGACCCCTGCTGCCCTACACCTCCAGAGCCTGGTTATTTACTCAAACTCATTATTTTATTTTAGAAACTACTGACACTAATAACATTAAAACAAATAATTTAAAAGACTTCCTCTGAAAAAGAAAAACAATGCAAAAGATCCCTCATTTAGATAAAGACTACACAGCACACAATGATGTAAAAGAAGGAAGTTTATTCAGCATTATCACATGCTTTTTATCGATAAGCTGCAACAACCTTATAAGCAATAAAGCACAGCCACTCCTCAAAGCCTACAGCTCCTTCACAGAATCATCTAGGCCACCCACTGCCTTGCCAACCTGTATCCCTTATCTCTCACACACTGCGACTTGCTATTACTTAATGCTAATAAAAGGTACTAGCTTTTCATGTGGCTGATGGGTTCCTGGGGAACAGGGACTGTACTTCCTTCAATCAGCCCAGAATTTTGCAAACAGGAAGCACTTACTAAACAGTATCTTTAGCAAAAGCAAGTCCCTGTGCTTCCATGCTATCAAGTGCCTGGGTGTGTTCTACTCTCTCTGCTGTCATTCACCACACTATAACAACTCAAGAGCAGCTGAGTTCTTAGTTCCATAAATACAGTGCTTGGGACACAGGTGTGCAGTAATGGAATGGATGAACAGGTGAGTAAACAGAACAGAGAATTAAGTTTACAGCACAAAGAAACCACATCAAACAAATGACACTGTTTTAATCACAGTTCTACTGCTGGGAAAAGACACCATGACCAAGGCAACTCGGTAAGCATTTATTTAGGGGCTTGCTTACAGTTTCAGAGGTTGGTCCATTATCACAGCGGGGAGGGTGGCAACATGCATGGCGCAGGAGAAACACCTGAGAGCTTTACATCCTCAACTGCAGGCAGGCACTGACCCTGGCTGGTGTGGGCTTTTGAAACATCTAATAATACACCTCCTAATTCTACTCAAACATTCCCATGATTAGGGACTGGACACTCAAAAATATGCACCTATGGAGGTCATTTTCATTCAAGCCACCACGGACACAAAAAAAGTTGTTGTTTCTATGTCTCAGAAGCAAGCTAAAGTTTGTTGTTGATTGTGCTATATTTCTCTGTTCACAAATATTGCAAGTGAGCATCTTGAACTTTAATTTCTTGAAAACAGATTAACAATGTTATTCATTTTTAAAGATATAGAAGGGGAGAAGGCCAGTCCCACAAGGGGTAGCAGCGATGACCCAAGGCCTTGGCGGGTCACCTGAGACCTTGGAGGGTGGGAGACCTCTGCAGGTGAGACATAGACATGGTCAGGCAGAGAGAGATTGGCTAGGCAAGTTTATTTAGTGGGTTATGGAAGGGAAAAGGAAAAGGGAAAAGGAAAGGGAAAAGGAAAGGGAAAAAGGGAAGAAGAGCGAAGAAGAGAGATAGAGAGCAAAAGCTACTTCTTTGGGAGAGATATGGAAAGAGAGAAGGCCTGCAGGCTGGAGGAGGCAGAACATCTGTTTCCCTAGGTGGAAGGGGAGAGGGTTGGAAGAGGGCGGGGCTTGTCTCTTAAAGGGACAGAGTACCCAGATGACAGACCAGGCTACCAGATCATAACACGCATAATACTACAATGTTTAGGCACTATGTAAGTATAGTATATGTGTATAATTCTGTGTCACTGATTATTTCAACTGCACAAAACTCCTGGGTACCTATATTATATTTGAGCTTATTGAGCTGGTTAATTCCCACGTTTTCAATATTATAAATAATGCTAAATCAAACTATGCACTACTGGTCTTTCCCTCTCACTCCTCCCACCACCTCTATATGAGAGAGCATCATGAGATATTATTTTAAAAAAACATACTACCTTGTTGTGGAGGCACAAAAATGTGACCCTATTTCCACCTTGTCTGATGGTCAGAGAGTTTGGAGGTTGCTCAAAATGGGTGACAACAAACGGAGCTACACCTCCTGACTCAGGATGTAGTTACTTGGTTCTTTTGACATTAATAGGACTCATACAAGTAGATTCATTCTATCCTGACAAATGGTCAGGATATGCAAGCATACTTGTGCTCCTTCCTCTGTAATATGAGGTTACCTGGGGAATGGCTGCCTTCAGGATACTTAGTCTAGAGTGATTTCATTACCTAAACAACAGAATGCTAATGACTTGATGTCTCAAAGTATTGAAGCAATTAACTGTTCCAGTTGTCCTTTGTATCGTGTCTAAGAAGTCTTTTGTTGCCTTCTTCTCCCTTTTAGATTGGGGCATAAAAGCCTACAGAAGGAAATGCAGGTGATTTCAGTATTCACTGGAACTTACTTCTGGTATTATTCTGTTTTCTGTCTGTCTTATTATTTTTAAATGCATATTCGTAGTCTTTACTTAAATTTCTGATCCCCATACTGCTACCCTGGCAAGAGGTATTTTTGTTGATACTGGCCCCCAACACCTTATGTAATCATAAAATGGAATAATTAGAAAGAAAGGATCCTACGGAAGTCATGAAGGAACAGAGAGGTGAGTGGTACATGCAAGGCCCTTGGCAGGAGAGAACCAGATTCCATTGGGCTGGATCTGAAGAATGCTACATACATTAAATAAATGCACACGCCTTCAATCCCAGCACTTGGGAGGCAGAAGCAAGTGGATCTCTGTTGAGTTCAAGGCCAGTCTGGTATACAAAGTGAGTTCCAGGACAGTCAGGATTATTACACAGAGAAACCCTGCTTTGAAAAACAAAACAAAACAAAAGAATGTTGTGCTGGATGGCACCTCTGCACTTTGGTGAGTTCTTCTGCTATACATTTACTAAATACATATAAAGCATGGCTTATCTGCACAGAGGTGAACACAGTGCTGCTGGCTTGGACAAAAATAAAGACTGACTACCACAGCTTCAAGCATCTCATTTGCATGGAGTAAGATCTATAGAGCAGACTCTCTAGGGATTCCAGATGTGCGCTGCCATGCTGCCCACACTTCATGGTCTACTCTTTCACCAGACTGATGGACTCCTTGAAGCCAACTATAGTTCTTTACTAAATCAGACTATGATCCTGGAGCCTGTGAAGTGTTCCTGGTTGATGGACAGCGGTGGTTTACAATTTACTCTGCCCACTGATTAGATTGCATGTACAAACATCGAGGTCAAAAATGATCTGATGGTGTATCACAGGACAGTCAGCTATCTTACCACAACGGAAGTATATTGTGAAAATGAGAGTTAGGGTCTACCTGGATTTTTAATTATGCGTATTATACCTGTTTTCTGTTGTGGAAAACTGGGATGAGGGATATGAGGTCTGACTACCCTGGAAAATAGCTAATTAGATCCACCTGTGGTCAGATCCTAATAGTACAGTCCTGATGAGTTTCATGCCCGGTCTCTAAATCCCGATTACTATCTCCCACTAAGTTGTCTCTCCCTCTTTCCACTCTCCTGGCCTTTCCACTCATCCCTCTCTTTCTCAGCAGACTCTGCCTACCACTCCAGGTAAGACTGAGAGAGTCTGTTAAAGCTGCCTTCTCCACCTTGAATCATTTTTGCTTTAAATTCACCATGAAGCTGAGGACCTGAATTCAGCTTCTATTTCTGTGGTGTTGGGAGTGCTGGTGACAAGCATGCACCACTGTGAAAAACTTCCTTCTTGGGCCTTTTAATGTCAGCAATTTACATTCAACAATTTCAGAGTTGTAGGTATCTGCTTCTCTGGAATACTTTTTTAATTTATTTTATTTTATTTTTTTTAAAGAAAATGAACATTTTTATTTTTACATTTTCTTTGATAGCATTAAGAGTTTCTCTCTTTACCAGAAAATGCACTTAGGACTTGAAATGAAAATTGAATATGCAAATCAAAATCAAAGCTTGTGGTAATCCTGCTTCTGGCTTTCCCCTCAAGCTATTGCTTCTCTTCTACCCTGTCTCTTCTTCATGAGGTTCCTGTCTAGATTGGGCTCCTCCTTGCTGCCTTCCTGTGCACCTCCCAATTCTACACAGCACCATCGTATTGACCCTGCATCACCTCCAGGAAACAAACTCCCACCACCTCCTTCTCCTGACAAAGGCCCCATAGAAATTATGACCCACCATGGAGTGGGATCTGAAGCTTTTCACCTGCCTTTCACCTTGACAGCCTAACTCCCTCCATAAATCTGCCCCATCTTGTTGACTTCTGTCCCCCAAATTTTTCATCTTCCAGAGAACTGCCCAGTATTTCGCTCCTCTCCTGCCTCCACTGCTATTCAGCTGTCGCAACACTCACCTTCATAGGGTCAGTGTCTTACCTTCCCCTCTAGCAGGACTGCTCTAGCTTCCTCCAAAGCTGCAAGTGTTTGAGAAGACTGCTCTTCTTTCCACTAGAACCTGACTACCGGCAGACTCATCCCCTTATGTGGCTGCTTGTGAAATCCCGGCCTAAACCATGCACTCAATTCTTCAATTTCAATCTAGTTACTACTATCAGTCCACTCAGACTGCTAAAATAAAACACCATAAACTGGGAATTTATAAACAACCAACTTTTAGTGTTCTAGAGCCTGTGAAGTGGAAAATCAAAAAGCCAGCAGATTCACTGTGTGGTGAGGAACTGATTTGTAAACAGCAACTTCTCAAAACTGTGGTCTCACATGGTAGAAAAGGTCTTAAAATCCATTCGATTTTAGATCCAATGCCAAAGGCACTAATACCTTTCACCTTCATGGTATAATCACGTCCCAAAGGCCCCACCCCTAATATAATCATGCTGGGAATCAGGACTTGAACATATGAACCAGGGAGTGGAGGGTAGCACAATCAGGCTACAGTAATGTAGGTTCTCTCAAGTTTCATTTAACAGTAAATGGGGATAATAATATGTAGCTGTTAGCACTATGTGCATTATAAGTTCTCTGAATGGGGCAAAAAGTTTAGAAACTTCTGTACACATTTAAACAAAATCTAAACATACAAAAAAAAATCGCCCTCTGGAGCAGGGAGGCTGGTTGGCAGTAGATGCTCTCTCAAGGCCCTGGGTTTAAGCCGAGGCCACCAGAAAAGCTGAAAAGATACTTGTCACTATTATTTATTGTGTATACATGTGGGTGTTTGTTTGTGTGAGTGCACATGCATGCAGGCCCAGGTCAGTCCAGATGCTGTTTCTCTGGAACCATTCATCTTGTTTTTGAGACAGCAGTTCCTTCTTTGTCATAAAGCTTGCCAAGCAGGCTAAGCATCTATCTAGTGAGTTTCAGAGATCCAGACGTCACCTTCTGATCACTGGGATTACAAATACCACCACACCTGGCTTCGGGTTTGTTAAATGGGTCCTAGGGACTGAATTCTGGTCCTCATTCCTGCATAGCAAGGACATAACTGAGCTACCTCTCTAGCCCTGGAAAGTATCTTCTAGGGTGTTGATTGTTTTCTACTTGCCATTACCGTAATTAATTTCCAAATATGCTGCAAGTGAAAAACTAGTGCTTCTTCATTCTTGGTCTGCATATCTCAAGCCCAACAAGTGCACTGTTCAATGCTGTAAATATCGATAGTCTCTCTACACTAACTGAAACTTTACTGCCAACTGATGTGGTGACAACTCTGTAACCCAGAATTGACAGCAATTCTTTAACAGGCCCTGACATTAAAAAGAGGAGATATTTATTCTGACATGACACATCAAGTCAAATGTTTGTTTTCAATAGGAAAGCACAGATGTTAAAATAATAAAAAAAAAGACTGAAATCGATCTAATAAATCAACAATCCACGAAATGTTACCAATGATAAGTAAGTCCTGATCACAGATGTAAGAAGCTTGAAATGTGAACACCGAACAGTGAATACACATGGATTGTCTGAAACTTTCACCTAGGCTTGTCCCTATTGGCCCTAAAGTGGTAAGAATGCTTCCCAACTAGCCAGCCCACTTCCTTAACTAACCTCCTTCACAGCCTTCTTGCTCCACTACCACACCCACATGCTTTAATTTTGCATTGTGGACTATACCTTCCATAGGAAGGGAACAAATTAAGCAATTATCAGTCTCCAGGCAGACACTTGGGTCTGTAGATAGAAATGTCGTCTTCAGAATCTCAGGTAATCAGGACAAGAGCTGGAAGGTAGCATGAGCTATGAAGTTCAGAGTCTCACAGACACATGCCAACTCTGAGTGGCAGGTCAGGGAATTCATGGATGAGAAGCAGATTACACAAAAACACAATGGCTAAAGAACCTGAGTGCAACTCCATGTAACACAGTCCCAGAACTCAGGCTGCAAACAGCTCAAATGGTCTGGAAAGCTAGTGAAATCCTGTGCCCTAGGACATACAGCCTGGGTAGTAGACCCCACAGACACTGCACACCCACCTGCCACCTGAAGAATATCTCACTGTTAACAGCCTGTGGCCTTTTTACAAAAGGCAGAGGGCAGTAACAGGAAGCATGAGTGAAATGAATGCTTACAGGAAGCTCCCAAGGCATCTGGTACCTAGCAGAGACAATAACTTGGGACTCTGAAGTGACAGTCACCCTCCCTTCCCCCTAGGCCTAAGGTGGTCAGATTCTCTACACAGGCATGGTTTACAGGTAAGCAATTGACACCTGTCCAAAGAGGCTGGGGATAATGCGGTGCAAAGCAAAGTTACTTCTTCGAATAGCTTTTCTTGTTCAGTTTATCATTAAAGATTAAGTGAATGTGCTTTATATTACTTAAAAGAGGGACAGGAGACACTGTCTAAAAGTAAACTGTCAGCTTCTGATGGAGGAAGGTCATTGGTTAAAAAAATAAACTGCTTGGCTGGCCCTCATAGGTTAAAACATAGGTGGGAGGAGTAAACAGAACAGAATGCTGGGAGGAAGAGGAAGTGAGCTCAGACTCGACAGCTCTCCTCAGAGAGATGCCATGCCCCACTCCGGGGCAGACACACGCGATGAAGCTCCAACCCAGGATGGACGTAGGCTAGAATCTTCCCGGTAAGACCGGTGCTCACAGATTATTAGAGATGGGTTGATCGGGATATCAGAATTAGCCAGTAAGGGCTAGAGCTAAAGGGCCAAGCAGTGTTTAAATGAATACAATTTGTGTGTTGTTATTTCGGGGCATAAGCTAGCAGGCGGCCCGGGGTGCTGGGGACGCAGCCCCACCGCTCCTATTACTACAAGCTTCCTTATGCAGTTTCCATGTTCTGTGATATCTGGGAAGCCACTGAGAAACCTGTCTCTGCTTTCTTGTGCCCATGATCCATATCCAGCGTGGAGGGGAAAAGTTAAAACCAAACACATAATCCTGCTAAAGTCAAAAGGAAAGCAAACATTGACGCCCTTAACAAAAATACAAGTGAGATTATTTTTTGGCCTTCTATAACACTTTGGATAAATAAGCCTTCTAGCAAGTCAAGTCAGATTTTTCTGATCAGAGATCAAGCTGAGGCCCACTGCCACTTGGGGGAAGACATTAATGGAACATTTTAGGTAGATTAGACACTTGACTGGGAAGCCTGAAATAGCGTGGTCTTCAGTTTAGAAAATAGGTAACTAAGGATCTGGGCAATGGAAGTGATGGGAGTTCACATTTGCTAATGCTGTAACATAATGAGTAGCGCTTAGAGTTAATAACGAGCATATCTTTATAGATGGTCCAAGTTAAAGTTCAGAATAACACAGCTGTTTGTTCTCCTATGCTCACACGTGTAGATGCCATAAAGTTCACAGTGTCCTCTTCACAGTGATGCTCTAAGTGACCTTTACTTTCTTCTTGTTTTTTGGTGCTGTCAGAACTTTCCTTTTTGTAATGGACAACTTGCCATGATAGTTATAAAAACTAATATATTTCCATTTTGGAAAAAGAAGAAAAACATCTAGACCAGATAAAAATAATTGAGTTTCTAAATTTCATATAGTAAAGTGTGTATCTTGTAACTCATACCCAAGCAGTTTTTCCTGCCACATAAGCCTTTCATTTGACTGCTGGTTTGTGATTAAGTTATTTAGAGAGTGTCACTTATGGTTTATATCAAGCCCAGCAGAGACCCAAGACTGCAACGGTAGCTTAGATGCTTTCCCTGGATCCTTACCAGATCTGTTCCTAAGAAATTGTCAGAACACAGGACATCTGACATTGCCAGATGTAACACTCCATTTACCAACCCAGAATGGCTAGAATGGTGATAAAGAGAATATACCTAGGGCAAAATATATATATATATATATGCTCCCATGCAGAAAACTCTGCCTAGTCTGGAGAGAATTAACTAATTTCGTTGCACAGCTTGCCTCCACAGAGATTGCACTGTCCCATAAGAGAACCATATCTTACATTCCTTTGGCTCAAGAGACATAAAAAGGTTTTAGTTTTTCTTTAATTACTTAACTAGATATTGGATACATAGATAATTTGAAAATATAAAGATGAACAAAAGGAATGTGGCTAAAGTCAGACAGGTGGTGGCACAGCAATTGCAGCATCATAGAACCAGTTCCCTCTGACTGAATTGTCTCATTCATCTTATGACATCTACTGAACCCAACTGTGAGTCAGGGGCAGGAAACCCTGACTCCACCCACAAGGTGGTTCAGTAGTTGCAGGATCTAGTTGGGGCAAATGGTGGAAGACCACTGTGCAGGCTGCAGGTAATTCCACTTTCTTCTCTCACAAGGAAATCATATGTGAGTATCTGGATGCCAAAGGCATTTGAGCTGCATTTTAAACATTATAAATTCAACTCTAGTTGTCAAATCATGCTTTACAACTTACACATTCATTAACTTGGGGCATATATTTTCAACATTTTTCATGTACAAACTTAGAACACTATTTCCCTTGCACTTTTGGGTGCATTAGGTGAAAAGCCTGTACTTGGACTAGGTCCAGAAGTGCTTGAAAGACTGGCTCGCTTCCTCCCCTCTTTCTCATTGGTTTAGCTGCCCTTCTGTACTTGTAAACACCCTGCAGTCAGGATGACAAGCTGCTCTGACTACCAGGGAATGTCAGTGTACTCGATTTCAGCAGCATCTTCATCCACTGCCCTTTAGGGTTCTTTCATCAAGAAGTTACAAGCTGGGTCCAACCAGAAGCCAGGCTGCTGCTTTACAAGAAATCATTGTTGTTGCTGATAAAAGAGCTTATATCTAGTCTTCCAGTCAAAGATTCCCCTGTATCTTTAAATAATCAACATTTTTTTCTCAAAAACCTCTGGCCTTTCCTCAAGGGCCTCTCTCTCTCCTAACCCAGATACTTCTAGAGAGAATTTAACTATTTATTTAGTATCCACTTACTATGCACTAATGTTACGGTACTTTGTGCCTCTATTTTCTCATTATCAACTATAAGGAGTGAGTCACATCATCATCTCATTTTCTAGAAGAGGAGCATACTGTTCATAATTTAAATCATGAGTTTAACATGTCATGGTGAAATTCTACTGTCAAATATGAGGTTTTTTCTGTAATATTGTTTTCACATTGCCCCTGGTGGCAGAGCCAGAGTTCAATGCCCAAGATAACTCAAGCAACATCACCATGTGAAAAGCAAAGCAATTGCCTGCCACAGGCCCACTGAAATACACATGCACAATTCATAAGACCCGTGTGATTACGCTTATTTTAATAATGTTTCAGACATGCTGTCTTAGTATTCAAATGTTTCCAGCTCCATACTGAGTTGACTGAACAGTACCTTTTGTGCCTACTAGAGAAGATCACTGCATTTGTAGACACAGCTTGGCCAAAGAGACTGATGTGCAGGAGGAAAAAAAAATTGGTTGGCCCTTCCTTCCCCATAGCTGGGTGCAAACTATATAAATTATCCAGAACCCAAGGATACAGTACACAGAAGTGGCTGCTGGGTGCTAGTTCCACATACTTAAAAGTCAAATAGTACCTTTCTCTATTCAGAGGCTGTCGTTGTTCTGGGCCAAAATGTGCTACAGTTAAAATTCCTAAAACTTCTGACAGCATAAGTTAACAGTAAGGTGTTAACTGAACACCCAACTTTGGTGAAGGTCTTGCTGGGGTACATAAAACAGTGGCTCTTATCCAACTGCCTTGGAGGTCAGGTAACCAAATGCTAAAAGGCCCTAAGACCACATAGTAAAACAGTGCCATCAAAAACACAAACAACTACCCCCGTAAGCGAACTCTTATCTATGTCTTCTGACTGCATACTAGTCAGCACAATGTCTGGGGTACTCATTAAATCATCCCTTAGCTCAAAAGCATCATACCATGTACCATAGAGGAAGTGTGGTTTGTAAACTGTGGGAAATCTATCATCCAAGCTAAAGCATCTGAACTTGACAAGCTTCTTGGCAGTAACACCACACCTCTAAATCCCCCTTCATTCATACAAGGAAGACAAGACTGTAAGAAAATGGCACAATCACCTACCACACAGGTAGCAGTGGCAACAATGTCACAGATGTCTTCTTGCCAACTTTAAAAAGCATAAAATTAAGTTGTTCAAAAACAAGTTTACACTGTTTCAGCCAATATTAATGATGACTAGGTTTTTATTTTAGATTGTATTACTTTTGTGTGTGTGTATGAGTATTTTGCCTACATGTATGTGTGTGCACCATATACATGTCTGGTCCTAGAGGAAGGAATCAGATTCCCTGGGACTGGAATTACAGACAGCCAAGCCACTGTGTAGGCACTGGGAATCAAACCCAGGTCATTTACAAGAACAAGTCCTCTTTACTTCCCTGAAGAATGAAAGCATCCACTGTGTCGTAGCACTAACAACAAAGCAAGAGGATTTTCAAGTTCAAGAATATATGTTGTTAAAGAAAAGAAGGAGAAAAGTAGAAGATGAGAAAGGAAACACAAGTAAGCAACTATCAACCATATCGTGGCATGTCATCGCTACACGTGTTTCCTTGCTGGTACCCGTATTCGTATAAATGCACACTTAGGAAAGTCACAGGACTGTTAACAGCAGTAGGCTATTTTTTTTGTTTTGTTTTGTAAGACAGGGTTCTCTGTGTAGCCCTGGCAGTCCTGAAACTTGCTCTGTAGACCAGGCTGTCCCGGAACTCAGAGATCTGCCTGCCTCTGCCTGCTGATTGCTGGGATTAAAGGTGTGCATCACCACTGCCTAAGCAAACAACATACTATTTTTTTAAGTACTCCCTCCTCTATTTTCATTTAGTCATTACTACTTTGAAAACAAACAAGCAAACAACATAAAATAACCAAATGTTAGCTATTAGAAAGGCATAAAACAGGGCTAACAAACTGGGAAAAAATACTCCAAGTGGCAGAAAGAGAGGAAAAAAACATCATCAACTGCTGAAAATGCCTTTGTTCAAAACACAAATATATTTTTATGAGATTTTATTTTTAAAGGGAGACACTGAGAAAGATGCTGTGAATCTTGATGACCAGGTCCTGCTGTTTTCCTGAAATGAGGCTTTTTTTGTTCCCCTTGGTCCAGCCTGTTGACTACAGCTGTCCAGCCTCTGCAGCTGACCTGACACCAGCTCCATCACCTACAAGTCAACCTTCGACAATTCTCTCTTCAGTCTAGAGCACACAGTACCACAGTTTCACTGGCCAAAGCCTTGCACTTCATTTCCAAGCTTTCTCACAGTCCAGCCAACAGAGACCTGGTCTGTGATGCAAGCCAACCTCTTCCTGATTTCCATGGCTGCACCGTCTGTAATAAAGTCCAGTCAGACACAGATGGAGGAAAGTCCACTGGCCTGCTGCATCTCGCACTGTCTCTGGTAATCATGGGGTGGGGAGGGGCTTCAGCACCATGTGCTTCAAGTCCATATTCTGTTCCACAGCAACATGATTATAGTGTGAGACCTTGATATATCATGCTGGTGATATCAGCAAAATGCTGTTTATCGTGGTGTAGACAGAGGTGCTACTGAAAGGTCCCGATCCAGGCTGTCCTCAGAGCATGGATGGTTTCACAGTCTGATAAAGCTCTCCATGGTTTTAAAGGTGACTTTGACATGGAATGGCCTGGGTCTTTGTCCCATAGGGAGAAGAGAAATAATGGTTATCCCCAAACACTGCTAATTGTTTCCCTGATTGTGTTATCTGGGTGTAGACAATTTCTGCAATGACTGAGATCCCAGAATCAAAAGCAGCTAGGAGCTTGACCACGAAGAATCTACCTTGTACACTAATTTCAGTTTCTCAATACTTTCAGATGGTTCTCTTCCTCATCTTCTCCTGATCAGCATGCCGAGGCACTATCACCTTCGCCTTACTTAATTCAAGCTCCAGGGTCTAATAGGTTTCTGCTGCTCAACAGACGGGAAACACTTAGTGCGTAGCAACTGAATGGCTAAATGAAAGATCATCCATCTTAACAACGGGCAGCATGTTCAGCTTTTTCATGGACTATATAATACAATTCTCACAATACTTTGTTAAGAAGGAATTATAATCGTCACTCTTTTGTCAGTAAGGAAACTAGAATTCAAAGATTACTTTGTTCAATATAAGAGGGCAATTCAATTGTAGTCAGTTTCAAGGGAAACTGTGTTTGACTCCACTATCCTTAAACAGCATGCCACACAATAGCACATCAAAGCTTACCATGGTAAACAAATGTTTGATCATTCATTTATTCATTCAGCATAGTCAAATTCTGTGCTAAATGCTGTACAAAGTTTTACTTAAAGCTCATTCTCTATCCTTGGGTGTTAATGTTCTTCTGGTCATGTCAATTTTTAAAAATTTGTCTCAGATGTATTTATTTTCTGTGTTAGTATTTTGCTGCATCCATGTACGTGCATCTAGTTCCTGTGGAGGTCAGAAGAATGTCAGATCCTCTGGTCCTGGAATTAAGGATGGTTGCAAACCAAAACGTGGGTGCTGGGAACTGTACCCAGGTTCTCTGTAAGGGCAATAAGTCTTCTTAACCACTGAGCTACCTCTTCAGCCCCTGGTCATAGCTCAAGCTGACTTGAGATATGGATATAGACAATGTCGATATGCTAAGAAGAGAAGAGCCACAATGCAGACTGGCTTCAAATAACATGCTGAGAAAAGATTATTCATTGCTTTTGTGCAACACAGAGAGAATTCTGGTCTCTCCTCAGCTTGATTCCTACATGAATAAACAGTGTACACATGAGCTGACTGGGCATGAGTGTGTGCATACAGTATCTAGGTTTTTTTTCTGCTGTATGCAATATTTCACACCCAGCACTAAGAAGGCTGAGGAAGAGGATTATCACAGGTTTAAGGCCTCTATAGTAGTTTCAATGACAGTACACCCAAAGGCTCTGCCATTTGCATACATGGTCCCCAGTTAATGGCATGTTCATGAAAGGCTTTGGGAATTTAATGTCCTGTCATTTTCAGTTTGCTCTCTGCTTCCTGTTTGTAGTTCGATGTGAGCTCTTCACTGCTGCTCCAGTACAATGACTACCTATCTACTGCCACACTTCCCTGCCATGACAGTGATGATCATCCATCCCTCTAAAACAGTGGTTCTCAACCTGAGAGTTGCAATTCCTTTGGGGGTCACATTTCAGATATCCTTGAGTATCAGGTATTTACACTATATGATTCATAACAGTAGCAAAACTAGAGTGTTAAGTTAGCAATGAAAACAATGTTATGGTTGGGGTCAGCACAACATGAGGAACGGTATTAAAGGGTCACAGCATTAGGAAGGTTGAGAACCACTGATCTAGAACCAGAAGCCTAAAATGAACTCTTCCTTCTCTGAAGTGCTCTGTTCTCAGTGTTACATCACAGCGATGGAAGAGTAAGAAATATACCTTATCTCAAAAATCAAAACCAAAATCAAACCAAACTAAATAACATCTAGGGGTTTTCCTACTCACAGAAACAAGATGTATTACAACATACAAATAAAATGTTTAAAAAACAGACCAAACACCTTCGTTAACCAGTGGCAAAGGTTCTCACTTAGCCTAAGCTCTTATCCTGAGCCACAGAAAATGGCCTATGTCCACAAAAGCTAAAGATCACACACAAAAGGAAATCCAGAAGAACTGTTCGATGCAGGTGCTGTCTAAGACACCCTAGAGAGGAAACAGGAAAGGACTCTACTAACGCATAGCTAATTTGGGTGCTGCAGAGGAAATGTCAGCCCAAAAGACGCGCTTGGAAGAGGAAAATGATCTCTACTGCACAGAGCACAGCTTCTACTCTTTTAAAATGAAATGCTAAAAAGGACAACGAGCATGGCCCCATGAATACTAATGAAGGCACAAAGCAAATTCCATCAACCTTCAGAAGTGATGTAACTGATTTTCTTTAATATCATGTTATTAATCTAGGAAAAATAAAGGACCTCATACTCAGCCACACATCAACACAAGCTGAACAGCAAACATCAGAGGCCTCAGGACTGCTGTTGTTATATAAAGAATGAGCTACAAAAACATTTGTGTTCTGCCTAGGGAGCCCAACCAGTTAAATTTTTTTCGGGAGGTGGGGGGTGAAGGGGGGCAGGGAGGACAAAACCGAAAAAAAACCTTTAACTACAAGAGAATCGACTCAACTTTTATGTGGTCTCAGAGAGGAAAAGCAAAACTGAGTGACTTTCCCTGTCCAATATTAAAACTCATCACACAGCTTGATCACTGGTAAAGTTTACTGTTGATAGAAAGAGACAGAAAATAAACAAATGGCTCAGAACACTCAAGCCAACCGCAAGCACATAAGCGGGCAATGTGTGGCAAAGGTGGCCGGCCCTGCAGTGTCCTGACATCTGCTAGATGAGCTGGGTTAACAGAGAGCCATACAAAAATTAAAACGTGACTTCTTATTTCACACTGTAGTTTATGATATATGATAAAGTTAATTTTAAGTCTAAATGTAAAAAGTAAAAATAAAGAATTTAGAAAAATTCCAGATTATTTATAAGAATTTAAGGTAAGCAAAGATTACTTCTAAGAGGACTAATTAGAAGGAAAAAAGGTAACTGGAGAATTGAGAACTTTTATTGGAGGAACCAGTAAATAAAATAAAAAGTTAAGTCAAAATGTAAAAAAGATATTTGCAAATGCATTTACTAAGCAGAGACATATAAAGAACTCCTTAACATATAAAGAACTCCTACAAAGCAATAATAAATTAGATAAATTTTAGATAAAAGTTTATGTGTTTCTGCTAAAGACAATGAAAAAAAAAAAACATGAAAAGGTTCTCAACACAATTATCAAGGAAATGAGGGGGAGCCAGAGAAATGCCTCAGGGGTTAAGAGCACTGGCTGCTCTTCCAGAGGTCCTGAGATCAATTCCCAGAAACCACATGGTGGCTTACAGCCATCTATAATAGGATCTGGTGCCCTCTTCTGAACTGCAGGTATACACATGCAGAGCACTCATACAAAAAATATAATTTTTAAATATTTTTAATAAGAAAGAATGAAAATTAAAACAATGCAAACATACTAACTAGCAACCAGATTAGCAACAAAGACAATACCAAGTATTGTAGATGTTGAACAACTAGTCCTTACAGACAAGGCCCATAAATTGGTAAATTCTAGAAAACTATTTGGCGATATATATGCACTGGAACTGACTATGTGTCAGTTCTAACTTTCTAACTTAACGCTGTTATCCTAGGTGTATACTAATCTATGTTTATTGAAAGCCAGTTTCACGAATACATATATTTGTATTATTTGTGACAGTCACTCACATTATTAAAGAAAACATACACCAGAAATACTATAGAATAGTTACAAAACTAGATGTTGCACAAATGTGACTATTTATTGGACAAAACAAATAAAAAATTTTTTCATCACCAACTAAATTATACAGAATATTACTATCAGGAACAAGAATAAATGAATTCCTCAAATCTGACTTAAGTAAAATAAAGATACCAAAGATGATACATTGTGTGCCTTTGCTCATATAGGTTGAAACACCGGCCAAACTAAATGTCCTTAAACATCAAGGTGGTGATGCCCTGTGGGTGGTAATGAGGCTAAGGTGCTGGGTGTGCTGATTCAGACCAGGGGCTTTAGGTGCAGACATATTCAGGGTGGGGACACTCGAGTCTCACTGCTGAGAACACGCATGCTCCTCTGTACATAAGCTCTACTCCAGTGAGACTACAGAAGGGGGAAAAGTCAGTGTTGGTCTACTGCTGGATTCTTCCTTCACTCAGTCCAATCCGATAAAAACAACTCAGACGTTGACCCTAGATAAGTATGGCAAGCCTGGTAACTGTGGACCAATTTCAGTTAAGAAAAAAATCTGGGAATGTGGCTCAGAATGCACAAAGACCCAGGATGGATCCCTAACACATAAGACAGGCATGGTGCACACCTGTAATCCCAGTACTAGGAAGGAGGGAGTAAGAAACTTGGGGTTACCCTCTAGTACAAAGCAAGTTTAAGATCAGATGGGTTACAAGAGACTCTGTCTCAGAAGGAGGGAGAGAAGGGAGAGAAAAATCTCATATTCACTTTCTACTTAAAAGTGTCTGCCATGAAAATAAAGTGATAAACTGCAATGGAATCCGTGTGGGAAAATATAACTATGAAGTACTTTCAATTTAGAAGAAAACAAAGGCGCCAGTCACATAGATCAGCAGGTAACGAAGGACACCTGCCACCAGCCCTGTGATCCTGACGGGATCCATCAAGTGGAAGGAGAGTCAATTCCTGCAGCTCTCCTCTCACCACACTGCAGCGAGCATGTGCCCCATGCGCACAACGAATAAACACATTCTTGGAAAGAGAGAGTACAGATTACAGAAAGGTTTTTTTAAGCTGATAATAAGGGTAGGTAAGAGCATTTGCTACACAATCACGAAGAGCAGAGATCAGTTCCCAGCAACCACACAACAAGCCAGACACTCTACAAACGATTTTAACTATATGTCTGAGGCTCCAAGGCTTTTCATTTTTATTTATTTATTTATTGCCTCTGCAAATCCAAGGGTGTGTGTGTGTGTGTGTGTGTGTGTGTGTTACACACAAGTACACCTACACTAACAGAGGCATACAAACCTACACACGCAAATAAGCTAGCGTAACTGACACAGTCAACTAGAGATTCAGTATCAATTCAACTCTCCCTGGGGAAAAGTGGTCAAGGAACCCAGAAAACACTGACTGACTCATCAAATTGGTTGTGAAAAGTCCCTCAATTCTTTTATTCTTTCTCTGTTTTAAAGAAACAACAACAAAAAAAACCTCAAAGATCAGCAAGCTACCAACAGCACTTACTCAAAATTTCTATCTTATTTTGAACACTAAAAACTCTGCACAAATGTAAGCATTTTTTTATTTATTTACTTTATTTGTGGGACATAGATAGAAAGACGGAAACTATTAAGGAATACTTTCTAAACAAAATCTGTTCATCTTTTTTTCTTTTTCTAGGTGCTTTACACTGTAGTGGGAGTTCTAAGCACAACTGCCTCCCGCCAGCTATAACACTGAGATCAGCATGACGGCAAGTATTAGAAGAGATTTTGGGTGTCTAGTCCATCACTTGCTTTAACTTAGAAAAGCTGCTTTTGAGAATTTCACATGTCAAAAATCCATAATCTTTTCAACATATCCAGATAAGAAGTGCCATGCCTCCCCTGGCATCCCACCACAATGGCCGTCACTGGGAGGATAGCTCTTCCACAGACACCTCCTAAATTCAGCCATGCTGCCTAAGACATAAAGATGAGCAGAATCTAGTCTCTCCATGACGACAATTCATTTCAGACTGCTTTGACACTCGCTGCCAAAATTCTAAACGATTTTCACGTGCGCTACCTTTTGATCTTTGAAGCCATCTTATCATT
>NC_022015.1:46275200-46311692 GCF_000317375.1 Microtus ochrogaster | reverse complement strand
AAATAAATAGAAAATTCAGGCCCAACTATGAAGAAATGAAGGTTTCATATGAACTTTGAAAAAAATCTCAAGATTGCTTAGAGTCAAATGCTGGTATATGCTTGTCACAGTACACAGCTATTACTGAGTCAACAGCTTCTATGAGCACCTCCCCATCTTGTAACCCAGACTAAGTCCAGAATAAGAACTTTTATTTTAGGGTAAATGCTAAGTAAACTCAGAAAGTTTGCATCTACAAAGAATCCACATGTCATCTCATGTTATAAATGGACAGTGCACTTTGGCAATAGAGATTTGTAAGCCAAGCCAGAAAAAAAAATGCTCCTTCTTCCACTAGCAGTACCCAGATTTTCCCAGGGACTGTCAATCACATTGACCAGACTTCCTTTCTCTGTCTAAAGAACCAGCAAAGAATCCAGGCTCGGCCAATCCAACACTCTTTCCCAGGAATCTGACTCTGAAGTGAGCAGTGAAAGACTGAAACTGGCCAAGGTTCATCTCTCCCAAGCCCAGCCGTCAGCTTCTCAGGCCTGCTGTGAGCTCACACCCTCAAAAGTTTTCTTCCTACTTCCTCAGTCAGTTGTTGGCTTCTGCAGCCTGCAATTCTTTGGCTCATCTGACCTCTCAGACAGACATATTAAAACATGTGTCTATTAGTTCTGTTTATACATAGAACTAATAGTTTGTTTATATAGGTGGAAATTCCTACAGTGCAATAAGCCCATGATCATTCTGTGAACTAAGAAAATTCCTTCATGTTGTTTTTTGGTTTTATTTGTCTGTAATTTTTAAAAGTAGCAATTTCTTATTCAGTTGATCAGAGGCAGGAATACAGTGATACAGCCTTCAGAATTTTGGCTATTTTTTTTATTGGAAAATAACTGAGGATCTTGAGGGTTTTTAAGTAAAATGTAAAAATTTCAGAATAATTTAAATGGGATTAATGTAGCACACTCCATTTTTAACAAATGTTTATGAAAAGGTGTAGGTATGCACGTATTGTAGGATATCCTGATGGAACTCTGATTCTCCTGAGTTTGCCAATAAAGTTTAATCTTTAATTAGTGAGCAGTGTTAGCAACTGGCTGACCAGAATTAGCCATAGAGGTTTAGGAGGACCCAGATATAGAGAGACACAGTAAGTAGCAGAGAGGGGCTTAGAAAGATTCTCAGGCAGTAGGGTTTTTATCCCAATCTGACTCCTGAGTTTTTATTGATAAAAGAACAATTAGATAAATGCTTCATGCATGCACATAAGCAAGAGTGTGAAGGCCAGAGGCTACCATTCTCAGAGGCTCTCACTAACCTGAAGCTTTCCAATTAAGCTAGCTGGCTGAATAATAATGAGCTTTAGGGACCCTCCTGTCATTGCCTCTCCAAGCTAGGTTTGCACTTCTTGATGGAGGAAGGTCATTGGTTAATTATAATAAAGAAACTGCTTGGCCCTCATAGGTTAAAACATAGGTGGGAGGAGTAAACAGAACAGAATGCTGGGAGGAAGAGGAAGTGAGCTCAGAGGCCATGCTCCCCTCTCCCGGGCAGACGCAAGCAAGCCGCCAGGTCAGACATGCTGAATCTTTCCTGGTAAGACCGGTGTTACACAGTTTATTAGAGATGGGTTGATTGGGATATCAGAATTAGCCAGTAAGGGCTAGAGCTAATGGACCAAGCAGTGTTTAAATGAATACAATTTGTGTGTTGTTATTTCTGGTGTAAAGCTAGCCGAGCGGGAGCCGGGCTGTGGGAAGAGGCCCGCAGCTCCTACTACAACTTCTGTGTAACCGTACCTCAGCATTTCACCTGGATTCTGATAAGTGAGCTCGGATCCTCACACTTGCAAGCCAAGTGCTTTACTGACTGGATCATCCCCCCAGCCCTACTGAGCTACCTTCATGGGACATGTCCTTCCTTGTTCTTAAGACACTGTAGTTCTGTTCCTCTTAGTACCCCTCCACCCCCCCCCAAAAAAAAGAAGACAGGTGACATAACAACAAAGTCCTCAGCTACTCAGGCAAAGGGAGCTACAAGTCAATTAGATGCTGGATAAGCCTGGTCATCAGAACTTCCAAGACTAAACTTAGAAACTATGTAAGGTTGAAAATCCCTTGTAGAAAATGCTTGCACCAGAAACATTTTAGAATTCAGAGGTTTTGGATTTGGTAGCATAAGCATTTATACAAGTATCTGTAAGATGGAAATTTATTTCTTTGTCATGCTCATGGTATGTACATAGCCTGATGAAAATTTTACAAGGATTTTTTGGTTTTTAATAATTTTACTGAATTTAGAAGAGGGGTCTGCAAGGCCCAGCAGGTAAAGGCACTTGTCATATACACTGACCGCCTGAGTTCAATCCCTAGGACTTACAGGGAGGGGGGCAGACTGATTCCCATAAGCTATCCTTTGCCCTTCACCAAGAGCACCATAACATTTGAGATCTTATATTTTCAGATCAGAGATGCTCAAAATATAGAACAAAAGGAAAGATGAAATTGTCAGCTTGATGGAAGCACAAGGTGAGTCCTCAACATCATTTCTTTTCACGTAACAGCGCCAAATTGGGTGCTTTTTTCTTGCTGAGACTGACAATGGTACAGACTATAGATACTTTTACACTGCCTGATACCCTGACTTGACAGTTCACAGAAATCAGAAAGCAGCTGCAAAGTGACCCCAGGATGCTCCTGGTCAGGAGTGCTCTACTTAATGAGCAAAAGTCTGCTTTGTACTTGACATGTTGTTGGGGAAAATATTACCAAAGAGCATGCTTGCTTCCTGCAAGGCACCTTGAAATCTGACTAAATAATGCATGCACATATAAAGCAATTACAACAGGAATACAGGAACACCACCAACTGTAAAATCCAGACCTTCTTCTCCAAGCTGTACCCTCAGACAATTCCCTAGCCATGCTTACTCAGAAGCAGAGGGTTGCTTCCTTTCTATTAACAACCAAATTCTAGACCAAGACAAAGAATTTAATTAAGAGTGCTGTGGGACAATGTTTTTACCTGTAAAGATTTGTTTCTTGTACTTGTTTAATAAAATGCTCATTGGCCCATAGCCAGGCAGAAAGTATAGGTGGGGCAACCAGACAGGAAGTAGAGGCAGGGCAAGGAGAATTCTGGGAAGACGGAAGTTTCAGTCTACAGTCATGACCCAGCTGCTGAGGAAGCAAGATGTGACTGCCTCACGGAAAAAGGTACCAAGCAGCCACATGGCCAACAAAGACAAGAACTATGGGCTAATATAAGTTATAAGAATTAGTTAATAAGAAGAGCCTGAGATACTGTGCCAATCAGTTTATAATTAATGTAGACCTCTGTGTGTTTTCTTTGGGCCTTAACAACTGCACGAACCAGGCAGGACAGAAACCTCTGCCAACAGAGCATATCTGTATATGATGATGGAAATTCACTCTTTGAGAAAGAATTAAATAATGAAGTAATCTCATGATTATACACTTTACATAAGCAGGTTTTACTAAATGACAATCTCCTTTATCATTAGCTATGAACACTTGTATTCAAAGAGAAGACAAGATGGTATTTATAAATAAACAAATTCTAGATCACTGTATCCTTAAAAGATATACTAACATGTGTTCACTCAACTTGGGGTGGTTAGAAGCAGCTCACCAATATATAAACATGCTTGCTTACTAGAGAACTCCCAAAGACAAGATAATGGATACCTACATTCAAGGAAAAATCAATCTTGGTAAAAGTGTGCAACTTACTGCAATTTATTACAAGTTGCTTCCTGAGTTTGGAATCCTTAGAATAGAGAGAAGCTTATAAAAAGACACTCAGTGCTATGCCATCTGGTTCACAGATCCTTCTATAGCCAGAAAAATTTCCCATTCAATGAAATAACACTTAGGCAATATCAAACGAAATTTCAATAGTACTGCAGTATTCCAAAAGATAGAACCAATTTTGCAACTGTGAACTATTTCCTAGTATCAAACAGGTCAGATAACAGTTAGGCTATCTCTTGCTTTATGACATATAAAAGCCAATATGGTGGAGTGTAATAGAAGAAGACATTCAAACATGAACCTCTGGCTTCTACAAGACGTCCCTGTGCACCCATGCACAAAGGGGAGGCAAAGAGAAAGAGGAGGAAAGAAGGAAGTGAGGGGAGGGAGAGAATGGGAATAGGGGAAGCGAGTGCATTTCTGACATCTACTGCTCATTCTGAAAGTGCTAAGGCACCATTCATGAACCACGCTGCCAAATGTTTCAACATGTCCACTTACCTTATTATGTTCATACTTGTATGGGATCTTGAGAGTGTCCATAGCTCTGATCATGGCCTGCATGGCTGTGAAGATGTTCTGATACACCAATTTGGTAAAGCCCCTCTTGTCTTCATCAGAGTATCCTGATCCATGGATGATCCTCATCTGCTTGATGAAGGTACTCTTGCCACTCTCTCCTGTCCCTGGAATGAAAATGGCAGCAGCACATTAGATCACAATTCCTTTGCTAGTCTCCGGATAACAAAACTAGATACCAGACCAGACTTTGCAGACACAAAAGACCTGCTGAGAGAAGCACTCATAGAAAGTCAAAATGCTACCTACAGAGGACACTTGGAAAGTTAGACCAATGATGGTCCTTTCAAAGGCAAATGAGCCCAAAAACTACTCCCATCTTAGGAAGCCTATGAGCATAAATCTACCAAACACCAACTTGTAACCCTACACCTCTGAGAAACAAGTGCAACTGCATCATGGGAAAATTACTGAAACTTGACAGACCCTTCTCCCTGCATTCTGGAAATGGCAATACCCTTTATACTGATACGTTTCCGAAATAAACAAGAGGAGACCTAAAACCTAAGACATTTTTTCTCCAGCCTGGAACTGGGGCAAAAACAGACAAAAGATCCTTGGAAGACACTAGTTATGCTCTGGACCACAGTATCCACAGTGCTTATTACAAGGGCCTGGTTTAGTTCTCTCTGTCACTCATGAGAAACAACAAATTATTGTTGGGAGATGTTTTTCTTCTCTTCACCATATTCAATATATATTTCTAAATCTGAAAACGTCACATTTCTGAACACAAATGCCTTTTGCCGTGTCCTTTTCCACTCTCCAACAATGTAAAGAACATAAAAAGCAACATTCTCGGTATTTAAGTATGAAAGAACAGAATGAGAAATGATGGCTTTCCTCCCGGCAAGTCTGCTAGGAAGGACGGGGAAATGGGAGGAAGGAAGGAGAGTAAGAGCGAGAACTGCAAATCCATCCTCATTCCATTTTGCTTTTGTGTTTAGATTTTATTGCTGTCTTCATAAACAATCATGAAAATTCCAATAAATACTAGAATTTTTACCCAAAGTATCTTAAATAACTGTCAAGCAATACAATGCCCTCAGATGTTACAATGAACGGTGATTCTGGACCCGATGATCTAATCTAGGTGGTTTGTCTATTTATTTCACATGTGTGGGTACATGCACAAAAATGTGCATATGGAGGTCCACGGTGAATGCCAGGAATTGTCTTTGCTCACTCTCCTCCATATTCACTGAGGCAGGTTCTTTCAGTTGAACCCGTAGCGCACAGATTTCACTAATATAGCTAGCCAGCCTATTCTGAGGATCCCTCTCACCTTTAGAGCCTTGGAATTATGAGCTCATATTTACAAGGGGGTAGGGATCTGAGCACCAGTGTTCACACTTGTGAGCTTTATACATTGAGCCATCTTTCCAGCCCTATGACTTTTAATAAGGTGATATACAACACCTTGAAATATAAATATAACACTGAAATGTGAATGCTAATTCATTTTAATGGAGTTAATTTGAAAATTATAATGAATATTCTATAAATCTCACCATGAATACCAGATATCTGAAAATGTCTCTCTCCAGTAGAAATGTAACCACAAATTAGTAATTATTATTAATTAATAACCTATAGAAGTTAGTACCTTTACTCTTTTTAAGCAATGAAAAAGATATAAGAAAAGCACTTAAGAATTTTGCTGTGTATTATTATCCCCATCCAAGGACTTGTTTTTGAAGACTGACTGTAGGTATGACCATCACACTAAAAAAAAAAAAATTGTGTGTGTGTGTGTGTGTGTGTGTGTGTGTGTGTGTGTGTGTGTATAATTATGTACATGTGAACGCAAGAAGTCCAGAGAAATAGAATCCCCCGGGGTATTTTCTGGAAATTGAACTCAGATTCTTTGTAAGAACACCAAGAGTCAAGAGCTAACTGCTGACTCATTTATTCATTCCCAAAGATTTTCATTTTTAATGATGTTGGGAAGGGGGTCCTGCATCTGTGCGTGGAAATGTACCCATGAATGCAGATGCCCAAGGAGGCCAGATAGGGGAGCCAGACCCCGTGGACCTGTAATTATAGGTGGTTGTGAACCACCTGACATGGGTGCTAGAAACTACACTTGGGTTATCTGCAAGGACAGAACGTGTTCTTAACCTACCACTGAGCCATCTCTCCAGTCCCAAGAGATTTTTTTAAAATATTTATTTATTTATTATGTATACAATATTCTGTCTGCATGTATGTCTGAAGGCCAGAAGAGGGCACCAGACCTCATTACAGATGGTTATGAGCCACCATCTGGTTGCTGGGAATTGAACTCAGGACCTTTGGAAGAGCAGGCAATGCTCTTAACCGCTGAGCCATTTCTCCAGCCCCCCCAAGAGATTTTAATTTATAAAGTTAACAAAAAAGAAAAACAGCAGAGTCAGGAACTAGCCCTTTCCTCCTTGTCATCTGAAAAATCTTTACATAATTACCCCTTAAATAAAAAAGACAAATAATGCATGAAATATGAGCTACACTGGCTTGTGTTTCTTTAGATCGTTTGAGGCAAGAACAGTCAACACTTATCTCTTTGGAGATATTCCTGGAGCCCTTAAGAAGGATGATGACAGTAATTATTATTGTTGTTATTAATATATTGATTAATAAATTAATATAATTAATATAGATATAGATTTATTGCTGTTGTTGTTGTGATTATTTCCTACTGCCAGAAACAGAGCCAGGCCTTCTTTCTCCCTCTTCCCATCTGCTGGGCACTGTCCTGCAGGTTGTCAGGTATAGGTTTCATGAACATCTTGGTCTTTGCCTTATATTTACTGCTTAGCCAAGACACGACAGAGGCAGCAGTGAGAAAGCAGGAGTTGTGTTCCTACAGTAGCTACTCAGATGTGCAATATCCCCTTCAAGAGACCACAAACTGCTGCTTTCGTCTCTTGAGTTTCTGGCTCTTACCATCCCTCACTACCGACTTCTGGTCCACTCTTTCATAAATCACTTCTCGGTTATTCAGTGGAAGTCTGTCAAATGTTTGTGACCAGAACTAAAGGAAAACAGAGGACAATTAAATGATGGACAGGAATTGAAAGGGAAGAGACTACTCTCTCTTCCTCTATTAGCCTGTTCCATAAGTTTTTCTATGAGTTGCTCTCTGGTTTGTCAAGTACAACATTTTCAGTACCTCATTGGCAAGACACTCTTTTGGAAGTCAACTGTGATGAAGAAACAGAGATCACTCGGTTAAATGTAAAAAAGCTCAAACCAGAATTTTAGGTTGAGTCTCCCCTCAGTACTAAGAAACATAGAAATAATTTAAGCCTATTAGACAGATTGTGTGCATCTGTATACAGAACCCTCCCACATTCATATTCTCTCTCTCTCTCTCTCTCTCTCTCTCTCTCTCTCTCTCTCTCTCACACACACACACACACACACACACACACACACACGACACAATGATTTGTGCTTTCTGGCAGCTCTTTCAAAACAAAGAAATTGGTGCACATCCTTTACACTTTACCAAGCACTCTGACATACACTATGTTCTGTCCTGTCAAAAGTCAGTGATATGGATGTCTGTATCATCACCCTCCTGCCCTGCTCTTTTTTTTTTTTGCTACAACGAATACATCTCCCATCAAAGCATTTAGTAATATTGAACAAGCAAGTCAACATATAAGAGAATGTGAGACCCATGAGAAATCTGCTTTCTCCTTCTGTAGCTCATGATGAACACAGCTAGAAAATGTCCCTATAAACGGTGCTTGTATCCTCAGGAACATGCTCTGCACTTCTTATCCTCGCTCCTGGACATATTCAAACTGAAGAACCATGCTACCTATTTTCCCCCCAAGCTATTAAAAGACCAGTTCATGTAGCATCTTTAAGTGGCTACAAAAAACACCATGCTTTTTCTTCCCCAATCCCTGACTCTGCATAAAGGGCACAGAGTATTCCCTACTTCACTCAGCATCACTTGCCATCAGAACAAATATTAAACACATTTAACAACCTATAATGGAGTACATGGCTTGGGAGGCTGATACCCCCCTCACCTCCCATCCTCCATGTTCACAGTTCGGGTTTTGTCAAGATCAACACAACCAAAGCCTACAGAGCCTGCCTCAATTCTTATCTTTTTTAATTCAATTCTCAGGAAGTATTCATACACTTATGTTAATTATTCTGCTGATTTGCATTAGGTGATCTGCAAATGGTTGTCAAAAATGACTTTCAAATCTACTCATACATTATCTTAAGGGTCATGAATTAGCATTTATTACTGAGAGCAATTATAGATTTAGTGGTTTGCTCTCTCTCTAATTAGCATTTTTTGTTGAAGTAATCATAGACTCATTGGTTCTGTCTCTCACACTCAAATTACCTTTTTGGACTACTCTCTTACCAAAAGAGCTGCCAATGGACAATCACACACAGAAGCATCCTCATGTTCTGAAAATGCAACTTCTACTGTGCCTGTTCTGAAGAATTCTGGTGTCTATCTACACATAAGGATCCAGCAAAACAAACACTGATATCACCAGGAACCCTAACACTCCACCTATCCATCCTCTTTCACATCGAAGAAAGGCAGGAAACAGACCTATGAGGACGTCTCCCAGGCTGAAGACCAATCTACAGCACTTCTAGGAGGTTTTAGATTATAGAGAAAAAAAAAATGTCAAAATACAGTCAGGAAAACAGTGGTATTGAAGACTATACAATGAATATATTCGCTTGATCCTGCCAAGACCTTTCTTGACTGTATTTAAAGATTGTGAAGTCTACATCTGAAGCCCTAGAGTGAATATAAAGACTGAGGCCAAAAGTCCCTTCTGGTTGGCCAGCTCCCAGATAAAGGGAGAAAAACAGAATGCAAGGTTCATGAGGCTGAGTTACAAGTCAAGTGACTTGTCTCAGGTCCACTGGATTAAAGCAGGAATATAAAGCATGGAATCTCAGGCCCAGCAAGTTGAACTTGAGCTACTTCCATATAAACTTGGATAAAGTAGAACCAGACACTTCCAGAATGAATTTCTAACAAGGAACATATCATCCACCCACAACCTGTGAGAATTAATGGTAAAATGTGAGATAAATGGGGTCAAACTCTCAGTCAAACGCACTCTGTGTGTGGTCCACACTCCAGGCAAACTATTTTTAAATGCACATTCTGCCTTCTGGGTTTGCTCCACTCACATTACCTGAGCAACTCTGAAAAGTCCTCAAACTGTCTCTTCACAAAACTGTCCTTCAAGGCAAGGACTGGGTGTATTTAATCATTATCCCCAGTATAGTCTAGTAGAAAATCCCAGACAGTTTTTAAAATGTAACAGAAAAAAATAACTAAAATTAGTAGCACCAATTATGAGTAGAAACTACATGGACCAGGAAGTTTAGTAATAGCTAACCCAGTTGTTTTCAAAAAATAAGCAGCCAAAGTGCATTGAAAATTAAACTATTTACTGGAAATATTTTGGAGATTGTGTGGCCCTAGGTTTCCCAAAATTGCTAAAGCCTCACGGAAGAGACACCTGATAGGCACTGCAAGGCTCATCAAAGTGTGTGTGTGTCCTCAGGAAGGAAGGAGGAGAGGGAAGGAGTGGGAGGGAAGAAGACTCTTCAGGCATGTCCACACATGCCATGTGCAGGCCAATGTGTAACATCAGGCAGTGTTCCTCACAAGTCATTTATGTTCTTTTGGGAATAAGTCTCTTATGCTGGAACTTGCCAAGTAGGTGAGTGGCTAGTCAGCCTGTTCCAGGGATTCACGTGTTCAAAGAACCAATACTGAAATAACAGACATACAGGACCACAACTGGTTGGCTTTAACTTGGGCTCTGGAGATCACACTGAGGTCTTCATGTCCATAAGGTAAACACGTTTCTAAGTGGGCTATCTCACAACGCCATGCTCACTTACTTGCTTGCTTTCGTCCTTTCTTTCCTTATTATTTGTTTATTTATAGTTTTTCTGTGTAGCCCTGGCTGTCCTGGAACTCACTCTGTAGACCAGGCTGTCCTCGAACTCACAGAGATTCACCTGTGTGAGTACTAGGATTAAAGGCGTGCACCACCACCTGGCCCCATCAATATTTCTGAAATGTGCCCATGATAAGCATCTATGAATTTAAAAATAAAAATAAAAACGTCCAAAAAAAAAATCAAAAGCCAGGCATGGCTGCAGCTGCCTATAATCCCAACACTTGGAAAGCAAAGGCTACAAGAACACCCAAGGCTCAAAGCAGATATATTCTACAGAATGAGTTCTAGGTTAGCCTGGGCTACAAGCAAGACTCTGTCTCAAAGACAAAAACAAACAGTAAAACTAAAACTAACATTAATGTGGTTTTTGACCATCTAAATATACTAAAAGTTCTGAATATATATACTTTTAAATAGTAGATGAGTTATATCCAATTTTTTAATTTAATAAACAAGTTATAATTTGGAGAACAGAAAGTGTCTTCGTGGTAAAGCTTTATGGGAAGTTCTTTATGCCCATTCACTCACCTTCCCATCTCCTTCCCTAGAAGCCTACCAGTATTATTTCAGAGAAAACTTTCAAGCCCAGAACTCACTGGTTTTACAAAGGAGGAAATGACTCATCCAAGGGATCTGCTAGTTGACAGTTAATCAGGAAGAAGACAGACTAAAACCTACCACAATCTCCTCGCTGTGAAAGGCTCCTGATCATATAACCATATAAACTGAACTATCCTCCTACTTAACAAAGTTAATATTCATCCTAGAATGTGCTTTTAAAATTAGAATATTTTAAATATTTCTTTCCAATTTTCCTTTTCTAGGTAAATGGTTTGTTTTTCTTTCTGTTCTTGAACAATGCCATATTGTTTCTATTTGCCATCTGTGGTAATTATTCCATGATACTAATTATGTTTTTGGAAATTATTAATGACTGTCTAAAAGGCTATCACAAGGACGAGTAATACTTAACAATTCCCTGGCATAAGGCATTCTGAGTATTTCCGACTCGTTGATTTGTATAAGGAATGACGGGAAGAGCGTTATGGCTAACTACTTCCTTAGAGGGGCAGTGCAGAAACATGCAGAGCACCTCTGGGGTGGCACTGGGTTCCTACAGCTATATCCCTCCTACTCTTTAGAAGCCTAAAATGTAAGAAACAAACAAACAAAGATCTTATTTCAATTTATACATTCACTTATGGAAGAAACATGTTCTAAACTTTTCTTGTCTGTATTGCTTTTCTGAACTTACCTTTACTTAAAATGTTATTGAAGGAATTGCTTTCTCTGCTGTTTCATTGAACTGTTTTATTTTTTAGGTGAAATTTGTGCTTGGGTATAAGCATTTCCCTAATTAGACATCTTTTTACTTACTAGTTTAAAAATTGGTGTATAAATTTCTAATTTATTGTGTTTACAGATCTATTTTCTGATTTCTTTCATTTGTTTGTGTTATTAAAAGCCTCAGACATGTAGATGTTATTCTAGATTTTATAAAAGGTTTACATTTTATACTTTCTTCATATTAATATGTGCTGTGTAGTGTATTTCATTTCATACCTCAACAGTGTTTTACAAACTTCATTCTACATCATAAAGCCATATTCGCACAGAAGTACTCCTACCAGAGAGAAGCGTCTGACCCCAGTACAGGATTGCTACACATCCCCTTATCCGCTCAAAAATGTTGAGCAATTAAAAACATGGGCCAGAGGTTGGGAATGTGCTCAGTTAGTAAAGTGCTCACCTCACATGTAGGAAGACCTGGGTTTGATCCACGTAAAACAAGCATAGTGATCTCACACCGGTAATCCCAGAACTTGGGAGGCAGCATTAGGAGGATAAGAAAACCAAGGTTATCCTCAACCTCTCAACATATCCGAAGCTAACCTCGGATACATGAGACGATGTCTCAAAAGTAAAGAAACTGAATATATGGACCATACTGAGTCTTGTGATAGCATCATGGCAAATCCATCCTTTATATCCTTCCTGGAAAACTTAACTAATAACACTTCCATCATTGACATTTGCTGACTGCACATTTATGTAAAGATGGATTCTAAAGAAAGGACTGCAGAAAAAAAATATTCCACAATGTTAATGATCCTAATCTCTTCTCAGCTTTATAAATCTATCTGTACCAATATGGTATATACTATGTGTTGTTAACCACCTTAGGACATGGTATATACTATACACCCTTAACCACTGTAAGACATGGTATATACTATGTACCCTTAACCACTGTAAGACATGGTATATACTATGTACCCTTAACCACTGTAGGGCATGGTATATAATATGTACCCTTAACCACTCTAGGGCATGGTATATACTATACACCCTTAACCACTCTAGGACATGGTATATACTATGCACCCTTAATCACTCTAGAACATGGTGTATACTATGCACCCTTAACCACTCTGGTTCCTCCTACTGACAGTTTTTTTGCTATGGATAAGTTCACGCTCTGTGTAAACATGCGTTCTCATGCAAACATTATAATCCTCTCTGGTATACAGTCCAACCCTCCGCGATCTCTGCAACTGTAGTTGTCAAACCCCAATATCTATTTTGTCTTCTTGATGTATTCATGAGTGGATGCCTTTTCCCTCCTGGCTTAGCATTTATCAAAGACTTGGTCATAAACTAGCACTCTGAAGTGTGACAGTAAAACCATCATGAGAGATGCATTCTTACTATAAATCTTAGCAACTTCAGCATACAATTTTTTTCTTTTCTTATGAGAATTTTCACTTAAAAGACACACTCCACAGCTTCCACCTGGCATATGTGAACTGCCATTATCACTACTCTTCTGCTTTAGAGGCATTATTAAGTAAGGTTACACAAACACTAATGCTATGATTTTTACCACAGTCAGTCAAATAACTGAGATACGACTAAGTAACAAGATAGCATAGACAGTGGGGATACATGGGAGAAAGGCATGATTAACATCACATAGCAAGGGTGGAGGTTACATTCTACTACTTTGAATAGTATACAACTTAAAATATATATTATTCATTTCTGGAATTTTCCACTTAGTATTTTTAGTCCTCAGCTAGCCATAACCAGATAACCAAACTGCAGAAAGAAAATCCCAGAAATGGAAAGTACTGTCAGTTTTCAATTAGTTAATCCATGTTAAAAGTATCTGTTACATAAAAGTAAATATATACTACCTAAAATTAGAATGTAAAATCAAGTGGAAAAATTAGAAAAGATTAATATAAGCCTGAGTAGAATGCCAAAAAATCTCTGAGAAACATTATTTTAGTGAAGTCAAAACTGTCCAAAAAGATGCAGGTTGAACAAACCAACACAAGACTGCACATTGCAGTGCTGAGATGTGCTCTAAAAGCTAGTGAGGATGTTTTCAAGTTTCATCCTGCAAGTCTCTTCCTCACCTCACCCTAGTCTTGGCCCTGATACAATTCTCTATTCCCCAAATCACTGAGGAAGCTCAGAATACTGAGATCTGCAGAATCTCAATATTAAACACCATGCTTAGAGATATGCAGTTCAAATCATGCCGTTCATATTTTTTTGAGTATGTACATGATATTCTTTCAGACTTCTAGGATACAAAGCACGTGTTGCTTTAACAAAGAGGATATTAGGAACTGGGTATAGCAATACTCTCCTATAATCCCACTACTCCAGAAGTTGAAGGAAAGGGACTGTGAGTTCAACACAAGCACAAGTATACGGAGAGATCTTGTGTGAATTTTTCCTTGGGAGACAAACAGATATTTATTCTCCCCAGACAGGATACCTGCAACAGAACAAAGAAACTATTCTACTCAAGTATAGCTTGGTGAACCAGTGAGTTTAATTGTGGTTATTTATGAAAGTATGAATAAGAAAAAAGAGCATGGGTAACTTCTGAACCAATCACTAAAGATGATGACTAGCCCCTCCCACCTCCATGACAGAAAGTTAATGACCCTACTCCTAAGCAGGTTCCAAATAGGTAATCAACGCTTCTGTTTAAGAGGACGAAAGACCATGCTGTGCCCAGAGGATGCATCCACAACATATGCAAATGTGCACATAATGTATGGTAAAAGATGAAGAATAAAATATTGAATAGTGATGGGCACTATGCATTTAACAGTTAAAACTGATGAAGCTAGTGGGGCACAGTAGCACAGGAGACACAGGCAGGCAGATCTCTGTGAGTTCAAGGCCAGTTTGGTTTATATAGTGAGTTGTAGACCTGGATTGCAGAGACAGGGATCAAGGAACATAGAATATTTCTCAAAAACATTTCAGCAGACTGCATAGCTTTGAGAGTCCTGAAAGATAAAGGACATGGTTTGGCTGTGTTCAGAATGGATGGAAAGGCCAAGGGAGTAGGTTATTCCAGTGATCCAAGCAAAAAAATAAAGGGAATTTAAACCAAGATAGCAGGAGGATGGGATGTGTGTAGTAAGAGTTCAAGGTAGGAGAAACAAAAACCCCAAATTCCAGATGGTTGGATAAAGATAACACAGCCTAGAGAAGCCCACAGTGGAGTCTCGGGAGAAAGAGTGCATTCACCCAAACTGTAAATTTATTCCAAGGAAAACCCTTACCTATACCTATAAAGTCTGTAGCATTGACATGGAAGATAACCCATGACCTAGAGGAATGTGGTTTATATTCCATTTTCTCAAATACAGGCAAGAATATGGCCGTGACTAAGCTCCTTCTGTTAACAGATGGATGAGTCAGAGTGATTGCAAAGCCAGGGTTACAATTTCACTTCCTAAGAGATAAATATCCTTAGCAAAGAAGTTATTTTGATCTCTAAGTTACACATACACATTTATTTATAATATGACACCACTGCTATATATCCACTTCTTTACAGAAAACAAGCACTTCACCAATGTTATTTGGAATGCATGAAAGGGATCATGAAAATACCAAGTCAAAATAACAACTACACTTTAAGAAAACTCTTCAGACTAAATATTCACCCACAAAATTTAGCATTGATTTTTTTTTCATAAAATAAAAAGCACGAATGCATTCCATCCAGATTTCTAGATCACACATAAAAGTATCCCTTTAAAAATGATGTGAACAGGAAATGGTGAGATATGCTTCAGGAAACTATGTGCAGACCTCAGTGAGCACTTCCTTAGGGCAAGTCATGTGCCCCTTTCTGAAGCAAGCAACCTATCTGCAGCAGGAGACAAGCCGAAGGTGGACCTGACATGCTAATTTCCAGCTTCACATTCATCAGACCAGCCACAAACAAACAAGCAGCATAAACAGCTTCCACCTGAGCAGGGACTTCATTGTCCTGAGCCCCCAACAATGACTCACATGGTTTCTGGAAGCTTACAGAGATCACAGGAGCCTGAGGAACACTAAGAATTCTCTCTGGCTTGAGGTTTTATTATTTCCCTTCTCTGTATGTTGTTTTACAACCTTAGAAACCAACAGTTATGATTTTCTCATAAGAAAATGTCAACCTATTATTTAATATACACTCAATTATCAACTCAAAGGAACTAAAAAATATAGTAGTCTTCTTTCAAGGTTACCATGTCCAATAGAAATATGAATCATTCTGAGCCTGTAAAAATGATTACCTCTTAAAGTAGGGGAATTATTAAGGAGCAAGAGGGATAAGTCAGTTTAATTAAGAAAGGCAATGATCTAGAATGTCTCAATAGATAGACAGGAGCTCAGATCATAGAATGTCATGCTTTGTTTTGAACACCAGTGATTTCAAATGGCACTGAAAATACTAGGAAGGACGTGCATGTGCTCTGAGACCTAGTAAGAATAATGTTACAGAAGAATTTGGAAAATAGAATATGTTATGGAAAAACAAAATTGTTAAATCCACTCCTGCACAACAGTTATTGATGAACATTGTCCATGTGCCATTAGAGATTAAAGTGAAAATTAATCTTAAACAGGACCTGGTGAAACAGACCTCTAAGACCAGCACTTGGGAGGCAGAGGCAAGAAGACTGAGAATCCAATGCCAGCCTTGAACAAAACTACAGAGACTGTCTAGCAAAATCAGTATCAGGAGGCTAAGAAGATGATTTAGTTAGCAAAGTGTTTGCTGTGCAAGCATGAGAATCTCTTTGATCCCCAGCATCCACATGAAAAAAGTTGGGCACAATAGTGTGTGCCTACCATCCCAATGTCAGGAAAACAGGCAAAGAAAGATACCTGGGGCTTGCTGGCCAGGCAGCACAGCCAAATTGATGAGCTCCAATGTCAGAGAAAGGCGCTGCCCCCACCCCCCGCCGCAAAAAAAAAAAAAAAAGACAGACAACAACTAAGATAGCAACATCTATCTCTGCTCACCCTAGTGTGTTTGTACATCCACTTATGTGTACGCACTCATGAACAAACACCAAAAGAAAGCAACAATACAAAGCAAACAAAATAAAACAGAACTACAGAGGAATTCTTCCTTTCGGTTGGGGAGGGGGCTTTAGGAGGAATGGTGGGATCCATGATTGAAACAGATAATGTATTATCCCCATTTTTACATTCCCACTTGAGAGGGGACAACTAATGCTGACCAAAAGTATCAATACCTACTAAGGTATTACTAGTAATATTATTAGTAATAATAATACCACCCAGCAAGGATTCTTGGCTAATACTGAACATTATTTAGAACACAGAGATAGCCAAAGATTAATTTCAGAGAATCTAGTAACTACAGGGTGGAAAGATTTACTAGCAACCACTGGGATCTCATTTCCCCTAGAACAGTGGTTCTCAACCTATGGGTTGCCAACTCCTTTAGGGGTCAGACAACTGTTTTACATGAGTCACATATCAGACATCTTGCATATCAATATTTACATTATAAGTCATATCAGTAGCAAATTTACAGTTATGAAGTAGCAATGAAAACAATTTCATAGTTGGGGTCACCACAACATGAGAAACTGTATTGAAGGGTTGTAGCATTAGGAAGGTTTTAAGAACCACTGTTCTAGAAAGATACAACAAAAATAATGTTTAGACTGAGTCTTTTGTATACAATGCTCAAGTCTGGAAACAAGCACATGAAGTAAGTACTTCTCTTGATAAGATGTGATTTACTCTGAAGCAATCCAACTATACCTCTTGTAAATTTACATGTGCTATCCAAAGAGGAACATCTGTCACCAACTGACAGCAAAACAATTTCTGCAGCCAGTTAAGAATTGCCCTGTGACTAGCTTTGATGGTATAAGATGGTGTGGTCCAAGTATCCAAAGGAGGGAAAGCAGCCAACAGTCCTACCCAGTTATAACACCTATGTTGCGGAAGCTCCTTCCACCCCTTCAGCCAATAGCCGCTGAGATACCAGCCCATTGGGGCGTGGTCTCTCTCCCTTTAAAAAAGGGGCCACTTCCCTCCACTCCCTCTCTGGCTTCAGGCTCCACTTCCTTCCTGATTGCACAGAGGGCTGTTGTCTGGGACAGTGATCTGTAAGTTTTTCCCCCTTAAATAACCATTCTATTAATCATAATTCCAAACTGTTGTGGGATTGTTTGTGACTTACGCCTTCACACCTATAAACCACACACAATAATAACCAGTATGGAAGCATAACCCTAACGTATAGTAGTGGCATGCAGACCTCAACAATAACCAGGAGCTTCTCTAATTAGACTTAAGACCCGCTCTACAAAGGGGAAGCCATGCCTAGTACTAGAAACCAAACTAACTACTCAGTGCTAGTGAAGTTGTTCATCTTAGAGGATGAAAACATACAACCACCATTTTACTAAACCAGCATAAACTCTAAGAACGCTCTTAATCTTTGTTCTTGTACTCTAAGATAAGTCTCTTATCTCTTCTCAAGCAATTTCTCTTTGCAAAAGATGGAGACCAATGCAGAAAATCACAACCAATCAAGATGCAGAGTTGTAGAGTTCAGTCCCAGTGGACACATCTATAAAAGGCCTCCTTCACCTAAGGCTCAGAGAACATTGTGGAAGAGGGGCATAAAGATTTTAAGAGTCAGAGGAACAGGGAACAGGCCCATAAAGCCACCCAACATAACTCCCAAACATGAGCTGAAGAGGGGCAACAACAGATATGCTAACGTAGAGAAAGTGTAGGAGGCCTTAACCCAGAAATCCAG
Source organism: Microtus ochrogaster (assembly GCF_000317375.1). Taxonomy (NCBI): domain Eukaryota; kingdom Metazoa; phylum Chordata; class Mammalia; order Rodentia; family Cricetidae; genus Microtus; species Microtus ochrogaster. The sequence continues at coordinate 46,293,283 of NC_022015.1, read as the reverse complement.
ACAACTAAAGAATGAATGCTGAGAGTGGGAGAAACCGTCTTCCCCAGGGAAGGGCACACCAACTGGTTATCCAATACCAAATTGTCTGCCCTGAAAACATACATGCAAATAACATTATATAGACGAGCAGGTTGTATTTACATACTTAGCAATGTACATGTACATATCTATATATAGATATGTATTTTTGGCCTCTGTTTTTCTTTAATTGTTCTTACATATATGTACATATCTATATATAGATATGTACATATATGTAAGAACAATTAAAGAAAAACAGAGGCCAAAAATCTAAAGGAGGGCTGGGAAGGGGGGAAGGGGAAGAGGAAAATGAAGCAATTACATGATAATCTCAAAAAATAAAAGAACGAATTCTAAAAGAATTATCCTAGGATTTATTCCATTAATTTAAATTCTATCCTATTCTTTGTTTTCTCTGATAGCCATATGATTCTACAGCACCCAAGCCAGTGTCAGTAGGAGACAAGAGAATGATAAAGAACCAAGGCTTTCTCAACTCAGTGTTTTCAGACACACCGATGGTCAGTCTAAGCCTCAAGAAGTGAGTAGTGCCTTTCTACAGAAATCGACCTTCTTCCTTTAAAGACAATACTTGTCACTCAAGGTGAACACACCTAGAAATGTCTGAGCAGGACATAAGAACTGGCTCTCTTAAGCCAGATTTGTTACTTGAGGAGATAAAAGAACAAATGTACCTCAGTACATTTATTAATGTTTCTATAAGTTTTTCACATATACAACTTCCCATCATCTGACTGGTGAGGAGGAAATAAGACCAATGTCTTAATGCAAACTGAGCTTCTCCTCTGACCCCAGAACCAACAGTCAGTCCACCAAGTTCAGAGGCAAAAGAGAAACATCATAACCAAGATAACATATGGCTGTCGGTAAAGGTCACAGGACGCACATATAGAAAATAAATTTTGTAGCATATACTCTGGTGATATGTTTTTATAAACTGACTAATAACACATTAATGTAACATTTACTTAACTTGGATAATAAAGTATGAGCAAAATTTAAAACACCAAGCAAACAAGCAAGAAGCAAAGCAACTTATACCCTACCCTTCCTTGAACTGTTTCATGGAAGGGGGGAGGGGAATATAAGACACCTAAGGAAAGCAGCGCATCACAAAGACTATGCTGATGAGAACCAACAATGAAGTCCACAGAAACTAAGTCAACTGAATGAAAAATATTTAAACAACAAAAAACAGAAAATACCAAATCACTAGTCCTTGCTAAGTTACCTATCTCCAGCATTTGTAAAATCACATTACCTGTCCAGCCCATTCTCCCCAGACACACTGGACAGTTGAGGTGGGGCTTCAAACCCAAAGGTTACAACACTGACTTGCTTATCCTGTTGTCTGCCCATAGCTTTCCCAATTACATTTACCAGTATTTTAAGGCTGGAAATAGACTACAAATTCAACCGAACAACTGATAAAATATTCTGCTATGCCACAAAACTGTGCTAAGAATGTGGAGATGGGACAGCCTTCCCTGACCTTGCAATCTCTAATGCCTATGACTACCTCAGAGCACTGAGAAATCCAGGACAATCAGGAAACACAGAGCCTGTCTCAAGATATGTATGTGTGCATGTTTAAAGTAATTAAGACACTGCTGGTTTATTTCATTATAACAAAAACAAGCACAGAAAAATAACAGCACAACTGAGTGTATAACTTAATGCCAGCATACTTGCAGGTATGTATAGCCATCACCACAGTCAACTTCAGAACATTCTCTTGTAGGTAACAAAGGTTCTAATGTGTTGTCAAACAACTAACTACTAGAAACAGCAGATTAGTTAGCTATATAAGCTGGTTACTAGATGACTTTCTTTTCCCTCTACCATTTTTTTCTACTTTAACACATAGATTAGAATGTAATTAACATCTTAGAAGGCAGTTTCAATTTCCAAGAGAGACCCAGAAAAAAAAAAGATGTGCCCAAAAAAAGTTTCTAGTGTGTGTGGTTCAGGCAGAATGTATGAGTCTGAACTGTAGAATGAAAATGGACAAGAATTAAGGATTTACCAACGAAAGGACAGGCTGGAGCTGCTCTGTGCTGGAACAGGGGTGAGATGAATACAAGAGAAAATCACAGCTCCACTGCAGGAGTTGAGGAAAGAGTAGTAGCATGCTTAGCCTGCCCCATCAGAAGATCACAAAGAAAAACCTACTTTATTGGAAAATGAGTTGCTTTGGTAAGTGTACTTGCCTACAGGATGTGAAAGCTTGAGTGCAGCTCTAGAAACCTGCCTCCTGTGCCTGTGCAAGAGAAACACCTCAAATACAAACAACTGAGCACTCATCCAGGGGCCAAAGCATGGGGCACTTCCGGATGCAAGGCTTACCAAGGAAGAAGGAGCAGTTGGTACAAAATAGGTAGCACTGGGAAGACCCACTGTCTGTCTGAACAAAGGAGGAGAGGACAGGAAAGAAGGGGCTGTGTGTGAGCACTACCCAAGATACCTTAAGATGGGAACAAACAGACCAAGTGGATCCAGCCCAGGGCCATGGACCTCTTTCCCAGTGTTCTCTTGTATCAAGTGCGCCCCATGCATTCATAATGCAGTAAAGGAACAAAGGCCAAGGATGGTCCTAGAAATGTGAATATGGACACATATTATATGTGATCTTTTATGGCAGTGACCACTGGATTTTGCCTCAGAAATTCCTCCACTGGGCGAGAACTAAACTTCTAAATTCTGTTAATGCGGGCAGTGGCTAGAAGTGAGTCATATGTCTTCAGTTTGAGCAGAAAGTATGTCCCTATATCACAAAGAACAAAACATGTTTCTTCACACCTCCCAAGGAGGCTTAGTCATCTTACTTGAAAGTCAGTTCTTTTCACTAAAGTTAACTAAAAGTTTGGAAGGGCTCAACTGATATCCCAAACTACTGTTGAGTCTGTAAGTTCATGGAATTTTACTACTTTGGGATAGTATAAACCATAAATGATTCAAACCACTAAATAAAATCCACCCTCTTTCCTCTCCCAATTTATCCCCAGAAACCTATAACCTAAACTACGAATCACTTGGGGGGATCATTACAGAAATTTCATTTCAACCTAATTTTAAACTAATTAGACTGTCCTAAAAAAAATTGTAAGTAGTCAAATATGCTGCATAAAAAGAACACTTTTAGTTGGTACTTTGAGACATGGTTAGTGAACTCTTATCCACATTAAGAATTATAAGGCCAGGGATATCGCCTTGGGCTCCTGAGAGCCACTCTAGGTTCAAGTCTCTTGCCAACCCTAAGGTGGCTCCCTTAACTAAGAATTGTGCTTCCGTGCTCCCCTATCCAACCTTCCTTTATCCCAATCATCCTTTTTCCCCAAGTTCCCCCCATCCTCCCCTTCTCCCTTTTCTCTCCCCATCTCCCCTTACCCCCATCCCACCCCACCCCCAAGATCCCAATTTTCTCCCTGGCAATTTTGTCTACTTCCCATAGCCAAGAGGATAACTATATGTTTTTCCTTGGGTTCACCTTCTTACTTAGCTTCTTTAGGTTCACCAATTGTAGACTCCGTGACCCTTATTTATGGCTAGAAACCAATTATGAGTGAGTACATCCCATGTTCATCTTTTTGGGTCTGGGTTACCTCACTCAGTATAGTATTTTCTATTTCCATCCATTTGCATGCAAAATTCGAGAAGTCATTGTTTTTTACCGCAGCGTAGTACTCTAATGTGTATATATTCCACACTTTCTTCATCCATTCTTCCATTGAAGGGCATCTAGGTTGTTTTCAGGTTCTGGCTATTACAAATAATACTGCTATGAACATAGTTGAACAAATGCTCTTGTCATATGATAGGGCATCTCTTGGGTATATTCCCAGGAGTGGTATTGCTGGGTCCAGGGGTAGGTTGATCCTGAATTTCCTGAGAAACTGAAACACTGATTTCCAAAGTGGTTGCACAAGATTGCATTCCTTGGGCAGCTGAGGATTGGGAACCTGAAATGACCCTATCCTATAGCAATACTGACGAATATCTTGCATATCACCATAGAACCTTCATCTGGTGATGGATGGAGATAGAGACAGAGACCCACACTGGAGCACTGGACTGAGCTCCCAAGGTCCCAATGAGGAGCAGAAGGAGGGAGAACATGAGCAAAGAAGTCGGGACCACGAGGGGTGCACCCACCCACTGAGACAGTGGGGCTGATCTATTGGGAGCTCACCAAGGCCAGCTGGACTGTGACTGAAAAAGCATGGGATAAAACCGGACTCTCTGAACATGGCGAACAATGAGGGCTGATGAGAAGCCAAGGACAATGGCACGGGGTTGTGATCCTACTTAATGTGCTGGCTTTGTGGGAGCCTAGCCAGTTTGGATGTTCACCTTCCTAGATAAGGACGGAGGGGGGAGGACCTTGGATTTTCCACAGGGCAGGGAACCCTGACAAATCATTGGACTAAAGAGAAAGGGGGAGAAGGGTGGGAGGAGGGGGAGGGAAATGGGAGGCTGGGAGGAGGCGGAAACTTGTTTTGTTTTCCTTTTCTCAATAAAAAAAAAAAAAATTATAAGACCATGTGGCAAACTTAAGCCCCTGCTTATATTTTTCAAGCAAAAATAAATTTAGTCTGATTGCAATACTTCCCATTTAGAATTCCCTTCTACTTAAAAGATCAGGCTGATCATATAATTTATGATCCCTGAATTTTGGAGTAAAGGGAGCACTGCTAAAATTCATGCAGAGTGCTATGGAGAAAGCATGGTGATGCCAGTCAAACTGGGATGTATATCTGAGTGCCCTGTTGACGGCATATCCTGGAATGAGAGAGACCTAAAAGAGCACACTGAACAAAATCATAAAGCAGATTTCATAAAGGTTATAGAATGAAAACAAGAAAGCTCACTAGTGCAGTATTACTCAGGGCACTTAAAAGTCTACAGCACAAGAATAAAAAGCTACAAAGGTGGCACCACCCAGGAGTGACACACATCTTACAGAGCTAGTCTCGAGCTTTAACTGTATCATTTACTCTTTGTCTGCTTTTAGAAAATATTAAGTGGCTATAAAATAAAAATTAATAAGGCTAACTAAAAATTTAGAAGGGAAATTTAATTGGAAATTAGAAGAACTATTAATAGGAAAGCTTAATTTGAAATTAGAAGACTGTATTACTTTTCTCATTGTTGTGACCAAATAAATCCTTGACTAGAACCAACTTTACGAAGGAATGGTTTATTTGGGTTTGCAGTTTGAATGGGCACAGTCCATTGTGGTGGCAGCAGGAGTTTAAGGCCACTGGAACACTGCACAAGCAAGCCTGGAAATAGAAAGCAGACAGGAAGTAGTTCCAGGTTTTAAATGTTAAAGGCCAGTCTCACAGACTCACTTCCTCCAGCAAGGCTGTACCGCCTACCGGCTTAGTAACTTCCCAAAAGAGCTGGAAAGCAAGGAGTAAAACACAGGATAGGCCTGTTCACACTTGCACCGCAGCAAGCGCTGACAGAGTAATTCTGTAAAAGTAACAGACCCACAGAATTGAGACTCCACAAACCTACCATTGTGACAGCTCCTGTTATGAACAACAATATTTACAAAAGAACAAAAAGAATTGATAGCAATGAGGGGAGGAAGGAAGATAAATTATGTAAAGTGTTTGAAAATTACATTTTTAAAAGGAGAAAGGAGCTGGGATAAGTTCTGATGTTAGGAAAACTTGCCTATCACACAAAGGGTCCTGGGTGTGAGCCCCAAGACTGCCTGACCTAGGTGTGTGCACAACTGGAATTCCAGCTCTTGAAAACACAGGCCAGGGAGTGAGAAGATCAAGATTCTCTTACCTACCCAGGGCCAGCAGGGATTATGTGAGAACTTGTCTACAACATTTTAAAGCCAATAAGGAAAAATGACTAATTCAGAATGTAATCCACTAAGATAATTACAAGTCATATAGCAGTAATATACTTTTCACTTGTTTAACTGGCAAAGTTTTTTTGAGATAAGGATCTCACTACATATCGCCTAAGGCTGTGATTACAGGTATGCAGCACTGCTGTCTGTGTAGATGGAAAACTTGTTTAGAAATGACAGCAATCAGAATTTGGAAAGCTAAGGGGAAAGTGGCAGTCTACATACCAGTGTGGGATACACAGGAAATCTACAATGCTTTCCAGAGAACCTAAGTCACAGCCAGGATACACACTTCTGCAGTAATAATTTTACACTAATGTTGCACAAAGAAATACATAATTAGCTAATGATAGCGACAGAATATGTGTTATACAGTTAATTAGAAACATTAAAAATTAAAACCTAAACATTCAACAACTGAGAAGAGCAAATGATAACACTATGTGATGGGAGACCATACGGTTACAGAACACTGTATTTACTGTACTTCTAAAATAGGAAACCGTGGACTCCCAAGTCCTCATGTAAACATGCCTTAAAAAATATGCACATACACATGCACACATAACATTACATAAAAAGTGGTTTTTAATAAAAGATTTATAATAAAAAGCAAAAATTAATGATATCTATATGGTAGATTAAGAAACTTCTCATTTTCTTTGGCTAACTTATATTTTCCCAATTTAACAAATTTATAAAGTATGACTTTGTAAAATAAAAAATGTCAAAAACTGAAAAGTCTACATTCTGCCTCATTCCAGATTTTAAACTGTGGTGTGACAGACATAGTAACAGAGCTAAAGATCATGACCTTTAAGTAGAAGACAGCAAACAAAACGTGGTATAGAGTGGTGACTGACTTCCCAAGACCGAGTCTTATGAAGATAAAAAATTAGAGAAAAATATACAAGAAAGAGTTAAAAGTGGTCAAGTATTCTAAAAAAAAAATATGATCATATTCGTATAGCATACGCAAGATATTCCAGAATTGTGCTCCAGGTTTATTATTAATTTACAATTATATCACTCTATGAACACCATGATGTCATTACAAAATGGCTGTCTAAGAGCATAAATGATCTGGCACACACGTAGCTTAAAGCCTTGGTCCTCATGTTACCAGCCCCTGATCAAAGAAAACAAAAAATAACACATTCCCATTATGTTTCTTGTGAAACTCACCCAAAAGAAAGAAGACAGTAAATCTTCACTAAATATGATACCTTAATAGTTCTCAACACCTCAGGGACTCAATTATACGTGAGATTCAAAGAAAAGAGGTTGGCCATAATTATTAGGTTTACCCACTTCCTAATCCATGCACACAAAAGATTAGAAAATAAAAAACACTTGAAAAGAAATTTACTAAAAACTGTACAACAGCTTGAATTGTAACAATACAAGTAATAAAGTTTATTAATATTTGACAAGTTTTAAATAGGTATTTATTAAATTTTAACCAATCTTTGTAAATCCTACAAATGTACACCAATTCCTACCTAGCCAGTTATGCACCGTGGATGGTGCAATCACAGAGTTCCGGTTTCTTCTCATCAGTGGACAGAATTGAAGCAATAACCAACAACAGCACAGGCACAGAGCACAGGTGCAGTGAAGAAATAACCTCAGTGGCAAGGATCTGAACTCATAGAACCCATTTGTCTTCAAAGGCTTCTCTAAGCAACGCAAATCTGAAGGTTATTTAAACCCAGGAAACAAAGAAAAGGGCTCCCTCTTGGGGATTTTGATTCTTAGAGCAAACCTGAACTTCATAATTTTCAAGTCAAGCTACAAATCACAAAATAAAGCTTTATGTCTTAACAAAAGGAAAAACATAACATATCATTCTGGTCAATGATGTTACAGCATGGGCAAAGAACTTTTTCTGATATGAAAACATGTGGTTTGACCCCAGCCTGGTGCTCAGCTCTAACCCAAGTACTCAGGCAGCTGAGGCAGGAAGACTAAGTATTTGAGCTACACAGCAAGTTCTAGACCAGGCTGTGCTACCCAGTGACAATCTGCCTCTAAAAAGAGCAGCCACAAGTTAAAATCCAGTTTCCTCAAACATTCAATTAGCTAAGCTGATAGAGTCAAATACAATCATATAAATATCTAATACATACAAAGCCACCCGATTAAAGCTTCATTTCCTCTACCATATATACATACATGGAAAAAAAACGAAGTACGTTTTATGAAGAACAATTTATCTCTTACTTTAAAGCTATCCCAGATCATATTAAGAAAATATCAGAAAAATGCTTTATAAGAACATTTAACAGTAAAAGAATGTTTACTGTGTAGCTGCAGGGAAAACACAGTAAGTATGAACCTTAACAGTAAAGATGCTAATTAACACAACAAGGTCTATACTATAGTATTTTATAATTCTTATGGCAAGGAGTCATAAGTCACACACCATCATCATCAGGCTACTTCATAACGTTGTCTATATGAAAGGCAGATTGTCTTTTAACCCATTCTTAAAGGTAATCCAGTCATCTGTGTGTCATCAATGTGCTTCATCCCACTTTCAGACACCACCACCACCACCCTCAGGCTAGATACAAAACTCACAGCCCAAAGTGGTGCTTCCTGGGTTCTTCATTCAAGCCTCTCAATTGCTAAAGGACTGTTGTTTCAACCTCACTCATTGTGATGCAAAAAGAAATCTTTAATCCCAGCACTTGGGAGGCAGAGGCAGGAGCATCTCTGTGAGTTCAAGGCCAGCCTGGTTTCCAGCACAAGTTCCAGGACAGGCTCCAAAACTACTGAGAAACCTAGTTTGGTAGGTTGGTAGCGCACACCTTTAATCCCAGTACTCAGGAGGCAGAGGCCAATAGATCTCTAAGTTAAAGGCCAGCATGGTCTACAGAATGAATTCCAGGAAGGACAGCAAGGACAACACAGAGAAATCCCATTTCAAAACAGAAAAAGAAAGAAAGAGGGGAGGGATCCATTCTGCCTAGGTGAAATTTGCTAGCCCGGAATGTAGGGATACAGCCTACCCCAGAGGAAAACTCAGCACAGCACCTGGGAAAGAACAAGGCCTATTTATTGTCAGCTTTCCAATTCCTTCTGAATCTGTCTTCACAGTACAACTTCCTATTTATTTAAGTATTGTAAATTCCCATAATATGAGGCACACTCATACTCAAATGTAAGTACAAAAATACCACAAAGCCAAATATAATTGTTTCCTGAGGTATTCACTGGAGACTAGACGTCAAACAAAGCTGGTTTTCTGTTACTGCTAACATGACACCTGCAGGAAAGAAGAGAACCGTTCTATTTTTGAGACAGAATCTTACTACAGAGCTCTGGCTAGTCTGATACTCACAATGTAGCCTAGGCTGATGCTGAACTCGTGACACCCCTGCTGTTCAGTTCCCAATAGTAGGATTATGAGCATGGACCACCAGGTCTGGACCGAGATAAGAGTGTTTTAATGAAACTTACTCAGCAGCTTCACAAACACAGCACTTAAAACAGACAGAAAGTGACTTCCAAGTCACTTTATTCAAAAAGCATGAGGCTTAAATAAAAGGAAGCACAAAATGCTTGTAAGGAAGGAAAGGCTTACTTCCTATTTTATAAAATGTTTAATTACCTAGGTTACAAGGAAGATGTATACTCCAGAATAAAAAAAAATCCTCTTAGGGGAAAAAGTGGTTGTCCTAATTATTCATGGGTGATCTAATTAAACTGCCATTCACGATTCACTAAAGCTATTAATAAATTGAAAACTGGGAAATGGATAACACAAATTTATAGGACTACTAAATCCTATTAAACATAAAGACATCCAAGAACTGGTGGCAAAATTCCCTTAAGAATGTGAACTTCGGCAGGGCAGTGTTGACCACACCTTTAATCCCAGTACTACAGGCAGAGGCAGGCAGATCTCTGTGAGTTTGAGACCATCCTAGTCTACAGAGCTAGTTCCAGGGCTACACAGAAAAACCCTGTTTCCAAAAAAAGGAAAAAAAAGGCAAGCATGTGAACTCTGGGCTTCCTCTCGGGGTCTCAAAAGGCATCATTCAAAGTTAGAGACCTGCTTCTTCATTTGTGGATGAGGAAACTGAGGTCTGCCGATGTGGGTAATTGCCCAAGTGTGTGTCTTCTAAGTAATTTCTCACCACTTAGGCAGTTACCACATATCCTGAACGACGTGCACTTATCAGGTCACACAGAATATGCTAGCAAGCCTTGCTGCTATCAGGAGAGGAAGAGAGCTTAAGAATCATTCCTCAACAGTTCACAGAACAAAGCGGGGGAGGGGTGCTAACTGGTGCAGAGAGAGGGCTAAGCTCTGAGACAGTGACATCACTAACTAAAGAATAATAACCCCACTGCTAGCTAGTATTGCCGGGACAACAGAAATGAAGAAAACAGAGCATCTTTGTGTCAAATGTGTCTAGAAAAAAAAGTTCTGGGAATTTCAAGGTGATCTAAGTATCCTTAGCAGTTATACACCTCAAGACAAAAGAAGCTTTTTGGCTGAACTAATAGTATTTATTACACCATCAACCAAAACAGCAGAATAACAGAATTGGGAATAGACAGGACAACTTCTTGTCCGGGTATCCCTAGGAATCACATGCTTTCTTCTAAGTCCAAACTTCAAAAAGTACTACATCACCAGAAACAAAAAGCAGGCAAAGGAAACTCATCAGAGACGGGTCATGAGGTCATGAGTTTTGAGTATCACAGACTCAAGCACAAACTAGCAGCAAGCCCAGGCTCTATCAGTGGACTGCTGGAAAAACCAGTCTTTCAGAACAAAGCACTGAAGAGCAGACAAGGCAGACTTCTCTGCACTGGGGCTGTTCTTCACTCTGCGGTGACAGCGAAGCTTCAGAGCAGACCCTGACACAGCTCAGGGCAAACCACCTAAGAATGTCTACCTCAAACTCTGTTTGCTGATGAAACAGGACTAGGCCCTTACCAAGAGCACTGCTGCACAGTAAAACTCTGTAACTGTTATTATGGTAAATAAAGCTCTGCACAATGTAGGCTTACTTGTCCTTTGGGCCATACCCAACTCCTCCCCAGAAACAAGCCTGGCCCTTCCAGGTCTATGGCCCTTTTTTCTGCTTCCTATTTCATTTTCCCCACATAGCTCTGTCTGTCTGCCAACACCTCTCTCATTCTTGTCCCTTATGTTGGCCAACTCCCCTATGGCCAATTGGCTGATCCTTCTATGTCTATTATATGATTATATCTGGATTATAATTGCTTATGTAACAAGAAAGACGTTTGTTTGCTGGAATGAAGAGAGGGGCCAGAACCAAAACCTGTCAGTTGTATTTCCACCAAGGAGGCAAGCAGTAGGCATAGCCAAGATGAGAAAGGAGGTGCAACCTGAAAAGAGGACACAATGTGCACAAGAGCCATGGCAGGAACTGTGCCAACAATGCCCTGTCTTCCCTAAAGTGTCTAAGCCTCACAAATGCTACAGTATGCATGTATACACACATAACACATAAACATGTAGGGAACAATAAACAAAAGTGTGTGCTTAAACTCTGGGGACAAACGTCTCCCCTGTTGTTCTGCTCCTCTTCCCCTCTTCCTGTCAGAAGAACAGCTAGAGAAAGATCTCTATAGAGGGTTTGGAGGGAACAGGGATGGTGGGGAGGTGGGAATGAGCTCACATGCGAGAATTTAAAAATAATAATAATAATAATGTTCAAATGCACACCGATGAGGTTACAGCTGTTTAAATGTCCATATCCACATTACCAGGCCTCCCATACACACTAGGAAATTTCAGGACAGCAGCAAATGGTAGACGGAGAATGTTTCAGAGCAATGCTTCTCAGACTGGACTATACATTTGAATCCCTGGAAGGATTACTGAAAAGCACATTCTGATTCCACAGTCCTTGTCCATGTGATGTACACACTGTGCGTCAAGAACACAGCAAGGACTCAGCACAAGCACTGAGCCAAGTACTCCGACTGAATTCATAGCCCAGGTCTGCTACCTAATGGGTGTGTGACTCTGTGCAATTTACTAATCTCTAGATATCTTTTACCCAACTGTTTTTTACTTTATAAAAAGTTTTATAAAAATTTAAAAAGATGAAATAAGACAGGCCTTAAAATCTCAAGAGACAGAGTGGTTCAACTGAACAACACCTGACACAATCCATAACTCCAGCTGAGGCACTTGCCCTGAAACTTTTAGTGTGGAATTCTTACTGGAAATGGACTTTGTTCCCCTACCAAACTGTCTTGGTATACTTGGCACACTTCTCCAGATGACTACAGCCTCTTGTACATGCCCAGAATCTCCCAAGAGAACCCCATACCTCAGTGTGTGTGTGTGTGTGTGTGTGTGTGTGTGTGTGTGTGTGTGTGTGTGTGTGTGTGTGTGTGTGTGAAGGGAGGGTGTTTTGCTTTCTATTTGTTTGTTAGTTTGTTTTTGAGACTACGTCTCACTATGTAGCCTTGGCTGGCCTTAAACTTGCTATGTAGACCAGGCTGTCATGGACCTCAAAAAAGATCTGCCTGCCTCTGCCTCTTCCTGGAATTAAAGATATGCATCACCACACTGAGGTCATAGTCTATGTTTTAAATTAATCTCTAGATTTATGAAGCAGTCATCTTGTAGTAACAAAAATCATATTGTTAAAATAGAAAAGTATAACAGATGCTGAGGGGTTAAGTAACTTGTTTATGCTCACAGCTATAATACATGACAAAGCTAGTCTCTTGACTAGCAGGAAAACAGGACCATACAACCCACGTGTGTGTACTACCAAACTACAGAGCCAGAACCTTAAAGCTAGAAGCTAGGACATCTCTGCCCAGGCATAAGGGTGATGTTCAAGAGTAGTGATTCCGTCCCTAGGGCAGAAATGGAAAAAGAATCACTGTCACAGCTGCATTCCAGAATGAGAAACAAAGCAAAATACAGATTCTGGAGTTGGTATACGATTCAACAGGTAAAGTCACTTGCTTCCAAGTTTGACTGACAGAGTCCAGTCTCTTGAATGCACATGGTAAAAGAACTGTGACTTCCACTTGGTCACGGCTTGTGTACACCCACGACATATACACAGTCACATACATGCACACACAAAATTAAATAAATGCTTTTATAAATCGGATTCTGATGTTCTCAGTGAAACAGAAGCTTAGAAAGCTTCTGGGCCTGAAGGCTCTGACAGAGAACAAACTGTGAGGTGCTGTGGTCAGTACCACTCCTCACAAGCCCAGAGTTGTGTGGCTGAACCTAAAAGCCTTAGGAGGGAGCAAGAAGGGCTTGCAGAGGCTGGGTTACATCAACCCCAATATCCTACCCTGTCCACAGTAGCTTTGGGAAACTGGGCAGACATGAGCTAGGGGAAAGCACTACTCTACCTGTGAGGAACACTGGTAGAACATAGCTTCACTGTGCTCTTCAAGAAAACACTAAGACTTCCCAACAAATTCTCCATGTACGTACACTTTCCAGACTGCTTTTGCTATCATCATTCATACTAAACTCAAAGGAAGTTGGATGTCAGTTCAGAGTACTCTGTTTCTTTTTTCTTTTTGGATTTTATTTTATTTTTTAATATTTATTTATTATGTATACGATATTCTGTCTGTGTGTATGCTTGCAGGCCAGAAGAGGGCACCAGACCTCATTACAGATGGTTGTGAGCCACCATGTGGTTGCTGGTAATTGAACTCAGGACCTTTGGAAGAGCAGGCAATGCTCTTAACCTCTGAGCCATCTCTCCAGCCCCAGAGTCCTCTTTTTCAATTCCCTCTCAAACTCTGTACAATCTGCCATTTGTCTAGAATCTTTGGAAGAAACTACTTACAGAAAGAGCCAGGTTTACATGGCAAAGCTGTACTGATGTAAAATTGCCTCTTCCTGGGCTTTCTCACAGACGCATCTTCTCTTTAGCCTAACTCTTCCCTTATTAAAAAGTCTCATCGCACCTGCAACATCCTAACCAGGTTCCCTTCCTGAACTCTACTCCTCTATAAGCAATCAAAGGTAATTCCATTAAGTTGGTAACCACATGCTGGCAGCTCTAACCTCACCAGACTATCACTGCCTTCCAAAGGTCATGTTCTACTGAAAGAGCCACTTCACCCGCCCAGGAGCTTAGGCTGACAATCTTCCCTGGTACATCCTTTCCCTGCCTCTGCGCACACAGCTGTCATCACCTGATGCAGGAAATGGCTTGTGCACAAGGGATTTTTACTCCGTCCTTGGATCTACACAACCAACAGCAGCAGCCATTTGCCATGGTCAACTTCCTCTTTCAACACATAGCTACACCTAGGCAGGCCCTTTACTACACCCAGCCTTCCATTTACTATAATGACAGACCCATTAACATCTTTACAGATAAACAAGGAAATGTTTACCAGTGGTTATTGGTAGACAGGACCGAAGGAGAGAATTAAGCTTTAACATCCTGTCTTATACAATTCTGTATTTTCTGAAATGTTTTGAACATGTGCTTGCATGGTAGTCATTGTTAACTACACAGTTTTTATGAAGAACAATTGAAAGGGGGTATGTGCAAAGTCAGTCATTACAGTGAACTCTCAAGGGGGCAGGGAGCTGATAAAGGGAAAAATAGTACATAGAAACTGTTAACATATACCTAATAAATAAGGCATCATACAATAAGCTAAATATACCTTTAAATAGGTATAAAATATAGACATTTTAATGATCTATGATATATCAAAATAGGTTATAAAGCTTTTTTGATTTAAAAAAGAAAATATATTTCAAATAAGATTAGAAGTACTATAAATAGAAGATCATCGTTCTATATTTGGCATACATTTATAAACTAAGAATGCAGAACACAGCCAGCTTTTGCCATACTCCTCTCCATTCACTTATGTTAATAAATCAGTCACTGATGGAGATGTGTGAATTACTCTTTCACAAAAGCCTTCCCAATCAACAGACAACTTATATGTAACAAATCCCATGGCTTTTGAGCTTTGGGCCTAACCAGATGGCCAATCTCTGCATATAAGGGCAGACTGCTCCACAACCTGGATGCCAAACAGGAGTTGGCCTCTTTAAGAAGTAGTAGTGGCACATATGAACTGGCCATGGTTTCTAACCAAACACGAGATTCTCTATGTCCAGCTCATGGGAATGTCCACTCCAGGGTTATCTTTATTAGCCACCAGGTCAAGAGATTGAACACTTCAAGGAAAGTTCACCTTTCAAGGCTTTCTAAGCTCTGTCATCATCACCCTGCCCCCCTGATCATCAGCCCCTGCACACACATGGGTCTACAGAATGGAGACTGGTGTATGGCATAAATCCCAACTTACTCTGTGGTCCTCACATTGCAAGGAAGCACTGCTTGCCCTCCCCCACCCCTGCCGTTCCTCATGGAGGCCTGTCTAGGATACCTGACAACCATAGGGCAATCCTGTGTGGGGCAAAGACAAAACTCTACATCCATTTCGGGGGGCGGGGGGGATGAAATCAAGATTGCAGGTAGTCTCTGTACATCCATGTATCTAACAACAGATTGACTCAGAGGTAGAACTAGGATTAGTTTTAAGTTTCTCTTGCTTGAGGTTCATGTTGGAGGCTTGGTAAAAGCCAGTTGCTTAGCATTCATAAAGCCCTGGAGTTAGTCCCCAGTATGGCCAATGAATGAATGAATGAATGAATGAATGAATGAATGAATGAATAAATAAAACAAGTACTGTGTGGCTGGACTTTACAACACAGAAATACAGAAACCGCTAAAGTCACACCTTCAAAATCCATTCCCTCATCGTGTCTCATCCACAGTAAAATACAAACAGCACAACTTTTGTTTTCTAGCAAAGTGTTCTTTGTCCTGCCACTTTAGTTCAACACTCAGAGGCAGAGGCAGAAGGATCTCTATGAGTTCCACACAAGCCAGGCTACTATTGTGAGACCTTGTCTCAAATTAAAGGAGCATTATCCAATTGTGCCTTTATTGAAAACTTTGTAAAATTTAAAATATTTTATTTTTAAATGTCTAACAGTTAAGAAATTAAAAAATGTGATTTTTTTTTAAATTAAATTAGGCTTAGCTCTTATAAAAAGCATTCCTGAAGCCAGGAGGTAGTGGTGATGCAAGCCTTTAATCCAAGCACTCGGGAGGCAGAGGCAGGCAGATCTCTGAGTTCAAAGTCACCCTGATCTACAGAATGAATTCTAGGACACCCAGGGCTACACAGAGGAACCCTGTGAGGGGAATGGGGGGGCAATGATGGGGGTGGGGAGATTATTCCTTAAAGTTGCAGATTTCAAAACGAAACAGCCATTTATTATTTAATGTGTATCTACCTAGTGATCTCCAGTTTCATTATGTGTATTACTTAATAATGTATGTGTCTAAGAAGCCCACTTATGAATCATAAATAACAGATTTTATGTGAGTTACTAATATCAAAAGACAAAAAAAAAATAGGCCAGGGAAATGGCTCTTCGGGTTAAAGCAGTGCCCCAATTACCTGACTCTGATCCCCAGGACTCACGTGGTGGGAGAAGGGAACCCTCAAAACTGTCCTCTAAGCTCCACAGGTGTAATGTGTTGAGTGCAGATTTGAATGCATGTACACACTCATAAATAAAAAATTTAAAAATGACAAAAAACTAAAGACAAGATTAGACTAAGTATTGTGGGAAAAAAAGGAGAAAGTAGAGAAAAATATTAAGTGTGTTTTTGAGAATCTTGTTCACTTGAACAACTGTCTTTAAAGCACCAGGGTTTTAATAAACATACACTGCTTCCAGCTTAGACTATGGACGAGATAACGTGCTGTGACCATGTAACATGCCCAAAGAGACTATGGCAGGGAAACCTACCGGATGGGAAATCACTGCTAAAATCATGAAGGACACAGTTCCTGAGAGTTTGGACAAGGACAGACACATCTAAGCTGCTGTCCTCGGGGCTCGCAGCCAGTTGGACTCAGCCCTTTAGGTGCCTCTGGCATATTTTCACAGGTTCTTGAGACAATTCTGACGTGCGTGAAACTTCAAGAACCTATAATTATTCATTGCTGTCTCTCAACAAAATCGTGATGGGTGTTTATCATACAAAGAAAATTATATAAGTGCCTTAAAATGAGCTCCCTGTTTTTATAAATAGTCCAAAGTTGATATAAATTAGATTAGAAAACACAACATGGAGTTGGGCTGTGTTTTCCTTTTGACCCTTCTTTGAACAAATTCTATTATAAGCTATCCTTGCAGAGTACGCAACCAAACTTGTTGAGGCTGTGGAAAGGTCTCCCCAAAACATCCTAAGCACCAAATTCCTGCACCCAGATCAAGCACAGGCCTTACTTTCCTTCCTAAAACAGAAACAAAGGAACAGGTAATTCACTATGAGTGCTTTGTTAAATAATTCTCTCATGGATTTAATCTGCCAGTGTTTGAATGGATAATAAATGTTGTGGCTTTGAACGTGCTGGCTTTGGGGGGGCCTGGGCGGTTTGGATGCTCAACTTACTAAACCTGGATGGAGGTGGGCGGTCCTTGGACTTCCCACAGGTCAGGGAACCCTGATGGCTCTTCAAGCTGATGAGCTAGAGGGACTTAATGGGGGGAGGGGGAGGGAAATGGGAGGCGGTGGCAGGGAGGAGGCAGAAATCCTCAATAAATAAATAAATTTAAAAAAAAATGTTGTGGCTTTGAAAACTAAGGAAGTAAATTGAATACAGCTGGCTGGCAGCAAGATCAAACCAAGTGACAACAGCAACCTTAGTAAAGGAGAGCCCAGCCAATTTGTTTCTTGGAATTACTGTCCCTAACACATACTTACATTTAAAAGAGCACTCTATTGAACTGTTGTTTCTCTGGTGTCATAGTTTACTATTAAATTAGAAAAGTGTATTACGAGTATTTATGTCCTGTGTATCTCAATAGCATAAAACATGCTTTCTTCCAGAAAAAAGATTTTAGGTGTTTTAAACATGAAAATGACACATTTCATTTCCTTACCACCTTTTTAGTCAGTTGTCACTGTTAAAGCACCTGAGTCTAATCAATCTAACGGAGGAGAAAAGGGCTCACGTTGCTTCACAGTTTAGGAGGTTTCAATCGGCTCTGTTGCCTTGCTCTGTGAGGAAGCAGAACATCACAGTAGGGGAGCAAAGCAGCTCACCTCTTGGTGGTCAGGAAGGTGGGGGGGGG
>NC_022015.1:46270753-46274786 GCF_000317375.1 Microtus ochrogaster | reverse complement strand
GTGTGTGTGTGTGTGTGTGTGTGTGTGTGTGTGTGTGTGTGTGTGTGTGTGTGTAAGCAAGACCAGTCTGAGCTATATAGCAAGACCTACTCGACACACACAGGGCTCGTTGGTGTAGTTGTCATTGTTAACCTTGTCACAGTGCAGCCTAAGATAAGAACACAGAAATGACAGAAGCTTTAAGTGTGCATGATAAAAATCAAGAACACCAAAAAGGCTGAAACAACACAGTGGCAGAGCTTGCCCTTGGTGGTTTAACATCAAATCCAAATAAACTGGGATCAGCCCTCAAGAAAGGAAGATGTCAGAATCCAAAGGACACCAACTTAGGATTCCTGAGCTAAAAGGTCTTTCTTCACAAGCATTTAAACTGAGGTGCAGAACTATTCAGAGGTTAGACTAAATTCACACAGGGGCTATTGGCAAAAGTGCTCTAGGCATCTGGCTGTTAAAACTGACAAAATGTCACCAGTCATCCTCTCAAACACCAACACAGCAACAAAACATTTCTGAGGAAGGTTTTGGTGCACCTACTGAAAATCTCCTAACAGCACTCTGGGTAACCACTCATTCTCATTAAACCACTACTACACAATTTCTATAGATCTCTCCCCACTACAAGCCTTGAAAAAAAATACCAGCTGGTCAGATGACATGCCCAAGATACATATTTGCGATTCTGATTTTTCCTGAGACCAGGTCCTTACTCAGTAGCCAAGCTGTCCTGGAACTCACTCTGCTGCCCTGGTTGGCCTTGAGTTCTACCTCAGTCCTTTGAGCAGTAGGATGGACAGGTGTATGCTCTCATGCTGAACTGAACAGTTTACAGTGGGAATGACATTTTACACCTTGGTAGCACAGAATATTCAAACTACAGCAACTGTGTCAAGTTAAAGGGTAGTGGAGAGGTTTTCCAGAACACATACTCCATTCCATACTAAGGCATAAAAGAACAAATGAGAAAGCTGTGTAATTGCAACTAAGCATTCATACACATAATAACAATATACTTTCTAGTCATGCAAACAATCAGAAAAAAAGAAAATTTGGTAGACTACAAACTTGGCTCAGTAATTTTAGAAGACTAATTTAAGTTTTACTAGTAAAAAATAAAAAAGTTAAAACAAGTATTTAATTTGCCCACTTCAAATCACTTGACAAATTTATAGATTAATTTAACTTAAATGTACTTTATAGAATATAAACTTTTAGATTTGTAGCACATTAAATCTAAACTTCTCAGCCAGGTATAACTGTGAACATGCATGCAAACCCAGTATGGGGGGGGGGGGTCCCCGCAATAAGATCAGGAGTTCAAAATTGTCAGAAAGCAAGTTTGAGACCAGCCTGGTAGGTTACATAAGACCATATCTTGGATGGGAGGGAGGAAGGGAAATCCAGAGACATAAAGGATGTTAGAGCCTTTTCTAAAACATTCAGGAGGTATTCTGGATTTTAGGTTTTCATAAAATCTAATATGCTGGCAACATGTTTCCATTCATAACCTAGATGCTGCATCTATTCCTCTAAGGATGGACCCTACCCTGGTGATTCCTCACATGTTCAGGAATAAGGAACATCCATAATAAAGAATGCTTTATGTAAAGCTTTTTAAAATTTTTCTGATGGTAGATTCTTTAAATGTTATCTTCATATTTAACATAAATAATATGTATATAAGCATTCTTTTGCCAATATTCATTTTAAAGTTTTGTAGTAACAAATTTAACCCTCCCAGGCACTTTTAAAATTTTATTTTCTCATTCTATACAGAAATCTTGTATGATTCCTTCTTACGTTTATTAGGTCCAAAATGTGCTGGTGGAAATTTAAAGTCCCAGCCTTCCAGCTCTCAACCTACCAGGCCCACTCATATATGCTACATAATCCAGTTCCCTTTCTCAGGCCAGGAGTGAGGAAAGACCTGAGAAAAGAAATTCCAAATTCCAGAAGGTTAGTATTTGCCCGCAGTGTCCCACAGCTTCTGATGCCTTACAGCGGGGGAGGTCCTAGCTACTCCGTTATGGAGTCTTTTCTCAGCATTCAAATTGTCACTTCAATGGAGAGCAGAGAGTCAGCTCCAAGAAGAATCAAGAGGGAATGTATGCTCCCGTTCAACTCTCACCCAGATGAAGGATGGAAGGAGGACCCATCTCTGTATCACATGTTCAGTAGAAAAGAAGAACCCCTCCTCTGCACAGCTGATCCCCAGAGCACACAATCTCCTTCCTTAACGACAACGGCTGGGAATAATATGGTACACTTGAATTGTACCATAGGAATTTCATTAAATGGGAAAATGATGCAAAAAGTCATACTGAAGGAAGTATCATTTATGTTGGTTTTGAAAAAGGAATGTGACCCAGTGACCTGAAAGAATAGGGAAGGGCAAATGCATGATTAGCACCCACACCATGTGCAGTTGGAAACTGTGTGCTGTAGAATAACCCTTCCGTACACTGTGAAAATGTGTTGCTCTTATTGTGAATAAAAAGCTGACTGGCTGAGAGCTAGAAAGGATTTTCGGAGCAGAGAAAATGCTGGAAAGAAGGATGGAGTTTCTGGAGAGTAACAGGCAGTTTCAAGGAGAGAAGCAAAATGAATGTGCCGTTTTGAAAGAAGGTACTGCCAGGTGGCAGAGGGTAGATAAGAAATATGGATTAATTTAAAATGCAAGAGTTAGCTAGTAACCAGCCTAAATATGGATTAATTTAAAATGCAAGAGTTAGCTAGTAACCAGCCTAAGCTATTGGCCAAGCATTTATAATTAATAAGTCTCTGAGTGGTTATTTGGGGGCAGAGGCAGAGACACAAAATCCACCTACAGCGTTAGGTTATCTAACACTGTAGGGACTAGTGCAGGTACTAGTAGAGACAGAATGATAAAAAAATCAACAAGTACTAGTGTAGGTACTAGTTGAGGGTACTAGTGGAGACAGAATGATAAAAATCAATGCCGACAATATAAAATCAAATTGGTAATAATAATAATATCCATAACAGATATGGCTATTGCATCTGTCCTAGAGGCATGCAACATGTAACTATTAGAACTTCATATATAGACAGAAGGGGAATTGCTCCTGCATAAAGTGTAGTGAATGAGAAGGGTGGCCAAGGAATGTGAGGAAGGCACTTGATTCTTTTCCAATTAGGTCCGATTCAGAAACAGTGGGATTCTATGGATAACCTGGGTGAAATAAGGGTCAAATATCTGTGCTGGGGAATTAAGAAGAGGGCTGCCTGAAGGTTCTAGGGAAACCAA
The DNA here is from genome assembly GCF_000317375.1 of Microtus ochrogaster. Classification (NCBI taxonomy): domain Eukaryota; kingdom Metazoa; phylum Chordata; class Mammalia; order Rodentia; family Cricetidae; genus Microtus; species Microtus ochrogaster. Next base: position 46,271,521 of record NC_022015.1, on the reverse strand, counting down.
TCTTACTTAGTAAGCACTCAGCTGGCAACTAGCATTTTTAGGATTAAGTGGAAACTGTTTAATCTGGACCTGCTATAAGGAGGAGACTGAGAACTAGCTCAGAGACCCAAAACAACCAGAATGAGAGAGGCAGAAAGTTTAGGCAGTTACCTGTTGCCATGCGAATGCTTCTACAGGCATGGTGTCTATATGGCCAATCATCTTGTGCAATTTACATGATGTTGTATTTCACAGAGAAAACACATTATACATGATGAACATTTTATATCCAGATCAGGTATCACTAGTCTATGGCTACCTTTAAACATCTGTAAAATAAAATGCTTTTATAAAGGCAATCTAGGTAAATTAACATTCTGAACATGTATCCCTCATCTTTGTAACAAGAACAAAAAGACATTTACTAGTTAAGAAGGTGGAAACACAAATCCAATATTAGTATGGTGTCTAGAACATAGTAAATTCTCAGCCAATACTGGTTACTACATCTTCTTTTTTATTAATTCTCAAAATCTGTTTATGATCTAGATCAGTGGTTCTTAACTTTCCTAATGATGCAACCCTTTAATACAGTTCTTCATATTGTAGTAACACCCAGCTATAAAAATGATTGCGTTGTTACTTAATAAATGTAAATCTGTTATTATTATGACCCATAATGTAATATTTGATCCTATGGGGACTGCAACCCAAAGGTTGAGAACCACTGGTCTAGATCTTTTTTTTTTTTTTTTTTGGTTTTCCGAGACAGGGTTTCTCTGTGGTTTT
>NC_022015.1:46267860-46270338 GCF_000317375.1 Microtus ochrogaster | reverse complement strand
AGTGCTGGGATTAAAGGCGTGCGCCACCACTGCCCGGCTAATGTGGAAAATTTATGACTTTCTTTGGAAGTCAGAGATTTGACAAAATACAAAAAGAATTAATATAAGAATAACTACATGTAAAACTAAGAAAAAAGAGTTTAAGGAACCACATGAGGTGAAAATATTTACTAAAGTTAGGAATGTAAGTTTTAATGAAGTAACCATTTCTTGGCCAGTATCTCCAAGGCCCTCTAAGTTAAGTCATAACCTAAAGTCACTGACAGCTACACTAGTGGGGCAAATGCAAAAAGCCATAAATGTCGTGAAGCACAGCAGGAAGCTGTGAGAACAGTGGCCAGTCATGTCCAGTACAGAGCAGAAAAAAGAACAGCTATGAAGAGCAAAGCATACATACTGTCCTGGCTAGTTTATTACTAACTTGACACAAACTGACGGTGATTAGGAAAAGGTACTTTCAACTGAGAAAAGCCACCATGAGATTTACCTGGAGGCAAGTCTGTGGTGCATTTTCTTTTCTTTTTGGGGGGAAGAAGAGGGTTTGAGACAGGGTTTCTCTGTGTAGCCCTGACTATCCTGGAGCTCATTCTGTAGCCAGGCTGGCCTCAAACTCACAGAGATCTGCCTGCCTCTGCCTCCCAAGTGCTGGGATAGATGCAAGAGGATCCAACCCATTGTGCATGGTGCCACCCCTGGGCAGGTGGTGGTTCTGGAGTATATAAGAAAGCTGAGCCAGCCAGAGAAGAGCAAACCAGTAAGTAGCACTCCTGCATGACCTCTTCAGTTCCTATCTTGACTTCTCTCAATGATGGACTATCATCTAAAATGTAAGCATTATCCCTTTCCTACTGAGTTACTTTTTCTCACTGTGTTTTAGAATAAAACCTAATTAACACAGAGACTGATTTCGATGCAAAGACCAGCCATGTGCAACCCCTCTAGTTGTTTTCCTCCCTTTGCCTAGCTCAGACGTACTCCATCCAAACAATCACCAATACTCAGTGCAGATGACAAAAGAACAAAGACTTTATTATGCATGTAATATAAGCCTTGATGTCACTGTTCCTCAAAGGTATAGTATACTTAGAGGTACAGTGTGCAAATGCCTACGTTAGAATCATTTTAACACAGCTAAAAATCACTGGAGAGAAGGGAGACTTTACTGAGAAAATGCCTCTTAAGATTGGGCTTTCAGCAAACCTGTTAAGATATTTTCTTTTTTCTTAAGTAGGGTTGATGTTAACAGGCCCAACTCATTGTGGGTGGGGCCATCCCTGGGCTGGTGATGAGTTAGCTATGATGAGAAAGCAAGTAAACAGCACCTCTCTATGGCCTCAGCATCAGCTCCTGCCTCCAGGAGCTGCCCCGACTTCCTGCAATGACGGAATAAGATGTTGAAGTGTAAACCAAATACAATGAAGCCTTTCCTCCTCAATTTGCTTTTGGGCAAGGTGTTTCACCAGAGCAATAGTAACCCTAAAACATACAGAGAGAGGATGTCAAAGAGTTCAATGTTTAAGAAGCTCCTCAGATGATGAGATACACATTAGTGAGACACCCTCCTCACTGTTAATAATAAATTTCACTCCATAAAATGTGCTGGTTTATTGTCTAAGTCTCTTGCCTCATTACCATTTCATTCTATTATAAAATATTTTCTTTCCTTCTATTATGAGCTAATAATACTAAGTATAATTAGGGAGTTTTCATCATGATTCAATCTCATTTTCTATTTATAACTTTTATGTAAAATCTATATGTTAAGTATGTGTTCAACAAAATTTCCATAAAACACAAAACAATATGGTACAGTGTATTTCTTTCATTCACTGATGGCTTCCTTATTTTTTTATTTTCTATAATACTGATAATGATTGAACTTTTCTCTTCCCATGTTGTACAGTATTTCGCATTTCAAAATTATTCAAAGCCAAGTATTTTTAAAATGTCAGGAGCCTTCATATAAATGTTGACAGATCTACGTATATGACAATTCAGCTTTCTTTCAGTAAATTTTGAGAAGAAAGAAGTCAAGAGTCAGACTAAAAGCAGCAGTGAGCTTCTGCCACCAGGCAGCAAGGATTCCGACTGTGGGCAGGTAAGGGTCCCAGAAGCTTTCTCCACACGGCACACTTCATGCCCGACAGAAAAGGTTCTTTGTTCAGAAAAGGAGTGTTTTGAGTGCGGCGACTCAGGACTGTTCAGGATCCTTAGGATAAATGAGAACTGGGTATTTGGCATTAAATAGGGTATCTGTACCACCCCCTCTATGGTTAGAAACTCCTGTGAAAAAGAGAGCAGAAAGAGTGTGAGAGCTGAAGGACTGAAGAGACGTGAAATGTTGCATCCAGGGCGTGACACAACCAGAAGAGGCTCAGCAGCTGTGCTCGCCTGTCAACAGCCAATCACGGATCATGTAGGGGCTGATAAGACCACATACAACCCCTGATGAACTACTGGCAACTTTTTTTTTTTTTT
>NC_022015.1:46250921-46267760 GCF_000317375.1 Microtus ochrogaster | reverse complement strand
CAGGGTTTCTCTGTGGCTTTGGAGCCTGTCCTGGAACTAGCTCTGTAGACCAGGCTGGTCTCGAACTCACAGAGATCCGCCTGTCTCTGCCTCCCCAGTGCTGGGATTAAAGGCGTGCGCCATCACCGCCCGGCTACTGGCAACTTTTTTAGACCATACAAAGCAAAGAAGCATGCTACAACACAGATAAACTTTACAGTAAATCCAAAGCAAAGAAGCACGCTACAACATAGATAGATCCCAACACAGAAAAAACATAAACTGTATGATTCTGTTTACATGAACAGTGCAGAACAATCAAATCAATTGGCCATTTTAGGGGTAAAGGGGGAAGGAAGGGGTGTGGCTGCTAATTTGTGATGTCTCTGTAGGATAATAACATTCTAAATGATGTGAACAGTGATGGCAGATCAATTCTTAGGAACTTACCAAACAATGAATTGTGTACTATTTTGCAATTCTGTAGTTAGTATAACTGGAAAATTTTACACTTGGTGATATCAATTATATCTCAATCTAAACAATAAGAAACTGAAATTACAGAAAAGCATTAACAAAGATTATCAAAGATGTTATTTACTTAACATGACAAACTTTTGGACTAATTCAGATGAAATTAAGTCCCAGAAGCTAAATGAACCACTAAATTCAAAAGGTGACTTATAATTCTCTTTTAACGTTAAAGGAGTTACAAACTAAAGATTTCCTTTAAGTGTTTTCCAATTCGTAACCAAATGATAATAAATGTGTCGTGATGCGTAAGTGTGCTTTTGCTATAGGCATTTTCACTCTTGGACTACAAAGTCTATCTGGAACAATCTAATAGCAAAGAGAAAAAAGTCATTTAAATTAGGCTATTAGACAGGGCAGTGACATTTGATGTATTTAATGTATTTCCCAGACACTATCTCAATGCTTCCCATTTCCCAATCAACAACACTGCTCCAATCTAATTGGTCTGGCCATCCAATGCAATTGGCTTCCAATTACATTTCATTCTGAATTAATCTTCATAAGTGTACCAAAGCAAAGGAAAGGCAATGCTGATTGCCAAAGCAGAGGCACTAATATGCCCAGCCAGTTTCTTAAAGCGAACTCAGGGAAAGCTCCCAAGTCTGCATTCATTGGTTGAGTAATCTCTCTAAACATGGAGTTTATAAGAATTCACCTTCTACAGGCAAGATGACTCTGCTTCCAGAGTGCCTGGGGAAGTGATGCAACCAACAAATAGGCCTACATCAGCCAACAGGCTCTAATGGACTGTGCCTTGCTCTCTGGCAACATGTTGCTGCACTCCATGTAGAAATATCTTCTAAAAATCATGGGAGGACTGCACTTTCTCACAGAAGAAATTAATGCCTGTTTACTCTTTGAAGCTCACTGATAGTCTGCATCATCATCTAGGTTGGACTCAGAACTCAAACTTCCACCCCTCCCATGCTCCCTCTGGCCTTGCCACCTGTATGTGTGAAACACAGCTGCAGCTCTCTTGATTTCATACTCCTGTGATTTCTGTAATTCCCTACCTCATCCAAATTACCATGCAGAGCCCTGAAGCAACAATTTAGAAGAATTTCTGCTGGACTCAAAGTTAACTCAACCATAAAACCTTCCATAAACTTAGCAGCCTTCTTACCACCCAGGACCTGTGATGGAGGAAGGTCATTGGTTAAATAAAAAGAAACTGCTTGGCCCTCATTGGTTAGAAGATAGGTGGGAGGAGTAAACAGAACAGAACTCTGGGAGGAAGAGGAAGTGAGCTCAGAGACTCGACAGCTCTCCTCTCGGGGGCAGAGGCGAGAGCTCTGCTCTCTGAGGCACACACGATGAAGCTCCGACCCAGGATGGACGTAGGCTAGAATCTCCCTGGTAAGCGCACCTTGGGGTGCTACACACAGATGATTAGAGATGGGCTAGTCCAGGTGCGAGAGTTAGCCTAGAAGAGGCTAGATAGAAATGGCCAAGAGTGATTAAATGAATACAGTGTCCGTGTAATTATTTCGGGGCATAAGCTAGCCAGGCAGCCGGGGAGCAGCTGGGGTGCTGGGGACACAGCCCCGCTGCTCCAATTACTACAGACCTGCTTACTACACAACTAGTCTGATGTACCCACAGATTTACCATTTTCACACTGAATTAAAAAAAACTAAGACCAATGTGTAAACTGAAAGTCGTAAAATGTTGACGCCCATGAGGTCATAACTGAGTGTACAGTCCAAAATTGAAAAAAAATAGTAAAAGATAAGTTATACTAACGCACACAAAATATAGATTACACTCACATATATACATATGTACTCGATATGCTTAGGGTTTACTGTGGACTTTAGTAATTTAACTAAGATTTTCAAATCACACAGCAGAATAGATTTTGATGGTATAGACAACACTGGAAAACAGCCCAGCTTACTTTCTAGCCACATCAAAGTCCAATGCTAAAGATCTTCAGAAAATCGAAGGCATTCTTCTAGAGGATTACATTCATCTCTTAAGCAAGCAAACACTATGGGCCTACAAACAAAACGCAAACAGAGTGTTTTCTTGGTTGCAGACATGTATTCCACAGGTGCAGAAACATAAATCACTTTCAAGTTCTTCAAGAACTTCATAAGCTCAAGGTTTGAACTTTGCTATTAAAAACTGGCTCCTTCTATATACTCCACCCTATCTTTATTACCTACTGCTGTCCTCATCAACTCTGCCCTGGACATGCTATTCTCGCCCACTCTGACACACTACTATAAAAAATTGCCACAGGCAAGAATGGGGAGGAGGTCCATACTGTGATCCCAGCAGTTGGGAGACTGAGGTGGGAGAATTCTAAGTTCCAAGCTACTCTGAGCTGTTTAATGAAGCCCTGCCTCAAAATCCAAAACCAAACCACAAAGCCAAGTGCACATACTACTAAAAGAAGCATCTAGACAGTAGTGTTAACCACAGTTAAACCTCAGAGTGATGGCAATTACCCCTCTTCCCATTCTACTCCGTTGATCTCTAAAAATACAGATTGTGGTTTGACAAATACACTTTTAAAAATACAGATTGTGGTTTGGCACACAAAAGAAGACAAGGAGCAAGAGAGATGTCTCGGTGGTTAAAAGCACAGGCTGCTCTTAAAGACAACCAGGTTTGGTTCCCAGCACCCCCATGGTAACTCACAACCATCTGGAACTCTAGTTCTAGGGGCTCAGGTGGCCATTTTGGACACCAGGCACATATGCACATGGCATACATACATTCAGGAATCCCTGATACACTTAAACTTTTCAAAGTAATTTTTTAAAAGAAAAGAGGAAATAAAATGGGGGTTGTGCTCTGGATCTGAGCTTGTCCTCTTCCAGAATCATCCAAATCTTATCACAAACTATTTGGAAGCATCCACAGCCCAATTCCAGAGGAAAACTAAAAACAGGTACCAATTACTCATTTTTAACTTTGGACTTAGCATGTTAGCTGTGGTTCTTGAACATGGACATCTATCCAAATGAAGAATACGCACATCTACTAGAATGTGCTAGCACACAGCTTCTTAAACATGCCCTGCCCCATGGACTCTCAGATCCCAGTGTCTGTCTTGAAGATCTTCAAAGTATGATAAAGTATCTTCAGTTCTGTACACAATCTTTACCTATCCAGTTTCTACCCATGCTCATATGTGTGCCTACTCAAGCAAGCATTCAAAGTGTAGTTTAATAGAGAAACTAAATTGTATTTTAATTATTAAGACATAGAGTGTTACATGTGTCTGGTAGCTGCCACATTAGCAAATTTAGACAGAAAGTTTCTAAAAGTGGAACAAGCAACAAAATCCCAGCTCAGCCACTTATCACCTAACAACCCATTGTCTTTCAGCTAAGTCATTTAAGCTCACTCCCATCTACACAAGAGCAAAGAGGCATATTTAGCTATGAAACTATAGGTAAATATGGCAAAACACACAAATCCCTTCTTCCCATGTTAGCTCCCTTGTTGTCAATAGCAACCTAGGTTAGAAGATAAAATGACAAGCAGCTAACCAAAACCCTGAATGGTAAATAGCAAGTTGCAAATGGTAGCTGTTTCTAGAAAGTGAAGTTGAAATTTTCCATCTTCTTTTTATATACTTTCATATTACCTAAACTTTTTCTCATACACAAGAAAATTTTATTTTGAATTTTAAAAACTGAAGAAGTGTAAAGGTATTCTCCAAATCTGCTCTCTTCTTCTTGGTATTACTTAATACAGCAGACAGACATGCAACCTCATCTGGAAAAGAGAAGGGAGTATGGAAGCAGTAACCGATGCTTACGTCTTGAGCCTACACTTCAGCTGCACTGACTGCCCAAACAATGTAAGTAAAGCAGTTAAGTTAACCTGTGAATGTTGCTGCCCTTTGCTCGGGTTTCTCTTGTCTATCCCAAGGTGACAGTCCTTCTGTGTCTCAGGATAAACTATCACTGGGTTATTTTCCTCAAGAAATCAGTGTTAGTAAGACAAACAATACCCTTACCTTGTATAAATTAAACATTTTGGAATGTAACTGGGAAAAAGTGTGTTCTTAAAATATTAATTACATTTGGATTCAGAAACCACATCTATAGGACTAAAGCACTAAACAAAAAACTTGGGTAATTAAGCCTTGATGTCTACAGAATCACTCAACAATTTACAGTGAAACAAAATGAAAACAATTGTGGTGAGCTGGTTAAATAAATATTTACAAAATGAAATACTATGTAGCTGATCAAATGATATAAATTTATTATAATCAATAGACAACTGTTCAAAATAATATATATTTGTTAAAAATAGACTATGAAGCTTTTATCTATTTATATGTTCTTATACATAAAAAGGTTAAATAGACATATACCAGAATAGTGTTTTGTTTTGTGGGTTTTTTGTTTTGTTTTGCTTTTCTGGTATTTTGATACAGTGTTTCTTTGCATAGCCTTGGCTGTCCTGGAACTCACTCTGTAGACTAGGCTGGCCTCTAGAGATCGGCCTGCCTCTGTCTCTCGAGTGCTGGAATTAAAGGCAGGTTCCGCCTACCAGGCAAGAATGTTTATACAGGCTGCAAAGAAATCATCAGGTCATCTAGCTCCTACAGGTCTTCTGCCACACTCTGAATTTTCTTCCTATAAGTAGTAAAAAAGATGACTAACAAGACTTTCCCTGGTGCAGTCTGACAGGTAATTCTACCAAAACTTCAAGGGCCACATCATTCCTACATGACTTTTCATGGCACAGAAAGAAAAGAAAGCAAAACCCCATAACACCTTACAATTTATTTTATCAGGCTATCATAACAAACAAAATCTAACTTATGAATCAATTTTTTAGATAACAAGAAAACAGCAAATGAATTCAGTAATAGAGTATGATAGAGATTATTCTCATAAATCAAGGATCCTTTAGTATTAGAATAAAGAGAAATGTAATTACATTAGCCAGTTTTGAATGGCTGACCCATCTGTACTGACTCTACTCCTGATTTTAATGTGAACTAACTCCAGTCACTTTAATAAGAAGAATACAGGAACATTACCATATAAGCCAAGGTGGGGGGTAGGGAGAAATGCATATGTACTGAGTGGACTCTTGATTAAATCCAAAAATCACCCTTGAAGAGTAAAAGGAACCAGATGAGAAGGTGAATGCCTGCAGTCCTTCAGTAGGGAGGTGGAAGCAAGAGCAAGAGCAAAAGTCCACCTGGACCACAGGTGCAAGTACAAAGTAAGTCCTTTCCTCTACTTTGCAGTGCCGTGGTTCAAATTCGGGGCCTCCAGCATGCTAGACAACTGTTTTACCACTGAGTCACACCCTCTGTCAGAAATAATCTTTGGTGTAATAAAGAATAAACTGAATAAATAGTAAAAAGCCTTTCTCAAACATCATGCCCCTCCCGCACCATTTTCATGAAGCTAATAAGGTACAGGGTGTTCTAAACTTCTCCTTCCAGGTAGAAGAAAGGCAGTCCCAGACGAAATAAGTATTACTATAGTAACTGACATCAAGCATTGCACGCATTAGTCAGAGTAACCTTAATGAGAGAATAGAAAAATGCTATTATGTAAGAATTAAGGTAAAAGAGGCAAATATTAGAAACAACAGACTACCATTACCCAGGAATGACAGAATCTCTTTTTTAAAAAAGAATTTAAAAATTGTTAGAGATAGAAAGGTACGAAACCCTGCACAAATTTTCAAAGTAAATCCTAAAGTATGTAGGAAGGATACCACAGTGAATAAAGACCAGAATACACCTTATAATCTAATACAGAATAAAAGAAAAGTGAAACTTTCTCATGTTCTTTTTTATCTTTTATCCATGGCACAAAAAAATACAGGCAATGTAAGGTCCCATTCTTAAGCAATTCAAAAACCAGATTCATAAATTCACTTATGTACAAAAATCAATTCCAGAATAGTGTATTCAACACAGCAATCAAAAGCAATCTAAAATGTCTAGAAATAAATTTAACAGGAAATGTTTAAGACCTATATAAATAAAACTATAAAATTTCACTTATTGAGGTTAAAAAAAGAAAGTATTTTAAAATATAGAAAAGACTCACCACACGTAACACAACACACACACACATATAAACCCTTACACAAACACACACACATATAAACGCTCACACATACTCCTCCACACACACACCACGTACACACACATTCCACCACCACCTTCCACTACTGTCAAAGTGCTATTAATTTATATACTTAGAATATTCTATATTAATAGAATTAATCTATATACTTTGCACAATCACATTAAAAATATCATTTGAAATTTTTTTGAAGTTGACAAATGATTCTAAATTTTATGTAGAGAATACATGAGTCAGAATGGACAAGAATTTTTCTTTAAAGAAAATGTGAAATGAACTGCCCTCCCAGTGTTGCTTTCATACATGTCACTCAGAGATCTGGCCTTCCTACCAGGTTCCCGGTTGTCTTCTGTGGGCAGCCCTGGAAGCCAGGGCACGTCCTCATCTCTTCTGACCACTCAGAGCAACAATGCCCAAATAGGAGGCCTACTGTGTGTAAGGAATGGCTGTCAATGCAAAGACTAATTTGATTCATTAGGACAGACTCAAAGGCACTAATAACAGGAACCCAGTCAACTGTTTGATGGGATTGTGGCAGAGGGGGCTGTAACAGAGTGAATGCATTCTATTGGTTTTCATGCTCGGTATGCAGTTTTGGATTGCCATGGAAACCTAATCAATAATATATAGCAGTACATTTGCATTTCACTTGGTTTTTCATAGATAGCATTTTAGCCTATATTCATCTACTTGACCATATTCCCCAAGTGCTTCACAGGTGGCTAAAAATTCAGCACACACCAAGAATGAGAAGCTATAGATTCAGACAAGGAAATTCTAAGAGACTGAAGAACTTGCCACCTGCCAGAGACCAGGTGAGCTGCAAGTAAGGTTGTGTCTGAACTTCCAATTTCAAAGTCTGAAACAACTCCCACTGCCCCTCAATTACATTCAAAGTGTCCTAGGGACTTGAGCTTCTGTCCCATGAGTACAGTTAGTTATATTCTGTCTGAACTTGCAGGACACTAACCCAAACCTGACCACAGAGCTCTAGAGATAAAAAGTAAAATACAGTAACACCTCATGCTTATCATGTGCCAGATATTGGTCTGAGGGTTTTACGACACCCACACACCATGCTCCTCACTAGTACAACCATGCCCAAGTGATAAGATGTCAAGGATGAGGCACAGAAAGACACTCCCACCAGCAGCAGCTACCTCAAGACCAAGGGTGAACTCAGACCTGTGTTTCAGTTGGGGTGAGGCTGCCTAGTGCCACATCTGCTCACATAGATCACATCTATGTATACCTCTAGGCCAGAGGATTCTCTGTGATGATGAAACACACATATGATGGCACAACGTAAATTACTCATGGTAAGCCTTAATTAATACAAATTACAAGCTAATTGCTCTAGTCTCTCATAGTAATTCATATAAAAGTACTCAGGAGTCTGACTACACACATCGGCACTGTCTTTTGCTGCAAGGAGTAAAACATTTTTCTACAGTGTATTGGGTTATTCACACTAAAGGCATAGCCCCCATATAAAAAAAGGGCAGGCATCTGGAAAACTTGTTCAGCAATACACTATGTCAGCCCCACTCTGAACCAATAACAGCCTTGCCCAGAACCTGCCCATAGAATCTTCAGAATCCGCCCACAGAATTTTGCAAAAATATTGTGTATAGGTTACTCAGTATATTTTCTAGTAACTAAAGATTATATAACTACAATGAAATTTTGTACTATGCCAAATGAAAATCATTTAAACACTGTAAACAAATCTTTAAAAATCGTATTTAAACCTTTTCAATAATTAGTCCTATTAGTAGCAATAAAAGGAAATAAAAGCAATAAAAGTCCTGACTATAAGTAAAAAGTGTCAGACTGGAAACTCTATCTACACAAGAAGACTTTTTTAAGTTCTAAACAGTAGCTTTAAATTTTTCAATTACTGAGTAACATTTAAAACACAAGATTTTATGTTTGTTTGTTTGTTTTTTAAAAAAAAACTGCTTGTTTTCCAGGAAAACCTACTCTATACACACAAAGTTCAACAAGAGCTGTGGCCGTGCCCAGACAGTGTCACTGGATTAAAATCGCCCGCTGAGTCACAGAGGCATCTGACTTTACAAGTTCTGGACTAGTCAGTTCCTGACAGAGATCGACAGATACTAAGCACAGTTACTAGACAGATCCTCAACTAGTAAGTATCCTCTTTAACCTCCTTTTATCTCAAAGAGGGTTTGTTTGTTCAATTAGGTCAGAGAGACAAAGAGAAAAGCTGGATACATTTTTGTTTGTAAACTCTTCAGCCACACTGCTTCCCTGAGGCACTGGCATGAAGCCATTAGTGCCAAGGGTCCTTTCCCACCCTGACCCATCACTGCACTGAACATCCAAAACCATAAAGACCAAATCTAAAGGCAAAAATGATAAACTGAAGTCATATCCAATGCTTCACCTCATACCCACTGTGATTCTTCCTTCATCCCCCACCTGGAGGCGCAGTGAATACAACTAAGCCTGCTTCCCAGGGTCAAATCAAAACCAAGTCTCTTTTGAAAAACAATTGCTGTAGTCATTGTTTAACATACAGGCATTTAGAATGTTCATACAGAAAAGTCTAGATTTCCCGTTTCAGGAAGTTCCTGGGAAGTCAGTTCCCCGAAGCTCAGCCACTCCTTAGACCAGAGAAAACAAAGGCAGCACAGGCCTCCACTCCCCAGAAGGATCCAGCATTTCAGAACAGGAAGCAGGATCCTGAGGAGGAAGGCTCTTGAGTCCAGGTGCTGAGCTAATGATGGAAGAGCTTACTTTATTCTGTATGTTCCAAGAAGAGTTACAGATTATTTCTGTTTATTTTATTGTACCTAAAGGCTTTTGAAGAACTTTGATTAGGTTCCAATTATAAAACCTTTTCAATACCCAAAAAGGAATGTTAATGCAAGCTGTCACCCCAGCCCAAATTAGCATTTTCTTAAGTCTTTGGAAATTAAAGCCCTCCATCCCATGGCTAGAAATTGTAGCCTAGTAATAGCTATGATACAGCAGTACTCTATGAAAAATTATTCCTGATACTGTAAATCTACAATTGGCAAAACACTTTTTCCATACACTTTCTTTCTCTCTCTCTCTTATTATTTTTTTTTTTTGAAAGACTGGGTTTCTCTGTATAGTCCTAGCTGTATTGGAACTCACTTTGTAGACCAGGCTGGCCTATAACTTAGAGTGCTAGAATTAAAGGCATACGCCATCACACCCAGGCAGTTTCATACACTATTTTTAAAGTAGTGCGTGTAAAGTTAAGTTCTCCCAAAGAGAACCAAGGTAAATAAGTGGAAAGTCAGCATCCTTAGCCCTGTCCTCGTTTCTTCTGCTTCCGTCATTATTGGCTTCAATGTCTTTCTGTGTTCGTCAGCTTAGTAAGAGGCTTACACCTCTGACAGTACCCACTGACTCACTGCCCCCTGTACTGAACTCATTCACACTTCACCTCCAATTCATATCTAGTTTTATTTGACTGTACTATTTTTAGTTCTTCAATTGGTTAGCTGTTGCTCATTTCAACAGCATTACCTAGTCCTTCTGGACACCTCAACATAAAAGAAAAGGAAATTAGATCCTCACAAATGTCCCATACACTTCTCATCCTCCTGGACTCCACTATGGCTCTGTTCTCCCACCCTCTCCACATTAGCAGATTTAAAACACTGATATTCGGGTGGGAGTGGCAAATTATATTTGTCTTTTGACACAATCAGCAAACTATCCAGTTTCATTTTCAACATCATTTATGTAAAAATATTGTTTCCTGTACAGGCAAACAATAATGTTCAGCTTCTAGAGAAAAACAAAATTTGACATCAGTAAACTTGGTTCAATCTCAGAGTCAATGAGTCTCCTTCCTTAAACTCCATTAAATGCTCAAAATTATACCACATTTTAGTTTTCTTTATTCTCATTTTGGGAAACAGAAAACCATGAAGCAACTATTTGATATCCATCTGTACTGATTATACTCATATAATCTCAGTACTATTGGGTATTCACTGCACTAGTCATGGTATCTCAGTACCATTGGGTATTGTGATTTCTGAAATTTTTAAAAAATGCCCTTCTATGATGATGATGATGATGATGATGATGATGATGATGATGATGATGATGATGACGACGACGACGACATACTCTCCTGATATGCTATTTTGAAAAACAACATACAGAATACACCTGACCAAAGACAGGTGAGAATTCCATACATACTACTTTACTAGTTTAAAGAGATTCCAAGATTCAGTTTGTCTAAATTTATGGTTTTAAAAAACAAGAAAATTTTTACATGAATCAACCTATAAGCTAGATTCACAAAAATCAATTCTAGAATTCTGGAAAAAGATCACTACCACACTTGACACATATTTAAGAAGCATGCACAGAAACAAGGTGACATTAAAACTTCTTCCCAAAAGCCACAAATCAGTACTGCAAGCTCCACCTCTTGTTATATAAGCTGGAATCTAAACATCCTGATTTTCAGTTTGCTCCCTTCTGTTTACTACACCTTATAAATGACTTAGAGATTTCTGAACAAAAAGATGTTGCTGAAAAAAAAGATGTTCCTAAATACTTGGCTCCTACTTGAAAGTGACTGGTAAGGTATTTATATGTAGTCATGGTTTAAATCCATGCAGTCTTCCCTGTGTGTTTATCTTTATTAGTATACAATATTATTAAGCATTCCTTTCCCCCACCCATTATTGCATAGTCTTTCCCAGCTTCTCCATAAGGTTGGTATTAAAGAGGCTTCGGATTCTATTCAGTGCCAATATTCTGCCGTGAAATAGCATTTCCTGTAATCAGTAAAGCCAAGAGGAAACTACTGGGCTTTTTACAATGCTCTCTTGGCTAGGCTATTACTCAATGTACAGTCCCTAAGTAGCACAAATGAAATGAGGTCCTCCGTTCAATCCCAGAACTAAAACCGTAATCAATGCTTTTTCTGTTCACCATCAAAAGAATAGGAAGGAGAAAGAAAATGAGTGCTTTTGTTTATGGTGGTGATAATCCCACCTAATTAGGAAATTCACTTCAGAGTACAAGCTACAGGCAATTCAAAGACACTGAGTGCAAGATCCAGTCACATAGGAGATGGAGCCGGCCAAGGCCCTCAGGGAAAGTCAGAGTGGTAAGTGGAAATGAGTCACAGAAGCAGCATTTACTGTGAACTAGCCTCGCCTCAGATGCACATTCTGATCCAAACAACGGAGAGCCCACTGGGCTGAGGTAACTTTAAATCACTGCACCCTTTTTGCTAACCTCATCTTATCAATTTGACTTCTCTCATATTCCATGGTCATTTCTCATCTCCCCATACTGAAGGCTGTCACTCACTTCTCACCAACTTACCCACCATAAGTTCACTGTTGCTCCAGAACTCCTCTTCCCACAGCAGGAACTGTCACTCACTGCTCCAATTTCATTCCATTTCCATACTACCAATCATCTGCCAATGCCTAAGAGTGTCTACAAACCATGGGAACTGTGACTCTACCAAGCAGTGGGCTTAACAGGTCTGAGACCAGTGTGTGCTTCTGCACTTAGCTCCCTAGGGAGACTTTCTTAGTATGTGATTCTTGACCACAGGGAGGCTGGGTCCAGGCTTACAGATGACTTGCCCAGCCTGCAGCTCATTCTCAGCACAGAAAAAGCACACAACCTCTAGGAAGTGTGGCTAACAGCAGTGGCAGATACTCAAACCCTGTTACATCTGTATTCTGAGGCATCTTCTCTATAGCAAAGAGTTATCGCTGTTCTCAGAATAGGTTTTAGGGGATGATTCTGGTCTTCACTGTTTAAAAAAAAAACAACACTTTAGGAAACTAGGTTGGTGAGATGGCTCAGTGGATTAAGACACTTGCCATTAAGCCCAGCCACCTGAGTTCCCATTCCCCAAACCCACATGGCAGAAAGAAAGAACTACTGAAAGTTGTCCTCTTGACTTCTAATCCCCACACCCTTCACTGAGGCATGCACCATATGGGCATGTACACTTACAAATGTAAATAAATTTAATTTTACAAACTGAGGTCTGCAGTGATGGCTCAGTAGTTAACCCAAGTGAGGTTCCCAGCATCCATGTCAGACATCTCGCAACCACCTATAGCTCCATCCAAGGGGATCTGAGGCCTCTGAACTCAGTGGGCCCATGCATTCATGTGCATATACACACATTCGCACACATACACATTTAAAATATAATAAAAAAAAATAAACCTTTGAGAAGATTTTGTTATCCTTCAAAGCTAGTTCCACGCAGAAGTGTGAATGTACCGGCAGAGGACAGCTTTACGGAGTTCTGAAATTATGGGAAGTAACTACATCATTGAAGGGTTTGTTCCCTCTTCTTTTTTGGAAATAGGGAATTACTTTAGCTCAGATGGCCTGGAATTCACCAAGTAGTCCAGGCTAGCCTCAAACTCACAATCTAGACTCAGCCTCTTGAGTGTTAGGATTATAGGAGTACACCACCATACCTGGCTTCATTAAGGCTCTGACACAATAGGACTGACTACTAGGAAAGCCCACACCACCGAAAGCATTCTGAAGACTTGTTCCCTTCCAGGTTT
The DNA here is from genome assembly GCF_000317375.1 of Microtus ochrogaster. Taxonomy (NCBI): domain Eukaryota; kingdom Metazoa; phylum Chordata; class Mammalia; order Rodentia; family Cricetidae; genus Microtus; species Microtus ochrogaster. The sequence goes on along the minus strand of NC_022015.1, from coordinate 46,254,589 downwards.
CTCTGGGGACATCCTTCCTGTTCTCACCCTTCAAGGAGCTGGCTAGTCCCCAGCTGGTCTTCCCATGCACCTTGAAAAGACAAATGTAACCTCAAGGCTCCTCAGTACACAGTGCTTTTAGTTTGTGTCTGACCTTTTTTTGGCAGATTTATGAGCAGCTATTCCTTGTTCATCCTTTCTTGTTTTACAAAAACATAAAAAATACATTAGTGATCTATGCACTAAAATCAGAATTGCTTGCACATATAGCTGTGGCATCAGCAGCAGGAGATAGAAAGAGCTCAATTCCTGTATTCCCCTCTCAGAGGAACAGGAGTCCTGGGAAAATACATTGAAACTTGCCACATCATCACCAGTGGAAGCCCATGTTCAAATGTGGGTGTTCAAGGTCACTATGGAATCCCAGGAACATGTGGAAACCTTACCACAGGGCTCTCATCCCTATTTCCATCACAGAGTTCAGAAAGAGGGTTCGATCCCAGGACAGACAGGTACTCTGATACAGGGTTTGTTCTATACTTTGAGAAACTGCTTTACATGGCTGAGAACAGAGCCAGAAAGAGCCACTCCACATTCCTCTCACTCACTAACTAAGAAACCACATTCCATTAATGGAGAGATCTTCAGATTCAGCCATTAAATAATCAGAGTAGACGACGTAAGATCCTGGTGCTGTGGTAGAGAGATGGAAGCACCAAGTGCAGACATACTCCTGAAAAGGCTTTTAAGAGGCCTGTCGGTTTTTGCATCCATTCAGTTTCCATGAATGGAAACTGCATCACACTTATAATGGAAGAGACTGAAGAAACTCTGAGGAGTTATTTGCACTCATACTCCAGAGAGGACCACTGTCTGCAACCTGACTCTTCCCAACTGTTAGCAATGTATGAAGTGTCACCCTACAGCATGAAGCTCTGCTATTAACCACGTGTTGCTACATTACTAGACACAAACAGCTGTATTCAATCTCAAGAAGATTCAATCTTCCTGATACACGTAAAGGCTTTTTCCCTTGTGGGTTGCAGACAGTTTGACTTATACAGAGTTACTAATGTGAAGCAACCAAAAATACTTCGCCAAAAAATAAAATTTATCTCAATGCTACTACATCCCAGAATTCCTAGTATCACCACAGTTTGAAGCCAGCATCAATATCTGCTTATTCTTCAGCCACAGAGACTACAGGTAGCACTACTCTTCCCTGTCACACTTCGGCTGTTAGAGCCCCTAGTAACAAGCTGTTGCCTACAGGCTCCCCTCCCAAGAGAATCCTGCTGTGCTAAGCAACAAGATTAGAACAGAAAAGGCTTAAGTAACCTTTGAATCTACTGAACTTCACAACAGTGTGAAAGCTGCTACAACATCTTGACAAGGAAGGCTGTGAGAGCTACTAATGAAACCACAAGATAAAGTAGGAGACCTCAGACCTCTCTTTCTAAGAGGGTCCTGGCCCTCCTGCCACTGTTTTTTCTCCCAATACCTGTGATGCATTCTATTTCTCTTAAGAGTTCTGATTATGGGTTATTCCTCTGTGGGCTTTTGAGAGACAGCCTTGTTACGACAGTCTTGCTATGTAGCTCAAGCTAGCAGTGAACTAATTCCTCCTACCACCTCCACCATCCTCAGTTTTAAGCTGTACTTTATATTTTTATGTATGTATACTAGTAAACGCCTGTTTTCTTTCCTTCCTGAGGGTTCCATGAAGACAGGATCGTATAAACAACACTTAAATGGTATTAAGTAGAAACCTGAAAAAAGTTCTCAAGTTAAAGATACAAATGTGTAATTGGCTCAAAGTTAGTGAACACCGCTATCATACACATCCTCTTGTCTGGGCTGAAATGAGAGGTTCACTTCTTCCTTGCTGTCTCTATTCTTTGCTTGTTACCATGATGCTGGGGCAACCAACACTACTTCAATTCCACAGCAGCTTTGTTTGTTTGTGTGACATTGGAATTATCATCTACAAGCAGCACCATGCAGACTACAAGGTATCAGTATGATCCTTGGTGTCCCTCTAGGTCTGCCCAACCACTAGTCATGTTGGCCTTGAGGTGTGGCCTTCAAAGACTTTGAAATGCTAAAAGTCAGGCTGGAAAAGCTTATATAATTAAAAATTAAACATACCTCTTATACCTTGAGAAATTCCAGAGTAACATGGTCTAAATAAAACTAGAAATTCTGACGTACTTCCTAATGACAGGGAAGGACTGAACACCAGTAGTCTGACAGAAGCATGTAAAGGTTTTAGGGAGTAGCACCATATCACTGTGAATCTCTCTTAGCAGACCACCTGCCTGACCCCAGCCAGATCCTAATCCATGTATTAGTCACACTCACTTGTTCATCTACCAGTATCAAGACTGAGAAACCAGGTAAAGTAGTCCATCCTATAGGGGTTTATTTCAAAACCCCTAGTGGATGGCTGAAACTGTAGATCAAACCCTAGATGTGCTGTGAGTTGTCTATAAATAAATATGCAGGATAAAGATTTTTTGTTAAACACAATAAAAAATTAAAAAACAGTAACTGATAACAAAATAGACTGAGTATAACAGAATATTAGAACAAAAGTTATTTAAGACTTAGAAATTGTTTATTTTTTCCATGTGCTTGACTGTGAATAACAGAAATAAAAACCAGAAGTAAAATCTTAGATAAACCATGCTACTGTTCCAGGGACCCACAAAACAGATATAGCATCTTGGGGAACCTCCAGTAGGGAGGAAACAGACAAATAACTGTATGGGTACAAAACACTGAAACGACCTAAAAATAAAACTCTCGTCTCACTCCGAGACCCCAGCAGAGTCATCAAAGAGGTCAAAGAGCATGTAAAGTGACACTGATGGGGAGCAGCCCACAAGTCTGACTCCCTGAGCTGAGGGGCTTAAGGAACTTCAGGAGGGATGGAGCAGAGAGAAGTCAAGGCAGGGAAAAACAGATGGAGATGTCGGAAAGAGAAAGTACAACAGAGAGCACAAGCAGCCACCCAGCCCACCTTTAGCTCTGCCTCTATGGCACAAATGACAAATGACTACTATTACAGGGAAAAGCATTACAATCCCTAAAGCTGTATCAAAAACCCAAATGCCATAGGGTTGCAGATATGACTCAACGGTAAAACATGAGCTTAGCATGCAAGAGGTCCTAAGTTCAATGCCTAGCACTGAAAAAGAATTCACATGTTGCATCTTTGCTCATTTCAACTGCCAAACCATCCATAGAAAAGAGACCCTGCAAAGTCTAATAAGGTATTACCAACTTTGGTGCTAGCACTAATGCTCCCACCTTGCTTTGCTCTCAGTTCATGAGACTCAGCAGGCAGTGGTGGCTGTTCTAAGAACATCAAAGACAACTCCTGGCTATGGGTTTAGAGCCTATCATTCTTAGTGATGAAGAAAAACAACATTCAATCTCAACTTGATATAGAGACCATGTAAGAAGTCCTGGATAATTGCTGGGCTTGGAATTTTAAATTTTTATTAACAAAATGTATTGTCTTTATTTATAAAACTGATTTTTATTATAAATTTGATTTTCAAAAGTAAACTTGAAGCCGGGCAATGGTGATGCACGCCTTTAATCCCAGCACTCGGGAGGCAGAGGCAGGCGGATCTCTGTGAGTTCGAGACCAGCCTGGTCTACAGAGCTAGTTCCAGGACAGG
>NC_022015.1:46227318-46250821 GCF_000317375.1 Microtus ochrogaster | reverse complement strand
AAACTTGAAGTCCTGGGATGGGCAGGTCAGTGGTACAGCTCTTTCCATCCTCAGCACTGTAAAAAATAAAAAGGCTACTTGAAAATGGGATGTTTCATTTGATAGATACATTTTATATTTTAAAATCCATTCTTACCTATCATTTATAAAAACAGATAGCAAATGCGTCTGGTCACCTACTAAGCACACACTCCCTTATTACTTGCTAATGGAGCCCGTCTGTTTAGGGTACCTTCAGCAACAGTAGCCCTGCATTGTCTTAGGCAAGATCCTCAGATCCTAAGGACATCACTGCAAATCCAACTCCCCTTTGGAGACAATTTTAGATGTGAGATTCAAGAATGGACTTAATAAAGATTCTGGTTAGGCTCGTATGTTGGGTGGGCTCGCAGGAAATTTTCCATGCTCCTAGAAGAGAAACAACAGAAGAGAGAGGCCATCTGTCTCTGCTTTTGATTCATCTGGCTGTGGAGCTAGAAGCCCTGGGGCAAGCCTGGTAAGGTGCTAAGAGGGGCCTGCAAGGAGGGGGTGACAAGCATCAGAAAAGATCAGAGCCCTCCCTACCTCTAGACTGTTCTTCATGTGAAATTAATTTTCTCCTTGCTAAAGCCAAGTAAAACTAGATGTTTCTACCAGCATCCTGACACATCACTTGTCCTCTCAGAAATCACCTGAATGTGAAATGTATGGCCTCAACTTGGATTTGGTTCTCAGGGGGCTCAATACCAAAGGTAGACCTATTTTCCACATTGCACTTTTTCTTTCAATGATTTTTTTTTCTTCCTATTTTTTTTTTCTTTGAGACAAGATGTTACTCTGTCACTAAGATGGCCTGAGATTTACTGTGTAGCCTAGGCTGGCCTCAAACTCATAGCCATCATCCTACCTCAACTTCCCCAAGAGCCAAAATCAGGCAGAGCTCTGGCAGAGATAAGGTCATACCATAGCAAACAACACACTACAAGGTAAAAAAAAATCCTATATAATAGTTGTTAGAAAACACCAGAAAAAGCCTAAAGTCAGCCAATATGTCAAAAATAAATCCTTAATTAGTCCCCATGCTCACAGAACACCAGGATACAGGATCATCACCAGACTCGCCCTCTTCTGATATACCACATCACACTCCTGCCTTGTGCATTGCCTTCTGGCTCCTTTCAAAACTCTGCCCTCTGGCTCTGGCAAACCATCTCACTTCTTTCTATCTCCCTTTGCAAAACAGGATCATACAAGAAACAACACTTAAAATTGACCAGTGGATGACTGCAATTCTTGTGATATAAATGCAAAGTTCTTCATGGGTGTTCAGCATCCACATTACATCTGAGCTAGCAAGGGCTAAGAAGGAAGGAATGGTCACCCAGGCTGAGCCTGCCCTGTATGCAGGAAAGGAAGAGAAGAAACACTGACATTGTTTGGATTTTTAAATATTTATGGATTTTTAGAGGGCAGAATATAGTAATATAGCTAGGCACAAAACTGTTTTTAAAAGTCCTAAAAAATAAAGACAAAAAACATAATAAGGCTCTAACTGCTTACAAGCTACCAGATTTGAATCAAGATAAGTAGATTTTTATGTACAATTCACTTATTTTCTATTTTAATTTCAAGATTTTCCAATGCTATTACTAAAATACCAAATTACTTTAATGAGAACTTTATATACAAATGTCTTTTTTATTGGAAGCTCATTAACTTCTATGCAAATCAATTTAACTCTAAATACAGATATTCTAAAGCTATACCACAAAATTTACAGTGTTTGCTCTAACAGAAAAATATTCCATTTTTAAACTAGCTGTCAAAAAAATAAAAAAACAAATGGAATATAAACAGTGTGTCTCGGACTCTTGAAAAGGTAGTATATAAAGTACAAATAAATTTGTAATTATCAAGATATTCATCTTACATTGCTTAAAATCTTTCAACAAAAGAAAAATGGTATTTCAAGACTACGCTTTACTGTGGAGACAATAAACATTAGAGTCAGATTTCCACCCAGGCTAGATGACAAAGGAGAAGCTCATCCTTCAGCTCTCATCCTTCAGCCATACAAACCTGGTATGTGAATGTCTCAGTCTAACAGTAACATAGAGACAGCTAGCCAGCCTCTGAATATTAGCCACAGTCTTCAGATTGTATAATCATTTATAAAAATGTAAATTGAAGAGTTTGAGCCCCTCCCACACTCAGCTTGAACGCCTGCCCACTCCCTGTGTCTCCAGGGATTTTTGTGGGTTTAGATGCTATGTGACCTCCAGCTGCAACTTCCTGCTGCCACAGAATTCTGTCTCCAGACTGCATCTTGCCTTCCACCTGTGTACCCTTCCAGCATCAGAGCTTGCAAGGCACCTATGCTTCTCGAAAGAGAGCTGCGGGTATAGGCAAGGAAAAGTGAGTCACACTGCCTTTCTTCTGTATGGTCAAGAGCTGTATCAGCCTGATGCCTAAAGCAGAAGGCTGCGCTACAAAATCAGTAAATGGCCTGATAAAGAAGTGTGTTGTGAAGGCTAAAACTGGCCTACATCCTCCTTTGAGACCTAGATTCTCAGTGTGATCATGACACACCATTAATCACAGGCACCACGTGAGCAAGACAGTCCCTGGGCACCAGAGTGTCTAGTCCCAAAGGCCATCTCAAGAGGGCAATTTTCAGTCTTATATGAATGATCACTATACTATAAACAAATATGGTTTGACTTGATTAGAAAGAGAATGAACCATCAGGCAACTTAGGCAAAGGAACCACTGAAAGTGCTTTAGCTCCTGGCTGCACGCACATTCAAAATGGCATCAGAATCTGTCCATTTCCAGCAGCCTGGGTCTGTGTTCCCCCTCTCCCACAGTCCCATCACCTACGCACAAAAGCCCAGGCCCAAGCCCAGGCTTCCAAAGAATGTCTAGCAGCTAGTAGCCATTTACAAAGCAGGAAGGGCAGGGTCAAGCAGCCTGACTTCCTGCTAAAGGCTGCGTAGGGCGTTCCCATCAATTTATAATTACACCAGTAAGAGCAGCCACCAAATGAAAAGAAATACAGTAACATTTCTCATTCTGCCTTTTGTGTCTACACCATTTTTTTCATTTGCTCAGCAGCCTAATACCTTGGTACCCACTTTCATTATATATTTGAAGTGAGATTTGGTCCTATGAAAAGCACCAAACAGATGCAAAAACGGTTGTCAAACACTAAAAATCACTCCTCAATCCTTCCTAAGACCACACAATACTTCTAAACCAAGAAAAGGGTAACAAGAATATATCCCTGTATTTACTTTACTTTTTACTTTTCACATCTAGACTTAATACAAACAGCTGTCATTTCTAAATACAGCTTCACAGGAAGTACACACGCCATTTACTTTATGAAATGTCTTCAAATTATCTGATGAATTTAGTTATTTAGAAGTTACTTCCTCCTGCATCAGCACATAAACAAAATGACAAGCATGAGATAGAACAAATTAATACTACTGAGATTAACAAGACCACTACTGATAATGGCATTTTGCATTGTGTGGCGCCAAACGCAAAGACGCTCACCACCAGTATTCATGAACTACTGAAGCCGGACTGTGGTGGAAGGCCATCTCAGGTGCACATGCAGACTACCTGAAGATGGCCCAAGTCATTCCTGCTAATCCAAAAAAGAACCAGCAAGGAAAATAACTTCAGCTTACAACATTCAATTCTAGCCATCTGACAAAAGAACCTATTCCATCCCGGAAGTGAGGAACAGCCTGGACAGCTATGAAGAATCTGAAATAGAACACCATTTTTCTATAAATGCTTCCTCTCGTTAGGTTTGATGAATAAATGTTTTCTACATTTTTCTAAGCACTGACAGAGAAAACCATTTTTTACTCAGAGAGTCAACTGTCACAGACCATGCCAATCTTTGTGGGAACTAAGGAATCAGGCCTCATGGTGAAGCCAGCATAAACATCTCACTCTTCTACCAGGTGACTAGTCAAAACAAAGGCTCACCAGGGCTTTGGGGAGCTGTTTATTTCAGCAAATATTTACTGACCATCTTCATTCTGGTCTGGCACTGTGCTAGGAACTTAAGGTATACAGAAGAAAAGGAAAAATGAAGAAATGATCTCTACCTGAAGCTTAAAACAACTCAAAATTCAAATTTCATGAGTATCCTAAAGAAATCCACCAAATATGGGAAGCTAGAAGCTAAAACAAATGAGAAAGAACAGTTTCCTGTAAGAGAATCAATTAGTTCCCTTGTGGGGTTAGACACATGATTAAAGTCTGTTATGAAGCGCATTGGCTGGCTTCCTTCTACAGAACAGATTTAGATTACAGCTGAGGAAAACAGTTCACTTGGAGAAGACTAAAAGCTGCCCAGGTACGGTGCTGTCTTTAATCCCAACACTCAGGAAGGGGAGGCAGTGGATCTCTGAGTTTGAGGCCAGCTTGGCTACATAGCAAGTTCCAGATGAGCCAGGGCTACACAATAACTTTTATCTCAAAAACTAAAAGAAAGAGGGAAATGGGGAGGGGCTACAAGCAAACATTAACAGAGAAGCTTACTTGTAGAACAAGATATTTTTCTTAAAAGAAATCATCTAATACAGATTCAAATATTAAAGAGCAAAATCTAAGATAATACCTTAAGTTAGAAGTGATAGCAAAAACTAATTAGCATACACAACTCATTTTTCCCCTGTGAAAACTATGGGATGATTTTACAGGAAATCAAAAGTACTAAAAAAAAGAAAAGAAAAGAAAAATTGACAGTAGACCTAGGGAAACACCCTCATGTGCTGGGAAACTGGGCTTCAAATTCAGACAATAACAAAAGAAGCTTTGCATGTCTGGCCTGCATCGTCAGGAGAGATTCTTCAGCAGGTGCTAGATAAGTTACATCTAAGGAAGGCTGTGCAGCATAGGGATGCTTTCTGTTTCAATTCAAGTGAAGTAGTTACCATTAACATAGCCATACTGTAATAAAGAAAGCTTGCCTGGTGATACATGCAGAAGATGGGAAGAACAGAGCACAGGAGTGCATGGCTAAACATGCCGCCTTGCTGACACAGATTACACTGTAGCATAGCAATTCCTTTAGGATCACATATCACAAGCTAAGCCTCCAGTGTGGAATTGGCAATACATAGCTCCGTTAGCACTAACATAAGATTATTTTAGAAAGTAACTGTAAACACTTGCTCAGAGCGCAGTAAACAGGAACAACCAAACTGTTTACCATTCATCTTTCAATTTGTTAGTACTAACCAAAATAACTTTTCTCTTAAAAGGCACATCCTAAAACACAGGGGGAAATTATTTTAGGAGTATGTAATCAACACCAAGATTCAAAATATTTAGTATCAAACAAAACACACCTTCTAGTCACAACAAATATAGGATTAAACACACAGGATAGTTGGGTGTGGTATCACACACCTAGTCCCAACACACAGGACAAGAGGCAGGAGATCTATGAGTTCAAGGCTAAATGGTCTACAAAGTGAACTGTAGGCCAGCCTACACAGTGAGACCCTGTTTAAAAAAAAAAAAAAAGATAAAAACAAACTGATGGTCTTGTTTAGTGGGAGCTTCATGTGCAAGGCCTTAGGTTCTATCTCTAGAACCCAAAATAAAGTAAAATAACCCAATAACCCTGTAATAACCACGTAACCTTCAGGGACATGTCTAACTCTTTCAAAATGCAAAAAAGAAATTAAATAAAGCCATTTGTTCATTAACAACCATTTCTATTAAACAAGAACTGCAAGTCTTGGGGTTTGGTGAGAAACAGAAAGCAGTGTTGACTATACCAAGAACTATCCCCCAAAGAGTAGAATGTAATCACTCTGTATAGAGAGCTGCTTCCCATAACCACAAGCCACTGGGGTCAATTAAATTATAAAAATATATACTGCTTTGAGTTCTCAAACCTCCTTATACTTTTTTTTTCCTTTCCTTTTCTTTTTTTGCAGTTTAAAGACGGAAGTTTTCCTCTGGTCCCAATTTCTGTTACCTGGAATCTTGGGGACATTTACTGAGGCCCCAAAGTCCTCATTATGGATTTACTCTCCACCACAACCTACAAAAACAAGTTATTTTCCTTAGTGTACAAACAGAAAGACTGAGGCAAAAGACCATAACTTTAACCCATTTTAAGACTGGGTAGTAACAGACAATTCCACAATGGATGCTTATTTCACAGCAATTTCCTATGCTTCAAATGAAGTCACACATGAAGGAGCATGATAAAACACAACGGCTGTGTATTTACAGGGAAAAAAGTCCTATCAGGCCGTTACTAAAAGGCAGTATCATTCTTCTAACTGGCACTTCTTTGCATTCCTTTCTCTTTAGCGTTCAACTTCCATACAGTACTATTCAGTAAATGAGAATACGGCAGAAGACAAAGTCTCCTCTAACATCTATCTCTTATCACTTGCTCCCCCAAGAACCTCCCGGAGTGTAGACGTGCACACAGATGACTGAGAGCAGATGTGTAAGGACAGGGGCCCTAAAGACAAGAGGATTGTGCAGTTAGTGTTGAAAATACTCACAGACTGAAAGAGAAGAATGCAGAAGAACCCTGGAGCATACAGATCTGGTGGCCCAGGCCGGCAGCGCCAGATGCTTTGGAAGCTGAAGCATGAAGTCCTTGAGCTCAAACCCAGTCAGGATGCAGAGTGAGTTCTGCGTCAGTGACGTTCTGAAAACTGAACCTTGGATTTTAAAAATTAAAAACACAAGTGGGGCTATTAGATTGGTGACAGAATGCCTACCTATCTGCCATGTTCCAAGGCTTAATTCCAGTCCCATACTTAAAAAGAGAACAGGGATACTCATTTGACGGCTGACTTTACAGCAGACAGAGGTGTCACTCCATTAAGTGAAGGTTCTATTCTAACCCCCAAGCCAGACTCTGGGCACTGAGGGAAATAATGACAAGGTCCTGGATCTCCCTGCAGCTTTTTCTCCACTAGCCTGCTTTTTTAGGATGATGTGAGGGCTGTATACTCTTTTTTATTTTTTTTACCCTATGTTTTATTTATTTTAGACCTTCAGTAATCATTATTTACAAAATGCAGTCCAAAGACTTTAATATGACATACATACTCAAATTTTGAGCCCAACAATGCCTTCTCTTCTCACTGAGGTAATTTTTACCAAACACTCACTGTTGTATTCTGGAGACTGTTTTGTACTTGGCTTTGTTGGGTTTTTTTTTTTAATTGTTTTTATTGAGGTATAATTTTTTTCTCTGCCCCCCTCTCCTTCTACCCTCTTCCATGGTTCCCATGCTCCCAATTTACTTAGGAGACCTTGTCTTTTTCTATTTCCCATGTAGATGAGATCCATTTATGTCTCTCTTAGAGTCCTCATTATTATCTAGGTTCTCTGGGATTGTGAATTATAGGCTGGTTTTCTTTGCTTTATGTCTAAAAGTCATGTATGAGTGAGTACATATATTTATCTTCCTGGGTCTGGGTTACCTCACTCAATATGATGTTTTCTAGGTCCATCCATTTGCCCGAAAATTTCAAGATGTCACTTTTTTTTCTGTTGTGTTGTACTCTATTGTGTAAATGTACCACATTTTCCTTATCCATTCTTCAGGTGAGAAGCATTTAGGTTGTTTCCAGGTTCTGGCTGTGACAAACAATGCTGCTATAAACATAGTTAAGCACATGTCCTTGTTGGTACAATTAAGCATCCTTTCGGTATATACCCAAAAGTGGCATTGCTAGGTCTTGAGATAGGTTGTTTCCTCATTTTCTGAGATATTGTCATACTGATTTCCAAAGGGGCTGTACCAGCTTGCATTCCCACCAGCAATGCAGAAGTGTTCCTTTTACTCCTTTACCCCACATCCTCTCAAGCATAAACTGTCATCAGTGTTTTTGATCTTGGCCATTTTTACAGGTGTAATATGGAATCTCAGAGTTGTTTTGATTTGCATTTCTCTGATAACTAAGGATGTTGAGCATTTCCTTAAATGTCTTTCAGCCATTTTAGATTCCTCTGTTGAGAGTTCTCTGTTTAGGTCTGCACCCCATTTTTTTATTGTATTATGTGTTATTTTGGTGACCAATTTCTTGAGTTCTTTGTATATTTTGGAGATCAGCCCTCTGTCTGATGTGGGGTTAGTGAAGATCTTTTCTCATTCTGTAAATTGTCGTTTTGTCTTCTTGACCTTGTCCTTTGCTTGCTTTACAGAAGCTTTTCAGTTTCAGGAGGTCCCATTTATTAATTGTTTCTCTCAGTGTCTGTGCTACCAGGGTTATATTTAGGAAGTGGTCTCCTGTGCCAATGCGTTCAAGTGTACTTTCCATTTTCTCTTCTACGAGTTTCAACGTGATTGGTTTTATCTTGAGGTCTTTGATCAATTTGGAGTGGAATTTTGTGCATGGTGATAGATATGGGTCTATTGTCATTCTTCTACATGTTGATATCCAGTTATACCAGCACCATTTGTTTAATATGCTTTCTTTTTTCTATTTTATATTTTTTGCTTCTTTTCAGGTATTCATAAGCATGTGGGTTGATATCTGAGTCTTGGATTTGGGTCCATTGGTCCTCTTGTCTGTTTTTTATGCTAGTACCAGGCTGTTTTCAGTACTGTAGCTCTGTAGTAGAGTTTGAAGTCAGCGATTGTGATGCCTCCAGAAGTTCCTTTATTGTTTTGGCTATCCTAAGTTTTTTGCTTTTCCATATGAAGTTGAGCACTGCTCTTTCGAAGTCTGTGAAGAATTTTGCTAGGATTTTGATGGGCACTGCACTGAATCTGTGGATTGCTTTTGGTAAAATTGCTATTTTTACTATACTAATTCTGCCTACCCAAGAGCATGGGAGATCTTTCCACTTCCTGGTATCTCCTTCAATTTCTTTCTTCAAAGATTTAAAGTTCTTGTCATACAAGTCCTCCACTTATTTGGTTAGAGTTACTCTAAGACATTTTATATTATTTGTGGCTACTGTGAAAGGTGATGTTCCTCTCATTTCTTTCTCAGCCGTTTATTATCTGTGTAAAGGAGGGCTGCTGATTTTTTTTTTTTTTTTTTTAGTTAATCTTGTATCCTGCTACATTACTGAAGGTGTTTATGGGTAGGCTGTATTCTCTTTGTGATATTCCCCAGTACATCAAGACCACAGTTCTGAACATAAATCAATTCCTGTAACTGACAGGAACAGTGCTTTTTTTAACTGGGAATTTGAATCCACAACTTATATACACTAATAGAAAGAGGGAATACACAACATTATGGCTTAAAGGGTAAAAAATTAGACACTGATGGTGAGCAAACATATTTTTCTTCTTAATCTTTCTCATACTGACTTATCATCTTTTCAATACTCACTAAGGACCAATTAGCCACAGTACTTGTTACAGAACTAGACACATAGGAGATCCTGAATAAGTATTCAGTAGTTACTTTCACATAAGACACTGAGAAAAAGTTCCAAATCCTGAGAGATTTTTAAAGCACTGGGCTTAATGAGTCAAAGAAAAAAGTGAAAATTTAGAAAGAATTTCCAAAATGAAAAGGGTGTTGAGGCTGGAGAGAACTCTGCCAACAGGTGCTTGCCTGTGCAGACATGAAGACCTGAGTTCAATCCCGAGAAGCCACATTAGAAAACTGGGCACAGTGGCATACATGTATCTGTAACCCAAAGGTTGCTGGAGACAGAAGACAGTTCAATCTCTAGGACTTGAAGGTTAAACAGCCTAGCCTACTTGGAGAGTTCCAGGCCAGTAAAGGACCCTGTTTCAAAAAACCTACGTAGACAACACCTGAGGAACATCTGAGATTGACCTCTGGCCTCCATACACACAGGCACTCTGTACACACAAAGGCAACACACACACACACACACACACACACACACACGTATGCTCTTGCATGCACACACACTGGGGGGAGGGGGGGGTGAGAGAGATTTGTTCCCACTGCTGCTCTGAAACCACTGATGGGGTTAATCCTTGATTCAGAGGGCAGAGACCAGGTTCTGCTGGCCAGAATAAACCATAAACCATAGTTTTTTGGCAGACCCAGGTGAGGATAGAACAACACAGGAAGAAATAAGGAAAGGCTTAGAAAGATTTGCAGACCTTTTCGATCTGGAAAGGAGGAGAGGAGGGTCAGCTGATTGTTTCTCCATCGTTCAGGTTGATACCTTAGTAAAACAAAAGTAGCTGCTATGGGAGGGGGTCATACAGAGGGTCTCAGGAAGCCCAGGGTGAGCTCCAACTCACAAGGTAGCTATGACCTTGAACTCCTGATCCTTCTGACTCAGCCTTCCAAGTGATGGAATTCCAGAACTTGCAAACCATGCCCAAGTGGTTTTACACAGTGAGATTAAGAATGGGGGATGGGGAAGAGCGGTACATATGTATGAAAATATTATAAAGAAACCCATCATCTTGAATGCTAACAAAAAGAAAAAATAATGGCAGACAAGCAGGAGGTCAAGGGACAACTAGGAGAGAGGCTGGGAAAAAGCAGCATTTGTGATGGGCTTTGAAGAATAGGTAGGACTTGGGAAGAAGAAGTGGAGGATTTCCATGAACCAGAGTGAAGTGTCCAGCCAATTATGAAGATGGGCTGAGAAGGAAACCTGAGATTAGAAATGAACAGAAGGAAATACAGTGGGAAAGGGAAAGCCAGATTTGACATTACCTGATCAACAGATAAGAATATCTAGCCTTTATTTTGCAAGTAATAGCAAGTAATGAAATTTTTCAATTGATGACATCCATAATCAACACAGGGCAAGAATACTAACTCCAAAGTAATGTAGAAAATGCAAGCATTTCTATCCCTCCCCTTCGTCACTCTTAGAAGCTCAGCCCAGGAGGGAAGTAGGTATTCACTGGCTCTAATATGAGGGAAGGGCTTAACATTCCCCAAAGGTATACAGCTGAGCTTTCTCTGTGTACAGGTAGCACTGACCAGAGCATATTACTCGGTGTTTCAACGCCCCATGCACTCCTCCCAATATACCCATGGCCAGTTCAATGACCCAGAGCAATCCAAATAAATAGGTGGAGACCTTGAGGAAGTGGGAGCACCAATGGATTCACAAGTAAGCTCTCTTGGGCACAAGGTCCAAACAGAATCTTGGAACTTGAGTTTCAGTCATGCTCTGGATTAAGATGCCCTAGGTCCCACCAAACTAGTCTCTAGGTAAGTATTACGGGAAGTCTGGAGAAGATGGGTGTGCGACTGCTTTTGTCTAGTAAATTTATTGTAATGTGTCAGTTAATTTCATAGTGTAATAAAACAACACAAATAAACTGTAAAATATAAAATATGCATTACATATTTTACTATTTAATTATATTACTATAATCATTTAAATAATTATATATTGCTATCTGGCTGCAATTAAGTCAATAAAAATATATTGTCCTCTGCCTCAGAAGATTCCATTTTAGAAGAACTGTCTTCCACTAAGAAACAGAACCAAATATCTTCCCTTACGAACATACAAAAAGCAGTAAGGCACACCTGCTTCTAATTTTTCTGTCT
The DNA here is from genome assembly GCF_000317375.1 of Microtus ochrogaster. Taxonomy (NCBI): domain Eukaryota; kingdom Metazoa; phylum Chordata; class Mammalia; order Rodentia; family Cricetidae; genus Microtus; species Microtus ochrogaster. The sequence goes on along the minus strand of NC_022015.1, from coordinate 46,239,317 downwards.
CTGTGTGTTTGGTGTACCTTCCCCAATCCCAGTAGCCTAAAGGAATCTTTATGGTTTGGAAATAAATTAAGTTTATCATCTCCAACCTGCTCATCACACAGGCCCTAAGAAACAAACATGCTAATACAAGGAGACTCATTTTCAGCAGTAAGAGAACACTTGAAAACATGATAAAGAGCAATCCAAAAGTATTTTTGTTTGTTTTGCAAACAAAGGACACTTTGGAAAATAAAAATCTTTAAACTAAAATATTTTAATAAAAGAAATACAATCTTATAAATACAGATTCTGATGCTGATAAATTTATTCACTGTATCCGCCTACTCAGGCAAACCACCCACTGGAAAACTGGGAAGCCAAAAAAAAAAAAATCCAACAGCCTCTGCACCATCTGATTTTGCCGTGGGTTCTAAAAATTTATATGCAAGAACATACAAGGAGGTAGAGAAATTCACAGAGCCATGCATCTTTAATTTCAGCTGACAGAGATGAATGATACTTCAGCTGCCCAAAGTAAATGTCAGCAAGCCAGTTACTTTCTTGATCACAGGAATTACACTGTAGACCCCACCCATCTCCCAGAGGAGACTGATTTATCTGCATACAGAGCAGCACACTTTAAACTCGGGTTTGGATAACCCTCAGAAAGGTATAAAAATCTGTGTTACTCATACCCAAATTATAACAGTGACCTATTGTAAAGACAAGTACAGATCAATTATTTAAAATATTTTCAGAATAATCCTCATGAATGTGAAAGAAAAACAAATGTGGGTTTGGGCATTTGAACTAGCTATGAGAGAGAGAGAGAGAGAGAGAGAGAGAGAGAGAGAGAGAGAGAGAGAGAGAGAGAGAGAAATATTGATTGATTAGGAAACACTTGTCTACAGCCATACACCTGAGCATGCCCAAACTCATCTGAGCTCAGATGCTGAGCAGAGACAGGACCTGGCTATTTCCTAGATGTGCAAAAAGATGTTCCAGAAGATCGGCATGACACAATAATGGCAAGTGGTTGGATCACCCCTCTAGAGATAACACACTCAAATCTTCACACACTCATCTTCTGTTACATTTTAGGGAAAAAGTAGTGTCTTAGGCTGGCTACTCTCCAGGAGTCAGGATATATCTACTGTGGAAAGGGTCTTCTGTTGAGGGCCAAAGTCATATGGGCTAGCTCAGCACCTGATTAAGAAATAGGGGTCAGCTGGGCAGTGGTGGGGCACTCCTTTAATCCCAGCACTTGGGAGGCAGAGAGGAGGATCTCTCTGAGTTCAAGTCTACAAAGCAAGTATCAGGTCAGTCAAGGATACACAGAGAGACCCTGTCTCAGGGAGAAAAACAAAAAAGAAGGAAAGAAAGAGAAAGAAATGGGTCAAGAGAAGCAAAAGGCTCAGGGTTATTTACTATCAGTTCTTCCCCTGCTACCACTCCTACCATCTAAGAAAAACAGTCTATTTTGTACTAAATAATCATTTTCCCTACATATACACATACACACTGAATAATACAACTTTCACTCAACTATCCAATTTCCTAAATGAGAAATTTAAACACTGACACCAGCTAATGTTCGTGCTAAAAATGTAGCACGGTGTGAAAATGTGTAAAGTATACATTTATAAATTGGCTTTCTCTCTTTTAAGAATCACTTGCCTGGGTTGAGTATACAGACCAGCTAACAGAGTCTTTGCATAGCATGTACTAGGTTCTGGGTTGGGTCCCTAACACTGCATAAACAAGGTATACCATAGACCTGCAACCCCAATATGCCCATAATCCAAGCACTTAAAGAGATGGAGGTAGAAGGATCAGAAGTTCAAAGTTGTCCTCGAGTAATGCAGCCGGTCTGAGGTAAAGAAGACTGTTTAAAATAAATAATAAATAAATAAAGCCTCATGGAGGAAAACTATTAAAACAATTTGGCTGGAAAACAAATAGATAAAATTACTTTTCCTATAATCTACATGGAAACTAGAATTCAGAGGAAGAGATCGAGGGGAAAATTCCTTCCCTCCTTGGTAATAATATCATCATGAACTATTTGGCACTGTAAATTTCAGGATATAAGAGACTGCGGCCAGCAAGAGCACTAGATAGCAAGGAGTGTTACTGCCACAGTCAGTGCCACCACCACAACTACAATGTGCAAATGGCCCAATCAGACAGGGGACAGATGATTGCCCTCTGTGACAGAGAGACTAGACCACAGCCAAGAATGGGTAAGTATCCCTTCTGCTGATTTCTCTACTCCCTATTACACCTACCTATGTAGCTCAAACTCGTAGGTCAAATTGTAAATATAATTTGGTTCTTACATGCTAGGAAAGTGAACAACCAAGTTATATCCAAAGTTTGAAATCAATTAAATTCCTACTGAATGATGGGGTTCTAAGCAATCCTGGAATCTGCATGTGTGGAGGAGTGAACATGAGTGTGAATACATCTGTGTACTAGAGAGCAGACTTGGGTGTCATTCCCCAGGCTCCAGGGATCTTCTTGCTTCCATCTCTCCAGTATAGGAATTACATGGATTCTGAGGTTCCTTGTGGTTGGCATACTCCCGACCAACCAAGCCATCTCTTCCCCAGTCTTTTCTTCCTGCATCTTTTTAGGCTTTATTTGAAGCCAAGACTGACCTTGAACTCATTACCCATCTGCCTCAGCATCCTGTGTGCTGGGATTACAGGTTCCATCATACTGGCTGTCCTGAAATCTTTTACTTTTCCTAGGTTTCAAAGAGTAAAAACAATAGAATTTTGTGGGGTTTTTGTTTGTTTTGCTCCCATATGTAATTTCCTATGAAACCTGTCCTCACAGGTATATTTACTTTCTTCTGATAACGAACTAGATAGGATCATAAACACTAGAAATCAAGGAATAAAGTTTAATTGAACTTGATCTGAAAGGATATTCCCACAAAATAGGGATGAAATTCATAACAAAAAAAGTATTCTAGGTAATTAAGGAGAAAAAAATTCAGGTAATTACAAATAATGGGATGTGGGGAAATACAGAAAACTGTCTTATCATTCACAGATCACAAACTGGACTAGCAACACAGAACTACATTGAGAAAAGTGAAATATACACCAGCAACCTGGGAGCCAGCAGGGAAAGGGAGGACAAGAACACCCTTTGCACTCAAAATTGCTACCAATTTCCTAAGATGATTTATTGGGTCTGGAGACACAGGCATCTTAGTTCAGAAGATTATACAGAAATGTTACATGTTCCAATACACACCATACACTGCATTATTTTTATATACCGGTTTTTTTTCTATTTAGATTAAAACTAAGATAATAAATAAAAGACAAGTCTTGGTTCCTATTTCCTGAGAAATAATGGACAGAACTCATGATACTGAAGAAAGACATTCCAGGGAGCATCATTAGGAAAATTAGGTATGTTCCAGTGGGTTCCCATCTACCTATATTTGTAACACATGAAGCCTGAAGCTAGTTACAAACCAATTTCAGATCAATGTTAGGAAAGCTTTCTAGTAAACAGATAACTGAACAAAACTAATCCCACTGGCTATTCAAAGCAACAGACTAACAAACTGAAGATATTATATAGGCAACTCAAGTATGGGGTGCAAGCATGGACTTTAAAACACATTCATTTTTTATTGATTTTATTGAGCTATACATTTTTCTTTGCTCCCCTCCCTTTCTTTCTCCTTCCCTTCAACCCTCTTCCATGGTCCCCAAGCTTCCAATTTACCAAGGAGATCTTGTCTTTTCCTACTTCCCATGTAGATTAGAGCCATATATGTCTCTCTTTGGGTCCTCATTGTTGTCTACGTTTTCTGGGATTGTTAATCCCAGCACTTGGGAGGCAGAGGCAGGAGGATCTCTGTGAGTTCGAGACCAGCCTGGTCTACAAGAGCTAGTTCCAGGACAGGCTCCAAAACCACAGAGAAACCCTGTCTCGAAAAACCAAAAAAAAAAAAAAAAAACATTCTTAATGGGAATTCTGTGATCATAGTCTTTGGGAAGGGCATCAAATGCATTAATGACAGTCATCAAGACCCAGAGCAGACTTCCAGAAAGATGGCACAGTGCACTGAGATGCAAGTGCCCTGGCTGGATCATTACCTGTCACACATACGTATAAAACTGCCCTACTGAACTCTAAATATGTACAAACATTATGTTAATTAAAATTTTAGAGGAAAAAGATTAATTAAAAAAAATTTTGACAGGGCATGGTACACACCTTTAACCCCAGCACTCTGGAAGCAAAGGCAGATTTGAGGTCAGCATGCTATAAATAGTGAGTTCTAGGACAGCCAGGGCTACATGGCTAATGAGACCCTGTCTGTCTGTCTTCCTTTCTTTTTTAAGGGGAAAAAAAACTTTCTATTCTTTAAAACAAATTAAGGAAAAATGATAAGAAGAAAATCCTCACTTAAGGCAACAATAGCTTAGGATTTATGAGCAGACAGTACAAGTGGATCAGGCAGTGTCCACACATGTACCTCTGCTCAGGAAAACAGTATTAAGGGAGCCTAACAGAAAAAGATTCTCAAACCCCGGTGTTCCCTACCCTGGAGAAGCGAGTAACTCAATGAAACTCAAATTCCTACCTATCCTAATTGGGAGAAAGGCTGCTTAAGAGAAACCACAAAGTTAGCCCACTTCAGTCTTCCTCAGAGTCCACTTAACTCAGGAACTGAGGGCTAGAAGCAATTCTGCTTTGGCAAAGTGGTTTAGATATGCCAAGACTCACCATCACAAAACAAGGCTGTCTGAAACCAATTCTCATCAAAGTTTGGCTCACCCAAGTCAGAGAAACTGAAAAAACTAGAGGAAGAGTCAACAATAAAAAGAAGCGAACTTGGAAGACGTCCCCAGGGCTGATGCCAGTCTTCATGCCACTCTGCTGAGGAAAGAGCTAAAATCAAACACATACCATCATCTCCCATCAGAAACAAAATAAAGACGCACACTCAGTCAGAACAAGTACAGAATCAAGTCAATGAGACTCCATCCACCTTGTTCTTAGACAAGTAAGCTGGACAAAATCTAGAACATTCCTAAATAAAAATGGCACAGAATACAGAAAAGAACATTCTGGAATATTTACTCTAGACTCTGAAGACAAAGCTATGGGTTCTGCTTTCTCACATCTTTAAGAAAATGTGCACTGATGGAAGAGGGCACTAAAGGAAACAGCAACTGCCACAGGTACAGAAGGGAGTGAGAAACAGATGCTTGCAAAAATTAAAAATATCCAAAGGCACTTCATTCATTCAACTCCAAATTGCTGGCACTCGTTCTTTTTATGCCAAGCACTGCCAAGACAGTGATACAGACAATCTGAGCAAATCCCACAGGAAGGAACAGAGAGAAGCAATTAGAAGTTGAAAGTTTGGGTAGAGATGCCACAGAACTCAGTTATGAATGGCTGGTGTGTCTAAATTAAAAAGTTACAATGACAATATAAAAACATACATTGGGGAAAATCCTTGCACTACGGGATAAATGCATATATGGAATGGGTTCAGAGTATTTAAAGACAAATAAGGATAAAACAGAAGCATGAACCACTGACCCTATTAAGCTCCCATGTCACAGAAACAAATCTGAAAAGGCAAGTCACAAAGACAAAATATTCAGACTGACTTCTTACAATTTTAGATGTCAAAAACACCATCTCCCATGTGACAATAAGGATATGGATTTAAAAGAGATATCATGTGTACCTCCTATAAACAAGCAAATCAATGTAAATTACTTCATCCATAGATGCTTTATTAAAAAAGTATCTATCAAGCCGGGCGGTGGTGGCGCACGCCTTTAATCCCAGCACTCAGGAGGCAGAGGCAGGCGGATCTCTGTGAGTTCGAGGCCAGCCTGGCCTAGAAGAGCTAGTTCCAGGACAGGGACCAAAAAGCTACGGAGAAACCCTGTCTCAAAAAATTAAAAAAAAAAATCTATCTGAAGTCTGGGGGTACCAATCAATAGAATTCATGCTCAGCGAGCACAAAACACTGGGTTCAATCCCCGTCACTGGAGAGATAGAGATAGGGAAAGAATATTAATTTAAACACATAATTCTAATACATAATTCATAATGCTAAATATTTTAATACAGACAAAACACATAAAATAAAATTTTCTGAAAGAAACAACAAGCAATGTGTCCGAATACTTGGGTGAAGTTCTTTAGACTTAACTTGCGATCATTTCCCATGCTTAGCCCAGTATTTAACATGAAATATAAGTCTGAAGGTGCTGTAGGAATTCCTACAGTCAGTAGCCTTTAAGTTACCCGCCCACTTGGGCGTGGCCTCTTATACTATAAATGCTGATGCAAAGCACTCCCCCCTCTCTCTTCCGGCTGCAGGGTTAGGTTGCTGTTCCCTGTTTGAGCAGAGGACTGTGATCTGTGAGTCTACCCCTAAATAAATAACCCTTCATTATACTCAATTCTGAGCTAGTCCATCTTCATCTGATGTCCATGTGGATCTGAACTCCACACCTACTGGGTGGACCAGCTTTCTAAAAGGGTCCACAGCCCAGAAAGACCACCCCACCCCCACCCCCCCCACCCCGGCCTGCTTGGCTTGCTTTTACCTACTAAACGGTTTGTTTTGTAAAACCTCCGCCACATAGGAGCTGGAACCAACAAGCGGGATCTTACAACATGAATGAGTTCTTAAAACACTGAGAAAATATGTGAACCCCACCCTATATAATTTTAAGAAATTTTGTATGATCATCTTCCAAACACTAAGGATGCCTGAGACTGCAGGCAGACTCAAACACTGGTGTGGAGCCTGCAGAGAGTCCAGACAGAAGCCACTGAAGAACAAGAGAACCTGTAGCAGAAGGGCAAGCCAGGAGGATTAAGACAGATGGATGGCCAGGCAGCTGCTCCCACAGCGGGAACAGAACAAACACGGGTTAACTCTGTGAACACGGAAACAGTCCTCAAGAGCCTAGTGACAAACATCTGTTATATTCAAACTAAGATAATTTAGTTTCTTCAACATTTAGCCACTAAAAGATCATCCATAAGACAGACCTAGAGAACTGCCCTTAGCAATCACAATTTTACACTGTTCTTAGACCACTCATTATTCCATACATTCACTGCTGTTTCTGAAAAGACAGCTAGAGAAATAAGTATGTGTAAATTAAAATGTGTTATTTTACCTCTCACCAGTAAGATGTGGAGAAGGGTTTAAGCCTTGCATTGCCTGTCTGTCTAGATTAAACAAGAGGAATAAAATGCATAACACAAATAAAACACCAGGAAAAGCAGAGAACGAAAGTAATACAGATTAGGAGCCAGTAAGTTATGGCCAGGATGTCTGTTTTCACAAATATGGTCTACAAGAGCTAGTTCCAGGACAGGCTCCAAAACCACAGAGAAACCCTGTCTCGAAAAACCAAAAAAACAAAAAACAAAAAACAAAAACAAATAGAGGTTTATCTAACTAGAGTCACAGCAATTCATTAATAAAGTATTTATGTCTAAGCTGGGTAGTTCCAACAGAGACCATAGACCCCACCCTCAACAGAAATGATACTCTAGCCTGTGCCCAGAAGAGAACTGGAATCTAAGTAAACAGTATGCTCACTGCTGCTACAGTACATGGGGAAACATAATAAACAATGTTTCTTCTCTGAAGCTGATAAACTGAGAGGTAATATGTATAGTGCTATGGAAATCTTAATAAAAACATTAAGACTAAAATCAGACTGCATAGCCAGGAATGCGGCTACATCTTTAATCTCAGTGCTCTGAAGCAGAGCAGGCAAATCTCTGAGTTCCAGGCCACTCTTGGCTACAAAGTAAAACTCTGTCTCAAAAACAAAAAAGGAAAGGAGGGAGGGATTAAAAAAAAAAAAAACTCCAAATTACACCACTTCCAAATTATCAACACAGAAAATACAACAAAAACCTAGGAGAGGCCCAGAGGACGGCTCAGCAGGTTAAGGCACCCGAGCTCAGAGCAGAATCTACAGGGTCCAAGGAGAAGACCAACTCCTAGAGGCTGTCCACTGGCCTCCACACACATTCCTGTACACATGACCTCACACAAAATTAATTCAGTTAAAACCTGGAAAGTAACAATAAACAGAATAGAAAACGTCCACTGTGGTGGCACACCCCTTTAATCCCTATCTTGGGAAGCAGAGGCAGGCAGATCTGAGTTTGAGGCCAGCCTGGTCTACACTTGAGTTCCACGCAGAACTATACAGTGAGACCCTGTCATTTAAAAAAAAAAAAAAACAAAAAAACAGGAAAAAGAGAAAAACACCAAGCAAATGGAAACAAAGCAACAGCCAATACTGGTGAATTCACAATCTAACAATGTCCATGAAATTAATGAAATCTTAATTTTCACGGGCATTTCTACATACCTCGGAACAGGAAACTTACATACATTAAGAGCAATAATTTCTAGAAAGAAGAGAAATTGCCATAAACATTGAACTAATAGATTTCAGCAAATTTTAGTATTTGTAAAGTTCATAATTTAAATAAGGTAATCAATCAGTGACAAGTATAAGTAATATAAATGTTAAATACACATTATTTATTATATCATACATACGTATATATATTTTATATCCATAGAACAAAAACCAATTAGACTGTCACAAGACCATATTCTGTCTAAATGACATAAAACAAGGAATAAATAACAGAACCTGAGGAAGACCAACAATAGGGTATGCAGAAGAGGTGGCAACTAACACTAAAGGCTGTTTGAAAAGCCATATAGAAACCTACAACTATAAAAGCTTCCTAAAATGCACACATATATAAAGGAATCTAAATGAAGTCACTAGATAATGGGCTAGACAAGGCCCCAACTAGACATCCAAGTAAAGCAAGTAAAGCCTCCAGTGCCAGGAATGGGTTATATCATGAGCAAAGGGGTCATGGAACACCCACCCCCCAAAAAAAATCACAGGCAATTAGTTATTCTCTACAGCCTGGTGGTAAAGCCCTATTGCTGAAGACAACAATGACCTGAATAGTGGGACAAATGTTATGGAAAGAACCAACTATGTTTTAAAAATTGAATTTAAGGTCCATTCCGTGGGATAAAACCCATACCTGAAACTGCCAAAGTGGTCCAAAAACTGGGACTAGATAGGTTGTGGACCCAGGGCAAAATACATTACTATTATTCTGCCAAAAGAACATAGCAATAAAATGACTTGTAATAGCCTATTACTGTACCCACAGATCAGTACTTCAGTTGACCACCATCAAAGAAGTTTTTTTGTGCATTAGACGGAAATTAATACAGAGAACTACAACTAAACCATGTATACAGAATGAAAGACTTTTGCGCACTCAGTCCTACATGGGATGCCTTCATCAAACCCCTCCCCTAAAGGATCTATGCAGAATGGGGTGGTGGTAGAAAGATTCTGAGAACCAAAAGTGATGTGTGACTCCCAAGGAAATAGTGTCTTATAGACACAAAAGACATTATGTGATGGAGGAAGGTCATTGGTTGATTAAATAAAGTAGCTGCTTGCCCTGATAGGTTAGAACGTAGGTGGGAGGAGCAGAATGCTGGGCAGAAGAGGAAGTGAGCTCAGAGACTCGACAGCTCCAGGCTCCCAGGCAGACGCCTCAGAGAGACATGATGCTCCACTCGTGCGGGCAGAGGTGAGAGCTCTGCTCTCTGAGGCATACGCGATGAAGCTCCGACCCAGGATGGACGTAGGCTAGAATCTTCCCGGTAAGCGCACCTTGGGGTGCGACACATATGATTGGAAATGGGTTAGTCCAGGTGCGAGAGTTAGCCTAGAAAAGGCTAGATAGAAATGGCCAAGCAGTGATTAAATGAATACAGTGTCTGTGTAATTATTTCGGGGCATAAGCTAGCCGGGCAGGCGGCCGGGGTGCTGGGGACTCAGCCCCGCCACTCCTATTACTACAATTATGCACATAAGTACTCACAAAGACCAGGGTAACAAGCACAAAACCTGTATAATCTTAGCCAGATGAGCTGCTAACACTGAGTGAAGAAGTGGACATAGGGTCCCACCACTAACCAGGAAGCTATTTGTAATTGATACCTGCTGGCACAGGGAAAACCAGTTTTCTACAGTGGAGCATATCAACCACTCAGAAGCAGCTGGCAAACATAAAGTGAACTACATGTTTTTTCTCTGTGGACTTGTTTATTTTGTTTTCTTATTTTTTTGGTCCTATTAGTCTGTTGGTTTTAATTCTCATTCTTGTGTTTTGTGGCTTGTTTTGAGAAAGAAAGATAGCGAACATAAAGTTGGGTGAAGAGGGAAGTGGAAAGGATCTGGGAGGAGTCGGAAGAGAAGAAATATGGTCAAACTATACTGTATTAAAATATTTTAAATAAAAATAAAATAATTAATACTCTAACTAATACATATGTTAAGGTTTTTGCTTTTGAAGATACAGTTTAGGGTTTTTTATTAGTATATTTTATAGGCAATTTAGAAAAAAATACAGACTACACAACAGAAGCCTGTTCAATAAAATGCAAATAAATACAAGATCATTTTAATACCTGCCAATCAGACTAGCATAAAGAGGCCGAAGCAGTAACATTGCCAACAAGTATGAAAGCAACTCCATGTATACTCTTCTGAAAAGCAGAATCAAATGTTATATAAGCCTCTCATTGGCCGACAATCCTATGCCAAGAACTCAGCCTGGAGGTGGTATCCTACAGTGTACAGAAATGTGTTCCCTACAACGGTCACTGCAGCATTGCTTATAAAATTGTCTTGATGGAATCAAAGTAAAAACTCATCAAGTACAAACAGTGATATGCTGGTAAATAACTGGGCCTGGAGAGCCCTGATTTGTATAGTTTTTGCCAATTTCTGTGGTAAATACTCCTTCCACAGCTAATATCAAACTGTCAAAGTGAAGATACTGGGTTTTGTAAAGCTGAGATGAAATTTGTAGAACTAGATTTTATGAACTGATTCAAACTAGACACTTCCAAATGATATAAATGCACTAGGGTCAGGGAGTCCTCTGGGTAGAGCATTGTCCAGCATGTGCCAGACCCGGGGTTCAACACCAGATATTATACATATACACACGTATGTACGCATGCAGGCCATCCCACTATAATGCTATAAAGCTGTAATTATGATGTGAAAATTTTATATCAACATAACAATAGCAAGTACATATTATTGAATAAAAAAGTTACATATTGAAGAGCTTACATTATGAATTATACGAATACTTCATTTACATGTTCAAAAATAACCATACAATAGTGATAACAACACTACACGCAATTTAGTTTGTATATATAACAATGGGAATAAATTGGATTTTCATAGAGTATCTAGAGCACATTAGGATTTTCATTTTAAAATAGAATATACCAAAAGATCAACAAATTTGGTTTGATAATAAAAAAAACCTACTGAATAATACAAAACAAAAGCAACAGACAAGGGTTAAATTAATTTCAGTAAATATGACAAAAAACTAATTTCATTTGCATGCTTGGAGCTCATAAATTGGCAAAAGAAATAAAGAAACAAAAAAGAAAGAAACCAAGAAATTCAACCTAAAACAAACATGGCCATGATGACTGGCATGCAGATCTTCAGATCATAAATGCAATGATTTCCCCATAACTCTGCTAGCAGTGGGGATTAAACACAACCGTTTAAGAATCACATTGGCTTTTTTCATATTTCTGACCCAGAAATAGAAATTATATGTATCGGTTGTTCTTGTTTTAAAAAGCTACCCACTCAGAACTCCATCGGGGCAATATTTCTTAAAAGGAAACATCGAGAGTCAAGCATTGCTGTGAATGTCTTTAACCCCAGCAGCACGCAGAGGGCAGACAGGCGGGGCTCTATGAACTTACTCTTGTGAGTGTGAGGCCAACATGATCTACATACAGAATTCAGGCCAGCCAGAATACATAGTAAGACCCTGTCAGAGAAGAGAAGAGGGAAGAGGGAAAGAGTGAGAGAAGGGGGGGAGCTGGGGAAAGG
>NC_022015.1:46220727-46227218 GCF_000317375.1 Microtus ochrogaster | reverse complement strand
GGGGAGGGGAGGGGAAGGAAGGGAAAGGGAGAACACCTGAGTGATTAAAAGCACTTGTTGCCCTTGCAGAACCTACGTGGTGGTTTACAGCCATCTGTGACTCCAGTTCCAGGGGATCTGATGGCCTCTTCTGTCTTCCATGGGCACCAGGCACACAAATAGTACACATACATACATGAAGGCAAAACACTCATACACATAAAATAAAATAATTTTTAAAGAGACTTGAACAAATTAGTATAATTCCTTTACATAGAGCATTATATGCCTATTTCAGATGCAAATGTGAACTTTATAACACCACATAGAACATGCTTACAACAGTATCAAACTGTACAGTGTGATCGTACCTACACAAGAAACACTGAAAAATACAACAGAATAGAAAGGAGCAACACCCAGAAAAAAGTCACAGTTCTTAAGTTATATTGGAACATTTCAGATTTTTTTTTTTATTTTGCTTTTTAGAGACACGATTTCTCTGTGGCTTTGGAGCCTGTCCTGGAACTAGCTCTGTAGACCAGACTGGTCTTGAACTCACAGAGATCCGCCTGCCTCTGCCTCCCAAGTGCTGGGATTAAAGGCGTGCGCCACCATCGCCCGGCCATTTTGGATATTTTTATTAATTAATTTTAAAACCATCTTTTCAATTGCGTATAAAAATCTACTATTTCTATAATTTCATGATTATTGAAAAACAAACAAAAATATAATTAAATAACAGAATGGACTGTCATTTACTCAAAGGTTAACACAGAAATATAATGTATTTAAGGATATAAGAAAATTCTCACCAGACAGTAGTGGTGTACGCCTTTAATCCCAGCACTTGGGAGGCAAAGACAGATGGATTTCTGTAAATTTAAGGCCAGCCTGCTCTACACAGGGAGTTCCAGAACAGTCAGAAACCTTGTCTCAGAAAACCAAGAGAAAAAAGAAAGAAAAAGAAAGGAAAGGAAAAAAAAGAAACAATTAAACTACCTGAGAAAATATTAAGTGCTCACCTCTAATTAAAAAAATAACCAATATAAATTCAATACTACAAAAGAAGAATATTGGTATTAAATATATAATAAATATTAAAAAAATTAATTGTGTTACCACATGACTCGGGTCTACTGACTGATGCACAAGGCATTAATTAACTAATCCTTGGAGGATACACTGTAATTTGAAGAGTAATTCAGACTCTGGGGACTTAGAAAAACCCCAGAGAAGACTCAGTTCCAGAGTAAGCATGGTCTGGAGCAGGAAGTCCTACAGAAAACATGCTTCTCAAAGATCTTTGGTGAAAAGGCATTTAGAGAGGAAGTTTCCCTAAGGAAATATACATAATGTATCATTTCCTCCAATGAAACAACTCTTTAACAAGAAAATGCAAGGTGCTAATCAGAATAGGAGAAAAGTTATGGGGCCTGTCACCATAAGAAACAGTGTCTTCTGATGTTCCAATCATTTCTAAGGGAACATCTTAAATAGCCCAACATAAGAATCCTAAGAGTGAGCACCAGGGAAGCAGAAGCGGGTGGATCTTTGTGAATCTGAGGCCAGCCTGGTCTACATAGTGAGCTCCAGGACAGTCAGAGCCACAGAGTGAGACCCTGTCTCAAGAAAATAACAACAAAAAAGGTATGAATGTCCACAGAGCACCAGTCATTGGACACAGCAACTACTTCCCCTCCAGGTTTACTACTGTCAGTCAAGACTAGGCTGAGCGAAGTCAGCTAAAGCAAATAATTAGATCCACCAGAAAATGAGTCATGAAACTACAGGCTGATTTCAAGTATCTTTTTGTTCTAGCACTAGTTCTTTCAAATTACTCACTTTTTTCAAAATACATTTTCCCATATTTTGAGTCTAGAAATCCCATTCAGTTGGTATTGTGGTTAAGTGCAGCTCCATTTTTCAATGCTGGTCTCAATTAGAAACAGACACCGAGCACTCTTTAAAAATGTTAGGGAGCTGGACGATCTTGGAGCACGCCTTTAATCCCAGCACTCAGAGAGACAAAAGTAGGCAAATTTCTGTGAGTTTGAGGCCAGCCTGGTCTATAGAGTTCCAAGACAGCCAGAGATACACAGAGAAACCCTGTCTCAGAAAACTGAAAAAGGGGGTGGGGGATAAGGAACAGCAGGGTTGGGGATGAGAATAGCACACCTTTAATCCCAGCACTATGGAGGCAGAGGCAGGAAGATCTTTGTGAGTTCAAGACCAGCCTGGTCTACAGAGTGAGTTCAAAGACAGTGAGAGCTACATAAAGAAAGCCTGTCTCAAAAATAAAAATAAAAGAAATGCTAGGTAAGGGGGCTCAGATGTAGTTCACTGATAGGAAAGCTCAGCAAGCACCTGGTTGTGGGGTCAATGCCCAGAGTGTAGCCTCATACTCAAAAATCTTTTTTTAAAAGTCTACATTAGAGGACTGGGGAACGGTTCAATTAGAGAAACCTTGCCTAGTATGCAGAAAGCCCTGGGTTCCTTCCCCAGTACCACAATGAATTGAGTATGGAGGCCCATGCCTATAAATCCAGCACTTAACTTAGGAAAAAGACGCAGAGGATCAAAAATTTAAAGTCAGCTACATAATAAAGTTTAGCTACATAGTGAATTCGGCCACATAGTGAATTCATGACCAGCCTGAGCTACATGAGACTCTAGATGTTAAGAAGAAGAAGAAGACGAAGAGGAGGAGGAGGAGGAGGAGGCCACAATAGAACTGAAGATGACGACCCCCTTGACCCTTGATTGCCTCTTCTCTATTAAAATGTTTAAGTTCTTTCAACAAAACATGCCTCTGAGTATCAATCTATCTGGCAAGAACAGCTCAAGATACTGCTTATCTTCTTACTGCTCTGGGCAGCTGAAATGAGCTCTGCTACAGAAGCAAGCCAAATAAAAGCACTTCCTGGGCGAGGATGGCTCACGACGCACCCTCACGACCTCACAGGAGAGCAGGGTTTTATGCACCTCAAGGAGTTGACAGAAAACAAAAATTAAGAAAAGCCACGGTAGAGCCAGGCTGCAACCTTTCCTTTTAAATGTGGATGGTTCTCTGCAAGACTCTGCTGCACATGAGCTCTGAACTGGATACCCTAATCTACAGGAGAGTGACTGCAAAGCACAGTCCTCCACCCAACCCAAGATGCCCTGACTGCCCATCTCCCAACTCACCCCTGAGGACTGAGAATGAAAACCAAGAGATGGGAGAGGGAGGCTGGAGGAGGAAGAAGCACTGGCCTGCTCTTCCTGGCGAAGGCCACAGGGCAGAAGGACAGCCATTTCTCCTTTGCTCCCCTGCCACCCTTCCAGAGCCTGGTGAACACAGCAGCAGCACTCTCTGCCTCTCCACACCTTAGATTCCCATCTCTAGTCTCTGCCCTGTGACTGTGCAACTATTCTCGCCTTACTACTGTCCAACCCCAAGTCCAAGAGCAAAGCCAAGAGCCTGATACTATGATGCCGAGAAGACAGCAGGCTTTGGCAACGTCAGTTACCAGCCTGGCATCTCTGGCAGAATCTGGCTCATCTCATTTTTCCCAAGACCTCAGTGAGAGTCCTGCTGGTGTTTCTTTGACTACAGTTCTTCTAGAGATGCAAACAAGGGACACAGGAAGTTGCTTCCTTATGGTTCTTCTCAACTGTGCACATGCCAACTAGAATGGTCCAAATACATCTAAAACAAAAAAGCATAAAACTCTTTCTCTATCTATCCCTGCCACGGATATTTTCCTGGCTATACTATAAGCCCCAAGGAGGGGCACAGTGATGTAATGAACATGAATGCTCCGCTTACTGCTGCATCTTTCCTGTTTACATCTTTCCTACTAGCTCCAAACAAATACAGAAGAGCCTCCAGTGTGTTCCTCTTTGGAATGTGGGGCCTTAATGCCCACCTCACCAGCCTACCAGTAATCACTCACAGAAAATGGCAGTCTCACTTGGGGAACAGAGATTATTTGTCAACTAGTAGAAGCAACGCTTAAAGCCTAGTGAAACAAAAACAAAAGCATCAAGTCAGAGGAAGCTGGCAAGAGTAGTTTAAAAAAAATAAATAAATAAAAGACCCCTGCCTAAGCAGACCAGGGAACAGGCACTGCCTCTCCAGCTCCACCCCGTGCCTCCCAGGATATCGCCTTTCCTGTAGGAAGCAAGAGACCCATGCTGATATGACAGAAGGATTTTGATACCACTCCCTGTGAAGACAGAGCTCCTATCAGCAGCACGCCAGGCAGTAGGAGGGAGCGCTGGACAGCTAAAGCCTCATTCCCTCCCAGGCCTTGTTTACTAAGCAGGAGCGCCCTGTCCACCCCACCACCACCAGCAGGGCTGTTAGCATCACACTGAGTTACTGCCAGGAGAGAGAAGATCCAAGCTAGTCTACAGAAAGAAGCCTACCAGTCTGGCAATGCTTCCTTATAAAGCTCGTGAAAGAAGTGGAGTGCCCTCCCCTCTCCCACATACTCAGACCCCTCATCCGCAGGATGAACTTGGACAAAAAGTAACTGGAGTCCAACTCTACAAAAGAGAAGGGAGTTTCTAAGTTCACATGGTCCTTGGAGATCTTTCTCATTTCATGTCTTTAGTCCACGTTTCTAAAGAAAAACAAACAATCTAAGCAGAGATCACTGGGGTGGGGCAGGAATACTAACTGCCTTTTACAGGTGAGGGGGGGGGGCGATATACGTCAGCTATTCCAATGACTCCACAATCGTGTTTAATTATTTCACAAAGCCCGTCTGTGGTCGTTTCAAATCATTGTATGACTTGTCAGTCCTCAAAAATATGCCACAAGAGCTACAGAGCGAAGAGAGTTAATAAGCACTTAAGTATCCTGCAATTCTTTTAAGGGCAAACTATGAACAAGAATTAAAGTCATCCTGTATTATTAGAACCAGTCGCAGGAAATGGGTCATCTCTCTAGGACAAGAGGAAAATTGCATCCGCCATGTGCAGAAAGAACACACACTGATTATAAGGCAAGCATTCTGTGAAGTACAGACCTTAAAATGTCAATTCACGTGGCAAAAGAAAAAAGACCACTGTGTCTTTACCTTGAAACACACCAGCACACACGCTAAAGGAATGTACCCCAGACTGACTAGGTATAACAAAGAGACATCATCCCTAATGATCTGTACAGAGATGCAATCAGAAAGAGACACGATTAAGGCTCTCAAAAAAACTGAGACCAAAAAAAAAAAAAAAAAACTGAGACCAGAGTGTTCAAGGCGCTGCCTACCTAGCAAAGATGTGCTGTTACACCACACAGCCATCAGCCCAAAGGACCTTCCCCATTCCAGCAAGAACACAGCATCCTATTTGCAAACCCAGCAGCCCATTAGATTACCCTGCCTGGCTCACTAGCTCTCTGCTGGTAATCATGAACCAATCTCAAGTCCTTGCCCTCTAGAAAAGGAAGGATGTGACATTCTGTCGGGTAATGATGCATTTTGCTTTGCAGACCAGAGCCTTTACTCCGATGACAGAGCCCTTCTTTCAATGTGTTGAGGCACTCAACTTCACATACAGCTCACCGCCACATGACGTCTAACAGAAACGGGAAGTTCTCAAAGTCTGAGGAAATATGCATGCAGAAACATCTAAGGGGCCGCACTAACTCAAGAGAGAATCAATAGGTGTGAGGTATTCATATGGGATGGGGTAAAACTGTAAGCCTGAAGAAAAGCTGGGCAGAGTACAAGCACCTCTCCAGACAGTTACAGCTACCAGGTTATAAACAGTGGCAAAGAGACCAGTGATGACACTGCCACTCCTACAGAAAAGACTGTACACAAAAAAAAATTAAAAACAATGGAATGTTTTAAAACACAAAAGAAGCCTTTAAAAGGAATTCTATTTCCAGTTTTTAACAAATAATGATCAAAAAAAGTCAAATTCTTGAAAAGGGCAATTCATGTTTTCAGTTCTCCAAAGGGGGGGGGATCACAAGACTATCTCCAAGGAATGTACATACTGAGTTCTAAACATGACTGCTCACTTCCTGTAGCAGAGCCAAAAAGTTTCACTCTACCCCTTTCTCCTTAATTTGTGGATCAATTATTGTTCCCTTCTGTGAGGTTTCGGGAATCTAATGACATTAATAACACTTCAGATCCCAACCACACCACAATCCATTAAACACTTACTTGAAACTACTTTGTTTCTAAGGCAATCCAACTGGCCACAATCCAAGATTAACCCTGCAATAACTGTGTATGGGACTCTGAAATTTCAAAGGTCTTGTGTGGCTACCAGCACTCCACCGGACCAGCTGTGTCTACAGCTTTCCATCCTGAAGCAATGTGACATTGAAAAATTCTTAGCAGAAAGTGAGTGGAAAGCCAGGAAGACCCAAGCCATCCACCTCTAAAACACAGGGCCTCTGACTGTGTGCCCTAGGGGCTACTACTCAACAAAGAGAAACAGAAAGTGGAGAACAGACAGACTATACCCATCAGAAAAAGTGGAGGACAGACAGACTATACCCATCAGAA
>NC_022015.1:46214241-46220346 GCF_000317375.1 Microtus ochrogaster | reverse complement strand
AAAGTGGAGGACAGACAGACTATACCCATCAGAAGAAAGGCAAGAAATTCACATTCATTCTCTCCAACTACTCTTCTTTGTTGTGGGAATCCCGCTGCCTGCACACTTCTACTTATTGAAAATAAAGGAGGGTAAGGTCAGCAGTGCTTGGTGTAATGCTGAGACACAGAGATCCAAGAGACACCACATTTGCCCTCCAGGAGCTTCATTCCAGGAGTGTCTCAGTTCCCAGCAAAACATGATCTGATTCAAGGAAACAATGAACATAAACTTAGGAATCACACTCTTCAGACAACCTGCTCTCCCTGCTTGTGGGAATGCCATACAATGCTCTACAATACATTTTGCCTTTTCTTTTACATGAAGAAGCAACAGGAAAGACAGCAAGATGACATAGGCAACCAAGAAATTGCCTAGAGACTAGGTCCTTCCTGTTGGTACATAACTAAGCAACGTCTTAGGCAGCAGATAGCTTTAGCAGAAGTGATTAACATTTCTTCATGTGGACAGCATCCGATGGGGGGCTATTTTTTCTTAATATATGACTGGGAAGAAAATCTGGATGAAAAGTTTATATTCCAGTCATTGGCAAGTATTTGTTTAGTAAGTGGATTTGCAAGAACTTCACAATTTTACTTATGAATGATACTAATTTTGTTCTTTAATACTGAACTATAATGAGGCTGGAGGTGAGCTGTAGCTCTGCAGTAGGCACATAGTTAGTACACATGGGTCCCTAGAGTCAACCCCCTGCACCAAAAGATAAAAATTAAAAGCTTTTAGCAAATACTCTGTGCTGACTTCAGAAACAACAGGTAGTATGAAGGCTAACCCACCTCCCACCCCCCTCACCCCTGGTCTAACTAACATGGCAAGTGCAGTTTGGGTTTATTTTGCTATGTAATGCAGATTCACGACCACTTTGGACAATAATTCATCTTGTCAGTATGGACAGGTCCTTCTGCCATACTGCCACTCATTAGATAAGATAACAAATCAGAAGTAAATGGGAAACACCGTTAGCAACTACCGCTTATAAAACAGGGTCCGGGTCTGAGAGCAACTGTCTTTCATGTTAACTCCACTCAGCAAAACATGAGAAAATGCTCTGTTTGCTGTACAATTACTGCCACAGATTTAATTACCAACAATCACACATCTTACCTTCTATTGCTATTTCACACTTCCCTAGGATTAATTCTGCGCAAATCTTAATGATGATCAAAAAGCCACTGTAGAAGTTTCCCTTTGATAATTACCACTTGCTTGCCTCTTCAGCCAAGAAATGAGTTTAAATCTGTTGCTACAAATGTATGTATCCCACTCAACCCAATCCACCAGGACTGCAGGAGACAGCCCCGCCGCCTTCTTGAGAAAATGGCTTCTCTCTTCCAAGACATCTCCTTCACTCCCGATTTTCCCTCTTCAACCCCAATCATCGTTCCACTAACATCAACAGCTCCCTTCAAAGAAAAACTGATGTGGATGCTGGAAGCAAAATCACCCTGGAAAATCCTGTTCATTTCTTCTCCAATATAAAGCTTGGCTGGATCATGAAGAAAAACCTTTTCCCTTTTCTGCTAAGTTTAGCATAGCACAAATAGCCTCATAGCTACAAAAGCTGTTTCGGGTCCTTAGAAACTCATGTGTCATAATAATAATAATAATGCCCTAACTATATTTATTGAGTACTTCTGAAAAATGAACATAAGCCACCTCGTAAAAGGGAAGTGGGTTAGTATTTCTAAGAAGGAGCTCCTGAATTTGTTTGTGGTAAACAAGATGGCTACTAGACAGGTCTTCTGGTTCTCTTCTCAACCCCGTCATACAAATATTTGAACAGATTCACACAAAATAACTTCACACAGAAAGACCCTCAGTGGGGCTTTAATTTAGTCCAAAACTCTCTGACAGGTGTATGTCAGCTAAGGATAGAGAATACACACGGCTCTGTGAAAAACCTTACTCTGAAGACTGTCA
Organism: Microtus ochrogaster; assembly: GCF_000317375.1. Classification (NCBI taxonomy): domain Eukaryota; kingdom Metazoa; phylum Chordata; class Mammalia; order Rodentia; family Cricetidae; genus Microtus; species Microtus ochrogaster. Next base: position 46,218,366 of record NC_022015.1, on the reverse strand, counting down.
GTCTGAGCTTACAGCTTCCATTTCTACATCCTGGCCCCATTTCAGCCTTCAAATATAAATACTTCATTTTTTGTTTTTTGTTTTTCTTTAAAAAAAAGGAGGAAATACATACAAATAAATCTTGGTTTTTGAAAATGTAATTCAACACTTATTTTAAAAAGATGAAAAAGCATCAAAACAAGACAAGTGGTCAGTCATTACAGCAACATCATAATTTGGTATCTCCAGGGCAGGAGGTTCAGGGCAGCCAACCTGACAGCTACTTAAGGGGAATTGGAAGAACACTTAAATGTGCACAAAGCAATACTCTCTAACTTAAGGTGGACAAAGCACCCACTCCCAACCTTCCAGGTCCCTTCTTGTTTTATACCTATAATTTTCAATACAAATTCCAATTCCTAACAGTCTGTACTTAACCACTGAAGTTTCCTTCATGTCGATGTATGTATTAACCACAAAAATATGCCTGATCATCAAAGGAATATTAAAAATTCACTATGATCAATGTATCATGGGAGAATAATATCCAGTAAAAATACGATGTATTTAAACTAGCCTTTATATGATAAACAGTAATCAAAGTATAGAATAGACTGGTTGTCTTGAAATTTACATTCTATGAGCATGACTGGCCTGGGCCTAGTGGTGTAGGTCTGTGATCTTAGCTGGTCAAGAGAATAAAGCAGGAGGATCCAAATGTGTAGTTTCCCTAGACAACTTAGTGAGAACTTGTCTCAAAATAAGAAGTATAAAGTTGGAGCACTTTATACTTGCCTAGTAAGTGTGACATGCTGGGTAGGTTCCCATTCTAACATACCCAGCATAAAACATACCATACTACACAGGCGTCCAACACCCTGGGATGCATATGTAACTTGCTGGCTCAAAGAGCTACATGTGACTTTCTTCAAGAGACAAAATTTTATGTTTTCAGCAAGTATTGATTAAGACCACTCTTACAGACACAGTCCTAGAAGCTAGAATTTAGCAGTGAACAAAACAAACACAGTCCTACCCTCATAAGCTTGCGGAATGGAACGGATAAAAACTGTTAAATGTGTGTGATTCACTCCCAAAGGCCAAATAACATATGTTCTTCCATTTAAGACTGACCTAAACACTGCCTATTTTCAATAGGACGAATCCATAAATATAAAGGTTTTGCTAATTTGATGACTAAGGTCTACAGAGTAGAGATTTTAAACACATGTAAAACAGGTCAAAGGGGAGACAGGTAATATCTTCAAGGAATCGAATAAAACTTCCCCGTGATTATTTATGACCTAAAGCATTCAGGGCCATTTGCTCCTAAGAAACTGGAATAACCATGATGTTTCAACTATAAAGGCAAGATATTAAATATCAAATACCTTCTACTATATTCTATATAGAATATAGTTTTCTTTGCGGTGTCAAAGAAAACACACACTAATGTGAATGAATGAATGAATGAAAGAGAACAAGACAAAAATGGCAAAGTTAAAATGAAGCTCTTAGTGTGACAAAAAGTCAGAGACTGTTCTTCAAGAAGAATAAAACCAAAATGTGTAACCATAGAATAAATGTGGATCACGCTGGCATAAGTGCAGCATTAGGACTCAAAAGAGCCCAAATTTTACTGTCACACAGATAGCCGCAGTTTTGTGATACTGCTACAGTATTAAGAAATAAAAAAATTACATGAACAATGCATTACAACCCTGTGGAGCAAACCCTTTCCATGAACGTCAGCCTTGAACTAAAACTTACTTTGAAAACAATTTTACACAGAATTTCATTTCAACACACAGGTGATCCCTCCATATAAACAAATGGTCAAAGCTGCAGAAGGAACTTTACACTGTGAAGGAATATTCTGTGATCTCCTCTGGAAACTGTGAGGGAATATATTCTGTGATCTCCTCTGGATGGGGGTTGGGAAAACGAACAACAGAACTAAGGAATGAAGATTACTCACAAAGCAGCAGGACCAGGAATTTCCCAAAGGAGCCCCTCCCCAAAATCCTTCCTTGTTCAATCAACACTCAGTAGTCCCTTGCTAAACTCCTAAGCTTGTAAAGTCACATCCCCATACACACACACACACACACACACACACACACACACACAGAGAGATCCACACTTAATGTCTGCCATGACTACACAAATAGTGGGGGCACTGCACAGGGGGAGAAGCTGATCTAGCCTGAGGTCAGTAGCGATGGCTCAGTGATGTCCAGGCTCCTGTTTCTGACAGATAACTATGGTTTTTAAACACTGCTCACGAATGTAGGTGCTGAATAAACAGCAAATCTTTCTCCCACCTCTTACGGTCTGTCTTTGATAGGTGAGGTGAGACTGCGTGAAACCCTGCTCAAAGGTATAATAAGTGGGGGGAAGGCAGCCACACACTTATACCTACCACTTTTTTAGCAGTAAAACTGTGGGGTTTTTTCTTAGCAATCATTTCCACGTTCATTTTTAAAAGCATGATATATTATTAAAATACATAGCATGTAATTAAGTATCTCTTAAGTGTATTCCTTTCTCAGGCATTTAAACCTAGGCCCTCTGGCAAACTGAACCAACTCATAGCTGCTGGGAAACCTCGAGCTGTCAAATTTCAGGCAAATAAGTTTGGTTAACAAGACCTCAAATGCCCTGTTCCTAGCTAAACACAAACATATGAAGACTGTAAACAAAGGAAAATTAAAACCCAGGTCTCAGAGAAAATCTCTAAAATACATGTTTTTCCTCTTAATTGTATACTGGAACACTATATATTTATTCCACTTGCCCTTGCTTTTTCCTACTCAAAAAAAAAAAGGCATTCCATTTTTCAGTCATGAGAAGTTAACAGAAATGACAAAATGACAAGGGTGGACAGGCTTTACTTATCCAATTTTCCTGTTCCCCTGGTTTCATTTCCCTGAAACCCACCTCTCCATGCTGCCCCTTGCCTTCTGTTCCTTGTGAACACTTTATATTTGCACATTTACCTAACTGGATTTCAATATGAAGACTTAAGTCGAGGTGAGGAGACAGCGTTGGGAACCATTTGTGAATATAATATTTTGCTCCTGATTGTAAGCAATCCAGTACATAAGCAGTTCAGTCCCAAAGGTAATGGGTTCCTGGAGCCAGCAGATTGAATGCTCCAGATAAAAAAAGGGGAGGAGGGCGCTTCTCAAATTGAAACTAACAATGCAGTATCCTTTTCTTACAGAAATGTTTGAGAAGCGTTATTTTTACTCATACAAATAAACACAAGTGCAGACATTTTTCAGGCCTGTTCCTGCAAAACTGCTCACGCTTCCTACCACAATAGCTTAGACTTATGTCATGCTAGCTTGTACGTGAACCCTGATCGCTTGGTTCTGAACATTCTCACGGACATAAGAATATAATTCCTATTTGAAAGAATTGTCTTGCTAACTTCGAATTAACGTAGAATGTTGGGTTGTCGTTTTTGGTTTGTTTTTATTTTTTTTTAAACGAGATTAGAGGGAAATTTTCTCGCATTCTTCCCGTTTTTCTTGGAGCCCAGATGGCAAGATACTAAAATGTCCGTTTGAAACAAAAGGTTTCTGTTTGTTTCCAGGAGAGTAACTAGAGGCTGCGCTGGTTTCCAGTAGAAACTGCAGTGAATTCAGGCATACATCTGGGTCGCCTCATTAAACAAAAGATACCCATCCGCTGTCAACAACCACACAGCACAACCCTCCCTGGTCCTTCATCTTTAATCCAGAAGGAACAGACGCCTGTCACCATCCACCGGCCAAGCAACTCTTGTGGGGTCGCTCCTCTCAGTGGCCTAGACGACAGTAGAGCCCATTTGGGCTAACCTTTCCCGCCCCGCCCCTGCCCAGTCCATTAGCAGGGTTTCTCTGGAGCGCCGGCCACGGCTTCCACAGCACCTTTTCCTAGCCGAATCCAGCCCTCGGTCTGCTCCCCGTTTCCACCCTTCCCTCTCCACCCCACAACGCGCCACAATGGACGCTGGAGGGCCACCGCACTGCACGCCATCGCCCACCCGCGCCGCTCGCGCGAACGCTCAGCCGTCCCGCACACAGCTCGGCCCTGACCGCCACCGAAGGCGCACGCCGCGGCTCCGCGCAGGGCAGCCCCGGCCCTCGGCCCCTGGGT
>NC_022015.1:46210754-46213056 GCF_000317375.1 Microtus ochrogaster | reverse complement strand
CCGGCCGCCGGCGCCGGGGGATTCCTGCGCGGTGCCCACGCGCTGCGCCTCGGGCCGCCCTGCCGCCCTGCAGCCCTGCTGCCCTTTCCTATTTCTAAAACGCCATTGAGTGCCTCGAGTGGCCTCTAACCCTAGAGCCGTCGTAGAAAGTGGGGTACTCTGTACCATGGAGGAGAAACGATTCTCACTGACTCGCAGGGGGTGGGGGGGCAGTTACCGAGAGATTTGTGGACGGAACTGTCCTCGGTATCTCCAGATAGGAATCTGAATCGGAAGAGAAAAATGAAGCTGCCCAAGTTTCCAGGAGCCTCCTGGTAGGTTCCAACTTTTCGGGTCACTGAAGTGCTTTCTGTCTTCCACCAGCACACTCTGTTAAACAGCCAGGATTGACCCTTCTGCACCTTGACAGTTAAGGATGACGTCTGGGAGAAAGCCAAGTAGTACAAAATAAAGGGGAAGAGGCGGGTAAAGGTGGTTTACGCCCATAAGCTCCACATTCAACAGACTGAGGCAGGAGGATTACTACCTGAGCAGTATGAGACCTTGTACCAAAGAAAAGGGGGAGAAGAGAATAAAAAAAACTTAATATCGTTGAAGCAAAATTCTGTTTAGTTTTTACACTTCTAATTTGAGACAGTTTGCTAATAAACAGAAAAGATCTTGTTCACTCAAGGTTCTATTGGGGGGGGGAGGAATTGTTCATTCAAATTCAGTGTGTCTCAACAAGAGGTGAGATTCATATTATTTTCCTGCCTCTATAGAAGCTGAGGCCTTCACATTTTGTGCTTCCCATGAACTGCTCCTGTTGAACCAGGCCGCAATGTAAGGTCTTAACTACAAATTCAGAACGAACAATCTTGGACGCCAAGGTCTTTCCTCCAGTTTGCCTTATTCCCCACCTCCTTGGTGCGTGCACACATTCACTCGCTAAGCCAGGACTCAGATGGAGTTGTGGACATAAAATCTGTATGTTTTAAGCTCTACTTTAAAAAAAAAAAAAATCTGAACCAAGACAACAAAGAAGACCTCTCACCCCTTTTATACCAGCCCCTTCACAGTGCTATCAGATTTGCTGTGAAAAGTAAAACCTAAATGGCTGAAGACTAAGTCAGTAGGCAGAAAAGTAAAATGGCTTCAGGGAGGAACAGCAAGTTGTATGACTCTCTCTCTCTCTGTCTCTCTGTCTGTCGGTCTGTCTCTGTGTGTGTGTGTGTGTGTGTTCGAGGGACACAAAGCACTGGGAAACAAAATTATCAACATCTCAGTCTGGTTTCCTAAGGAGCCTGAGACAAAGGGTGTCATTATGGTGTCAGTGATATGTTTCGGCTTAATTGACCTCTTTGTTTCATCGCTTCTGTCTCAACCTCAGGGACGCCCCCGGCACTTACTAGACATTTAAGTGGTAAAACAATCAGTAGGAGAACTAGCACGCGTAGGGAAGAAATAAGGAAGTAAGGAACACCAGCAATACTCACAAGATAAAGCTATATAAGGACATGAAGAAGGAAACAGGAAGAGAAAATTCCAAGCTTGAACCTAAATCTATCCCAAACCCTTTGATGGTATCTGGAAAGCATTTGCCAAGCAAATAGCCCCATAACCTTAATCAAACAAATGTAGTCCATACAGAAACTCATTATGGTGTTGAGTGTTTTCTAGAAGAATAGACTCTAAATTATGCAACTAAACGGGTTCATATTACAAAATTCCAGTTCATTAAATCAACAAACAAGGATTAGCTGCCTGCTTTGAGTAAACACAGTTAAGATGCAGAAAGGAGGGCTCGGAGCCTGCAGCGTCATCCTTGCTCTCCCCGGGCATGTAGTGGCTCCGAACCAAGGCAGGAGAAGGCAAAACAGAATTGATTTGTGTGAATGTTGAGTAAAGGTGATAATCCTGTTTGGAAGGGTTGGATGACATCACAGGAAAGAAGCATTTCAATGTACCCTAAAGAACGTATAGGATTAGCTTAGTGTGGAAGTACTCAGGCCTGTTTGGAATACCAGTCTGACCCACTGAAGAAGAGACTCCATGGGAAGGAAGAAAAAGATGAAACAAAAGAATAATAGAACAAAAAAAATGTTTTTCATAAATGTGTATGTACGCTACTTAAAAAAAAAATTCCAAATCAAAATCACCGGAGACAGACTGTGGGATGATAAGCCATTCCAAGAACTAGAAGGTGATTACTGGGTGGCTGAAAGGCAAACCACAAAGTCCTAGAAACTCTGAACTTCAGAGAAAACAGACTGTTATCTCCCCTGTGGTATCCCACGTCAGAAACCTACCTACCCGACGCACC
>NC_022015.1:46187025-46210188 GCF_000317375.1 Microtus ochrogaster | reverse complement strand
ACCCAAAGGAGTGCTGACACTATTTCTGGTTGACTTGGAACTTGCTTTGTAGACCAGGCTGACTTTGAACTCACAGAGATCCACCTAACTCTAGAGTGCTAAGAATAATAGTATTCACCACCATACCCAGCCTAGAACAGATATTATTTTTTAATTAATTCTTATTTTATTTTATTATTTTGTATATGGGGGCTTTGCCTGCTTCTATGTCCGTGCACCATGTGTGTGCCTGGTGTCTGCAGAGGCAAGAAGAGGTCATCACATGCCCTGGAACTGGAGTTACAGATGGTTGTGAGCCATCATGTGGGTGCTGGGAATTGAATCCAGGTTCTCTGCAAAAGCAGCCAGAGATTTTAACCTCTGAGCCATCTCTCCAGCCCCGGGACACATATTCTTTAGATGTTGAATAAGCGCAAGCATGCCACCACCTACATCACTGGCAAGCACACTTGCAGGCAGCCTTTCAGGCGATGTATTATGCCAGGTGCCCGAGGCACACAGAGCTCTTAAAGACTTATAATCTATTTGGGTAGACAGTCCACACAGATAAAAGAATAAACAATACAAAATTAAAAGTCCACACGCATAAGAGAATAACCAGTGCAAACGAAAAGCACTTAATGCTAACAATGTATCAAGACTGACTTGCTCACACAACTCATTCAGAGTGGAAGTTCCAGGTACCGTTAAAATCAACCAGGGAGCATGGGTAAGCAACAGATGGGGAACTTAAAAGGCCGATTGGAAAGAAGTCTGAGACAGTGCTGATACTAGATCAGTTAGGGAAAAGCTGCTCTTTGCAGAATTGCCAGCACCACTCCCTGGTGGAGAAATAAAGAAGTCTTAACTCCTCAAGGAGTAAGGTCAAATGAGAAAGCTGTAGATGGTGCCACCTAGAGGAACAGTTCTATAACCCCCAAAACAGTATGATGTGCTGTCTAGTTGAAAAAGCCTTTCCAGGTCAACTTGAAGATGAAAAACCTGGTACAAAGCACACTGTCTCTTACAAGAGAAAAGACATATGTTGCAAATCCAAAAGATAGCCTAGATGAAACAGACTACCTCGGACATCCTTGCTTTAGCAAGCCCTGAAAATGCGTGTTAGACAGCCCTCTGACTTTATCCAAATATATTTTGTGCCTGCAGAAGTATGCTTTGTCCTGTGGAAAGGGTCTCACCATGTTGCTCACGCAGTTCCAGAGCTCTGGACTTAAGCAATCCTCCTGCCTCATCCTCTTGAGAAGATGGGACTTGAGGTACCCACCACTGTGCCCAGAAATATTGACTCAGGTACTTACTAAAAAATCGTAGCTGTGGCCGGGCAATGGTAGCTCATGCCTTTAATCGCAGCACTAGGGAGGCAGAGGCAGGCAGATCCCTGTGAGTTTGAGGCCAGCCTGGTCTACAGAGCGAGTTCCAGGACAGGCTCCAAAGCTACACAGAGAAACCTTGCCTCGAAAAACAAACAAACAGACAAAAATCTTAGCTGCCTTCCAGAACTTGAACAACAGGGCATACCATAGGCTAGGGATGTAGATGCAGGTAGCGTGCTTGTCTAGCACTCGTAAGGTCCTGGGTTTGATCCTAAACAACCCATAAAGCAGACTTAACAACACATGTCTGTATTCCCAACACTCAGGAGACAGGAGGAGTAAACATTTAAGGTCATCCTTGACTACATAGATCCAGGCCAGTCTGAGCTTAGGAAACCCTGTAGGGGTGGGGAGTAGAAGAAATGGAGCAGGGGAAGGAGGAAAGGGAGAAAAGGAGGAAAGGGAGGAAGAGGATGAGGAGAAAAAGAAAAGGGAGGGGAGAAAAAGGAGGAGGTGGTGGAGGAAGACGACGAGGAGGAGGAGGTTGAAGAGGTGGAGAAGCAAAGAATTAGGAGAAGAGAAAAGAAATATGGATTTCAGTTCCTAACCAAGAACTTGAAATCCCATGCCCATAGTAGCAGTTCTGACCAGGGAAAATCAAGCCACACTGTGTATCCTCTGGACCAGTGCACAGTCTCTTTAGTAACACAGCTGCCTACCTGGGGGCAGTGCACATGAGATGCTGAGTAGAAGGCAGAAATTTTGAATGAGTGTGTGAGAGTGATTTATTCCTCCTTTTCTATTTCCATATATCTATATCAGATAATCATTTATCCCATCTCCTTTAATGATTTTCGTGTACAGCTTTAAAAGGCTAAGGGGTTTTTTTTGTGTGTGTGTCTGTCTTGTTCTCTTCTGAGTCCGATGCCTAGAATAGCACCTAAATTTAACAGGTGCTTTAAAAACACTTATTTATTAGAAGAATTAAAAGTAGATGTTTTAATCAAAGAAATTGCACATTGGCTACATGGGACTTGGCCTCTCACTAACTGCCCACACCACTTAGCCTTTGGTACCCATCAGAGCTTGGCTTTTTATGTAAAATATTCCTCCATCCAGTTTGCCGAATCCTAGCCTCAAATGAGTTCACCAAGGGAAATCAGGCATCAATAGGGAATCAAAACAGCTGGGGAAAACTTTGCTGCTCAAACCCAGATGGAAACACATATTAATTCCAAGCCAACTTTATAAAAACGTTGTTATTTCTGCCATGAACTCAGTTATACTTTGGATAGCAAGACACAATATATGATCGAAGTCGCTAGTTACTCACTGTGTGATAAATTAATGACACAGAATATATTGACAGAAAACATATAAGTAATTAAAGTGTGTACTAGTCTGTCTTCTCTTTGACTGAAATGATCTTAATATTAGCCTATCAATAGCTATTATTCTTTAAGTATTTCTACCTGCCATGTTAAATGGGTCAAGATGTGATAGCTATTCAATTTTTGTTTGTGTGTTTTTCTTTTCTCGAGACAGGGATTTCTCTGTGTGACCCTGGCTGTCCCAAGCCTCTCTCTTTAGGCTAGACTGGTCTGTAACTCACGGATCCACCTGCCTCTGTCTGCCAAGTGCTAGGATTAAAAGCATGCACCACTACCGTCCAGCAGCTGTTCAATTTTAGATAAATATAAAATGTCCCATCTAACCACAAAATTGGATAGAAAATATTCTCTTATTCTTTATTTCTTGTTTTTTTTTCCCTATCTGTCACAACCACCAAAATCCCTTCAAGGCACAAAATTTCTGTAAGATCCCTTTCGTAATAGTTGGTTTCCAAATTATTTCCATTTTCTGATGCGTATGCCAATTTCTAAGAATCAAATTTGTGATGAACCCACTGGGTACTACAGAATGAGCTCAGGAAGCAGTCTTTAGGATGGCTCAATACTAACATGATCCTGTTTATTTTACATATTTTGATGTTTTGTTATTTAAATACCTAGGTGGATTTTTGCATTCATTTTTATTTCAAAGTAATGCATTAGAATATTATTTATCTTGATTATTGAAGTTTTTGGTACTTGAAATTATCCATCCAAAGCAAATCCTTGATCTTGTCCTGTTCTTGATTTAAAGTTATTGGTCAGGGGCTAGAGGAATGGCTTCGTGGTTAAGAGCTCTTTCTGTGCTTGCAGAAAACCCATGTCTAGTTCACAGCACCCACAATAGGCAGCTAGCAACTACCTGTTCTCCAGTATCAGGGAAGCCAACTCAGTGTGGCCTCCAACGTCACTCACACTCAATAGCACATACACTCACACAGGCTTACACACATACAAAAAAATTTAAATAAATCCTTAAAGGCATCAGTGAATTGACATAAAAGTGAATAATTGTGATCATTTTAGCGGTCCTGTCATTTCCAGAAGACATGGTTCCACCGCAGTCTGCCCTGACTTCTGACTCTCACAATCTACTTGTTCTTCTCCTGTGCTCCTTGAGCCTTTGGGCCACGTGATAGAGACTCCCTTTTTAAGTCAGAGCACTCCGCTGACTCTTGTTCTTTGTGTTTGGTCAGTAGTGAGTTTCTGCAGTAAGTACCACCCACTCACTGCACAATCAAATGTCTCTGATAAAGTCTGAGAGCTGCACTCATCAATGGTGTGGGAGTTTGAGTGAGCACATCCCCCACAGGCTTATAGATGTAAACACCTGGTCCCCAGTTAATGGAACTGTTTGGGAAGAATTGGAAGGTGTGGCCTTGTTGGAGGAGGTGTGTCACTAGGGGGTTGGCTTTGAGGTTTCAAAAGCCCTCTTCAGGCTCAGTGTATCTCTCTGTGTATGCTGGCTGCCTGCAGACAGAATGTCAAGCTCTCTGCTCCTGGTCCAGCACCATGCCTGTCTGCTTCCCATCAGCATGGACTAACCCTCTGAAACTGTAAGCAAGCCACCAAATAAATGTTTTCTCTTGTTAAGAATTGCTTTGGTTGTAGTATCTCCTCACAACAATAGAACAATAAGACACATGGGTAGAGGGATGTGAATTTAGAGAGCACTTTGCCAGTATGCTCATTTGGCAGAGTAATAATAATATGTTTATCCTGGTATCTGTGAGCTCTCCAATCATGGGTGAAGATTTATAGCACCACGCATGTGTTTCTTCCGATAGAGCAGGCCTTAAATCTGGTCAGAAAGTAATTGGTTATCCCTATAATATTCCCGCCACTATTGTACCATATTCCTACGCTAGTCATTATTAGAGTTCACAGGGTTCGTAGCTGGGTAAGACTGTTATAGACTTCTCTCCCAAGCATCCTGCATAGCACCGTCTATTATTATGAACCAACAGGGAGGAAGTGTCTTTGGGAATACCAATGCTATTTCTCCAAGTCCAGCGACATACATTGGTGACATCAGCAATAGAGACTTGCCATCAAGTTCTAGTGTGATGTCCCCTTCTTTAAAATGAACTAGTTTCTATAGGAAGCTATCGTTGGCCTCTAGCTTTTCTGGTCTCAAAACGTGACCTCAGGCTGTGGTGTAGCTCAGTGGTAGACTTCTTGCCTTTATGCCTGAGGCTCAGGTTCCATCTTTGGTACTAAAAATGTTTTTCATGTGTTTGTATTTGTGCATATGCTTTCACATCTATATGAGTACACGTATGGACAGGTATGCACACCCATGCGAGCGTGCGCGCACACACACACACACACTACGCACATGTGGAACACTAAAGTTGATGGAGGGGATTTTCTTTCATTGCTCTCCATCTTATTCTTTTTAGGCAGGTTTCTCAATCAATCTCAGAACTTCCCATGTGGCTAATCAGCTTGCTCTGGGAATCTTCACTTTGCTGTCTGAGGGGGGAGTTACAAGCTGACTGCCAACAAAACTATGATCCTCTTGCTTTCATGGCAAGGGCTTAAATCACTGAGTAGTCTACCTACCAAACACATATTCACAGTTTTTGGAAGGATCAACCAAGGATCCTTTTACCTGTTCTCAGGAAGCGCATAGCCATATTGATAACATGGTACTTCTGCAGAGGCACTAACATGCTCCATCAAATCAAGGCCTAAGGTTTAAAAAAACAAAAAGCAGGCTGTCTCCTTTTGCATATCAGGAGTACCTGGGGAGCATGAAAGAGCACTAGTGATTGAACTCTGGGTGAGCTTTCGTGTATAATTAGTAATGTTTCTGCCCCCCAGGTATTCCAGAGTGCAGTCAAGATTGGGAGCAGCAACAGAGAGTTCCTGTGAGAAACCAGTGCTGTCTCTAGGCCTCAGTGGGTTGGGAATAAAGCCAGAATTACCAACCCTGCTGGGAAGTAAGGCCAGTTCTGTTGAGAGCAGGGCTGCTCATCACTTAACTGGACTGAGGTAGCTCCCTGGCCCCACTCGCCACCTTCCTTTAGCACTAGTAATTCCCCTTTTCCTTCTCTGTTTTCCTTCTTTCTTTTCCTTTCTTCCCTTTCTTTTTCTCAGTTTCACGCAAGCAGTCTTCTTCCAGGCCTTGACCATCACAGGCACTAGTTCCTCTGGCTGACTTCCAGAAACATGTGCATCTCTTGACATAAGTGCTTCTTTCAGAACAGCGGTAGGCTGCTTGCCTAGCATATTTGAAGTCCTGAACTCATCCTCAGACCCTCAATAACAACAACCACAACAACCATAGCAACTAAAGTTACCTGAATGCTGTATACCATTCAATTTAACCTATAATTTGTTCTTCTCCCTTACAACATATCAGGGATAGGCCTGTCAAGCACTAGGGTTCTTTGTTTTTGGGTTTTTTTTTTTTGGTATTAAATAGTGTTCTATAGTGTTCTGTTAGAGATCCTCTCTTTCTTTCTTGGCTGGCCCTTTATGGATGGTTATTTATTCCCAGAACTGCACTGCTTTTGTTATAAATATTTATGTACCTAATTTGTTGCTTTTCATGAGTTTTTAATTTATTAATAATGCTTTAAAATTAATGTCGATGCCCACTTGGTGTCCAGCTGCTTATCTACGATCTGTTAAACAGTACTGTATTTGAAATTTGTGTTGTTCCCAATTTGTTCTCATGGTGAATAAACTTCTTTATATGTAACTCAGCGTATATAATTCCATGTTCAAAAATAAACTTCAGGAAGGAGAAAACAAGCAGCAATTTATGAAATCCTCTTCATCCTCTTTGCTAAATACAAACTGTTGATTTTAAGATAATGGGTGTTGTGGTTTGGATGAGAATGGTCCCCATAGTCTCATATATGGTCCTAGTTGGTGAAACTATTTGGGAAGGATTAGGAGGTGTGGCTTTGTTGATGGAAGTATGTAATTGGGGGAGGGCTTTGAGGTTTCAAAAGCCCATTACTTTCCCAATTAGCATTCCCCCCTCTCTCTTCTCTCCTCTCTTTCCATTTTCATCTCCATCTTTATCACTCTTTGGCCCCAACTTGCAGATAGGATCTATACTTGCAGCTACTTCTCCAGTGCCTTGACTGCCTGCCTCCATGCTCCCGACACCATGGTGACCACAGACTCACCCTCTGAAACTGTAAGCAATCCCCTAATTAAATACTTTCTTTTATAAGTTGCCTTGGTCTTGATGCTGTTCTACAGCATTAGAAAAGTAACTAAGACAATGAGTTAGCCTAGGAACAAAATCACTGACTTTTTTCTATTTATAATATTGATGTTTTTCTTCATCACTGCTTGAAGAATTTAACAATTTCAGACATTTTTATAAACCTGTACATATGTCCACAAACCATCATTACCACTGTTTTTACTGAATAAAAAAATGGTATGTCCAAAGTTGAGATTAAGAAATCACAAGTCATTTTCATTTAAGGAGTTCTCAGAAAACCTACCATTCAATGAAAAGTCTTCCCAATAGACCTTCTAATACAAATCCACCAGACATCATAGATGAAGTATATCCTCAGTTTCTTCTATATGGATTTCCAAAACTTTATTCTGCCAATGCCAAGCACCCTTTTAACTCTCTGCATTTAGAAATGAAACCTTCCCAAAGCAAATAAAATGTCTCCCAGTTAAACCTTCTCTTTCATCCTTAAGAAATCCAAAGGAAGGATCAGTTTATTTGGCTTCAAAAGGATTAGACCTCAGCACTGATATTTTGCAGAGATCCAGGGAAGAATGTCACCAATTAGTCAGAAAAAAAAAAGTGTGCATCCCAGGAAGAAATGGAACCCTGTTTGTTATTCCTCTTGTTGGGCCATACTACCAGTTACTCACTGTGCTCATAGGGGAAACTGAAAAATACAGAATCTTTTAACTGATTTCAAACCAAACTGTGGATTCAGCAAAGGAAAAACAATTTCCCAGGACCCTTTCAAGCCCTTCCCTGCTTAAATCTTTCTGAAGTCATCACACAGCACTTCTCTTGGACTCTGTGTTCTGCCAAGTGATTAGCATCTAAAAGTCTGGAATCACTCAACTGCACCTCAGCCCCACTTCGAATTAACCCGAATTAACTTAGAATTAGCCTTGCAAGGGTTTTTAGGAGGAGCTACCCGCAGAAGTCAGGGGCATGTGGTGGGATGGAAATGATAGGGAAGACTGCTCAGACATCTGTTAGCTCTGAAATCCCATCTAAGTCACGTTGCTGAACCAAAGGTACTCACTTCAGGGTACATCTTTCCGTAGGGATGGGCACAAGGCTACCAATTCCAGTCACTGCAGCCGCAAAACTAGAGTCAGGGAAAGAAAGGTTGTCTGAGGGGCCCATAATGGTTCTCTTTCCTTGATAGGAGATACTACAGTGTTAGGTTGTGTTAAGGCAAGGGCTGCTGTAGCCCAGACCAAACTGCTCCCGGCACCTGCCTGACCCATGGAACATATGTTTCCCTGCACACAAGAGAACTTCTCCCAGGTACAGTAGCTGGCACATACCCTCTGCTGCTCCTGCCATTGTTCCCATTGCCACTATCAAGGCAGCCGTAGCCACTCTGCCAAGCATCTGTAATCATTGCTGCCAAGGCATTCCCTGTGAGACAGGCACCACCACTAAGCTTCTACTGTGAAGGGACCCAGGAGACCCTCGTTGCCACCCATAAGGCTCAACTCACCCACCTACCACAGCCTCTTGCCTGCAAAACTACTGCTGCCGCTACCACACGAGTCCCACCACCGCCACTCCTGTTGGTGTTGGGCCTGTGGCCAGCCACCTCAGCCACCCTGTGAATCTGCAGACTGGAGTCATTATGGCCTGCACGAATGACCCATGAAGAAGCAGGACTGTGAATGTCAGAACAGGGCTGGTAAAACAAACACTGTAGACCCAGGCAGAGTAGCACAAAAGTGTGAGAGTGTAAAATGTGTCCAAGGAACCCAGGCTAGGCTCCCAGCCAGAGGGAACAGCCCCCTCCCTCCACCACTGCCACAGTTGGATCCCAGGACTGTGCAAATGTCTCTGCTCAGGTGGGCAGGCCCGCCATTTTCTTTGCCTTGCCTGCAAAGTTTCCTCCCTAAACCGCAAAGGACAGGACTCCAAGGCAAGGAGTTTCTGGCAGGAAGGCATCTGTCCTCACAGACCATCTTCTTCTAATCTGGAAGGATGCTCTGACTAACTTGGGTGAGTTGCTGGGACTATTAGTCCTCACTGCCACCCGTGGAGACGGTTGCACATGACAGCCCCAGGGAAGGGACTTCTTGCATATAAAGTCTACTACCTTCTGTTCCATGGCACGCTTGTTTCTAATTTTTCGTTTTCCTGCTAGTGTTTTAGGTATTTACTTTCTGTCCCCTAAAATTGCTACCTTTAGCAAATTACATGTCCAGCTTTGTAGGTTAATTGTTAAGCTACTGCATTTTAATTGTACCAAACTGAAAAGGACATGCATGGCTGTCCCCTATTTATCTCTACCTACAAAGTCTTCTCTATTTCTATATCTGTAATTGTCTTCAACTACCTCTTCTACCTTAAATCTATATACGTTCCTTCTTAGTCAATTCTTCATATTCTTTTCTCTTCTCTTTATTCTGTCTTCACTTTACTAATTAAACATCAATACCAATAACTTTAAATAATCTATAAACTATATCTTCTGTACCCACTACCCCATCACTGCTGTCCCCGAGCCTTAACAGAGACACAAGGGAAGCACACTAGCGTCTCCTGAAGCAAGGTAAGGCTGAGATTGCCTGTAAATTAGTAAGCCACCCTAATGCTTCCATCACCACCCACCACCACCCATGCAGGAAATCAAATTCCAGTAAAGACAACTCTCTAGGAGGACTCATATAAAACAAAACAAATAAACCAAAGGAGGGGAAAATGGTGAAAGCTAAAGCCGGGAGATGCCTCCAGACAGCAGACGTGCAAACCACAGCTACACGAAGAATGTGGGACAACAGCCCACTTTCTGGTCCAGTCTGCTCAACTTGGCTTTAGCCCTGCCTCGCCACACTCAACCTCCAAACCTTCCTTAGGGCATTTGTTCTGTGCCAATGTCTAGTGTGGTAAATTCTGTGAACTCTAACCTACCTGGAACACTCTCCAATCCCTGGTCCTATTCTGGATTGCACGTCCTGTGCATTGGCCCAGTCTGGCTAGCCCCACTTATGCCCTTCTCATCCCCCAAGCTGAGTTTTAGTTACCCACCCCCTGTGCTCCCCCATTCTGATTAGCCTCACATGTACCTTTCTCACCCCCAAGAGTCAGTCCTGGTTGCTCATCTAGTTAGCTGGTTTGTCCAATCCGTCACTACTGTTCTGATTCTAGCACACAAGCTTGACCCATCTTGTGTGCTGGTCCAGCCTGGTGAGTCCTGGATCCTTTCCCACTAGTACCATATTCAACCAGCAGGCCTAGCCTGGAACTCAGGATTCTGAACACGGACTCAGCTTGCATAGCCACTGAATCCTTGTCTGCTTGTGCCAGTGGGGCCTTAGGCCCTGCTTCAGTAGCATAGGCTGCACACCATCTTAACCTTAAGTACCGTAGAATCTTACCTCAGACAGACAACCAATGAAACAAATCTACATATCCATCCTCAAAACACAAACAATATGAAAGGCCAAAATAATATATCCCCACCCCCACCAAATCTGTCAGTCCCACAGAAATAGTCCTGAACCCCAGGAACAGGACTTAAAAGAACAAGCATAAACCTCATCAAAGAATTCAAGGAGTTTAAAAAAGACACGAGCAGTTCAATGAGCTTAAAGAGGAGGACAATAAATGGCTGAGTGCTGTCCCTAAAAACATAAACATACGTCTTAAGGAAATGACAATGATAATCCCAGGTTTGGAAACCAAATTTGATGAAGAATGAAATATTAAAGAGAATTCGATCTACAATGACGGTGGAACTGAACGGCTCTATAACCCAACTAGGAAAACCTCATGATGGCTCAAGTAGAAGATAGAGTATCAGGACTTGCAGATAGAGTAGGGGAATTCGATCACAGGCCCAGAGGATGAAAATTAAAACATACGTACATAGAAACATACACATGAAACAAGCATTCAGGAACTGTGAGACACAATGAAAAGAACAAATTGTCTAATCATAGCTGACACAGGAGAAGAGAAATCAGAGGTTACTGACATAAGCCGGATCTTCAACAAGGTCGTAGGTGAAAACTCCCTCAAATTCAGGAAATGCACATCCATAAAGATACAAGAAGCTCACAGAACACCAAATAAACTGAACCAGAAAAGAAATTCTCTGTAGTACACCATACCTGGAGCACTAACTATTTTAAACAAAGAGTGAAAACTAAGAGAAAAAAAATGACATGAAGTCACACATAAATGAAAACACTCCAGAATATAAGTCAGTTTCTCTATAGCAACTTTGAAAGTCAGAGGATCCTGGAGCAATGTATTTCAAGTTCTAAGAGGTCAGAGATGTGGGATTCCATTCTGTATTCTGTGAATATGTTTTATTACCATTGGTTAATAAAGAAGCTGTTTTGGCCTATGGCAGGGCAGAATAGAGGTAGGTGGGAAAACTAAACTGAATGCAGGGAGAAAGAAGGTGGAGTCAGGGAGACACCATGTAGCTGCCCAAGGAGAAGAATACCAGGACCCTTACTGGTAAGCCACAGCCTGGTGGCAATACACAGATTAATAGAAATGGGTTAATTTAAGATAGAAAAGCTAGGTAGGAATACAGCTAAGCCATTGGCCAAGCAGTGTTGTATTTAATATAGATTCTGTGTGATTATTTGGGTCTGGGAGGTCAGGAAACCAACACACAATCTCCTTTTACATGTCAACACAAACATAGTAAAACTGTCTGTCATAGTCAGACTAATAAAACCTTTCCATGATACAAATAGGTTAAAATAATTCATATTCTCTAAACCATCCCTCAGATAATACTGGAAGCAATATTTAGACCAAGAGAGGAATAAGCAAAGCCGAGAGAATATAGACAAAATCAGTTACACAGAGGATATAGGTGCAAATATTCTCAATAAAATACTTGCAAACCTAAGTGAAGAACACAACATTGTAATCAATCAAGTTGATATCATTCTAAAGATTCAGGTACAGTTGAGTGTATGCAATCAAGTAAATGTAACACATCATATAAATGAACACAAGGACAACAATCACACAAATTATAACATTCCTTTATGATAAAAATGAGGAAGAGACAAGGAAAGGAGGCTACATGACCCAGTGTGATAAAGGCCATAAGCAAACAACCCAGTATTATACTAAATGGAAGAAAACTTAAAAGCATTTCCAGTAAAATTGGGACAAGGCAAGGTGGCCCATTCCCTTCATTCCTATTCAATATAAGGTCTAAAGTCTTAGTTAGAGCAATGAGATTCAAGGGGAAATAAAAGGTAAACAAATAAGAAAGGAATAAATCCTTATTTTCAGATGATGTGATCATGTACATAGTTAAAGACCATTACACACTTGCACACATGTGTGCACACATACATACAAACTCTAAGAGCTGATAAACAATTTACACATACACACACACACACACACACACACACACACACACCAAAAAAACATTTTATGGAAGAACATAAAATTAACATAAAAAAGTTAATAGGTGTTCTTTGTGCCAACAATAAACAAAGTGAGGAAAAAAAATCAGGAAAAAAATCTGTCTTGATAACCTGCTATGAAATAATTCTAACCAAGGAAGTAAAAAAATATCTGCAAAGAAAAATTCAAAAGACTAAAGAAAGAATTTGAGGGAAGATTGAATGACCTATTGTGCATATGGATTGGAAGAATTAACCTTGTGAAAATTACTCTCCTGCCAAAAGCAATCTACAAACTCAGCGTAATTGCCATCAGAATTCTAACATCGTTCTCCATCAAAATACAAAAAAAATTTAAAATTCATGTTGAGGTACAAAAGACCCCAGGTAGCCAAAGCAATCCTAGGTAAAAAGAATAATTCTGGAAATATTGGCATGCTTGGTTTCAAATCACTGTGCAGAGCAATAGTAATAAAAACAGCATGGTGCTGGCACAAAATCAGATGTAGATTAATGGAACAGAATGCAGGACTCAGCTCAGACATAAGCCTACACAGCTACAGCTGTGGGCTTTTTGACAAAGATGCCAAAAATATACATTGGAGAGAAGATAATCTCCTCAACAATGTTGCTGGGGAGACTAGATAGCCATATATAGAAGAACAAAACCAGATCTCTATCTTTGACTCTGTACAAAAATCAAGTCTAAATGAATCAATGATCCTAATATGAGAGCTAACCTCTGATACTGCTAGAGGAAAAACTGAGAAAACACTTCAATACGTAGGAATAAGGCATTTCTAAATAAGATTCCAATCATTTAGGAAATAATACCAACAATTGACAAATGGGACCTCAGGAAGTAAACAAAATCAAAACAAAACAAAAATAAACAAAGCTTCTGTACCACAAAGGAAACAATCAAGTAGAGGCATGCTACAGAATAGGATAAAAGTTTTACCAGCTATTATTTTGACAGAAGATTAATATTCAATTATACAAAACTAAAACATTTAAATAACAAGGAAGCAAACAGCAACCAGAAAGTAACATAGGAAATTAAACAGTCCTCAAAAGAAGAAATATAAGTGCCCAATAAATATTGTAAACAGTGTTCATTCAATAACCTTAGCCATCAAGGAAATCAAATTAAAACTGCCTTGAGATTCCATTTCATTCCAGTCAAAATGACTATCAAGAAGGAATAAATGGACAATAAATGTTGGTATGGATCTGAGATAGGAGAATTCTTATTCACTGTTGGTTGGAGGCTAAACTGACACAGCTATTATGTAAACTGTAAAGAGATTAAAAAACAAAACAAAACAGAACACTCATATGTCCCAGGTACAGCACTCCTGGACATAAACCCAAAGGACTCTGTCTTGTTAGAGTTTGTATAGCAGTGCTGAAACACCATGACTCTTTTCACTTCCACATTATAGTTCATCATAGAAAAGCAGTCAGGGCAGGAGCTCAAACAGGGCAGGAACCTGGAGGTAGGAGCTGATACAGAGGCCATGGAGGGGTGCTGCTTGCTAGATTGCTCTCTATGACTTTTCAATCTGTTGTCTTACAGCACCTAGGATCACCAATCCAGAGATAGCACCACTAGCACCACCCACAGCAGGCTGGGCCACAATCACCATTAAGAAAAGGCCCTACAGGCTTGCCTACAGCCTGAACCTATGGAGGTAATTTCTCAATTGATGTCATTTCCCGCCCCCCACACACAACCATCAGCTCCCCCATGACTCTAGCTTGTATCAAGTTGACATAAAACTAGCCAACACAACACTGCAATCCTACCTCAGGGATAATTGCACATCCATGTTGATTGCTCTTCTATTCACAATGGTGAGGAAATAGAATCAGCCTAAATATTTGTCAACTGATGATTGGATAAAGAAAATATAGTAATATACACAGTGGGATTTTATCCAGCCATAAAGAAAAATTAAATTATGAATTTGCAGGAAAATGAATGGAACTGGCAAATATCATACTGAGTGAGATAACTTTGGCTTAAAAAGACAAACACACATGGCCTCTCTCATATGCAGACCCTCGCTTCTAAGTTTTATATGCATGCATTTATGTAAGAGCGGGCATGTGTGAGATTAGAAAACAGAAAGAGGCCCATGAAAAGGCAACAGAAAGTTCTTTAAGAGAGGAGGGATTTGGTATGAAATTGGAAGCAGGAATAGTGGAGGTGGAAAGGTTTAAGCAAGGAAGGGTATCAGGGAGACAAGAGGAAAAATGGAAAGGTCAACCTAAACTAGTGGTGTGTAAAGAAGCCAGAAGGAACTCCGGTACTTGTCAGGGGAATCTAAAAGGGAATTTTTTCAGAAAAGAGTTTGAACAAAGATACTTGGTGCAGGTGGATAAAGCTGCTCCCAGAAGCCATAAGCTATTTTTAAAAATCCATGTCAGGAGCAGGCTACCTTCCTATGAGTTATTGATCACGAAAGCAACTGAGACTCAGCAAACAATACAGGTAATTGGCACTACTGTTTATTGTCACCCAGTATTAGATCATGGGACCTTATTGCTGGAGAAGCCACAGACCCTGGTTACAAAGCATAACGAAAACAAGCTGGAAGTGGGTTAGATGCTTCTTCCTTGCTGAATAGACCATATCATGCCAGGAGCTATTATGGAGGCTGCTGTGGAAGTATTGTCATCAGTGAGCTCAGTTGTGGACTTAGGGGCTGTGTGTGAAAGATTATTGGCTGGCTAGGAGGGATGAGGGCACTCGTGTGATAGAGGAAAGTCTGTCACGGTGGAAACCAACCACTTTTGACTGGATTTGATGCCCACTCTTCAGGAGAATATTTACATCTGATACTGCAGACCTTGTCAAAAGCCTTGTGGATGGAGATGTGATCAGCCTGAAGTAGGGGAAACCACTGCTATTGTCTTGCTAAATGCACCCATCACATACCTGTGTTTATGTCCCTAGCTGATTAATGCTGTTGTCAGTTTTAATCAGAAAAGACTCATTTTGCTATGCTCAGTGGTGGCGATAGCGAATCATAACCAGGTAAAGTACTGGGAAGGAATATTGTTGAATACCCAGCCATAACCCTTCCAAGGTTCAGGAAACATTTTGGAAGAAGGGGTGGGAAGAATTTAGGAGTTAGACAAAGACAGGGAAAGTGGTAATGGAGTGCTGACTTCCGGGGATGACATATCTCTTGAACATATGATAGTTGTGATGACTTAAACAGGATCTGCACAAAATTAGACTATTGTATCACTATTTTATTATGGAAGGGGTTGGGACTCATGGAACTGCACCCCTCTCTCAGGATTTATACACAGTTAATGGGTTGATAGAGGAAGAAGAAATATTCTCTTCAATGTTGTAGTCACTAGAAAAGTTCCCATACTTCTGTAAACAAACTTTCTCTCCTGCTCCTAGAAACAATCTTAATGAAACTTCCTGGGACACACACACACAAACACACACACACACACACACACACACACACACACACACTAGCCAAAAAGGGGGACTCCATGGGAAGACAAAGGGGATCATCAGGACAAAAGAAAGTAATGGGTGTGAATGTGAATATGATTGAGGTACACTACATGCATGTTAGAAAATGTCATAATAAAACTCACTAGTATGTAATTAATTATACAAATAACATTTTTAAAAATATGCTTTCTTCAGTATGATACTCTGGCTTCTAATTGTTTGTTTTCTATCTGGACTCCATTTCTCTGTCCAGTTCATTGACTTTCTCTCTGTCTGGCTTCATTCTGGACTTAGAGCTGGGTGCTCTGGCTTCTGTTTGAAACACAAATTGGGAAATCACTGTATATAATCTAAACGACTATAATATTAATGGCCTTTAAATTCTGAGGCAATGGAATTCTCATCTAAGACTAGGACAGAGAATTTTGTGTGACAACTTTTTTTTGGAAATCAATATCTTCATTTCACAAATGGGAAAATAAAAATCAAATCAAATTAAGACTAAAAGTTGAAGGCAGCACATAATTCTTTGGTGACAGTGATATTATAAGTCAAGATGCTCTCATCAGAGAGTGTCATTTATAATCCTAATTTTTAAAAGGCTCAATAAAAACCTCGGTCTTAAGCTGGGTATTGGAAACTGAGGCAGGAGGATAATGAATTTGAGGACAAACTAAAGTACAAAAAATAAAAAACAAAAACAAAATGAACCCACAAGTTATTCTTTTTTTTTAAATATTTATTTATTTATTTATTTATTTATTTATTTATTTATTATGTATACAATATTCTGTCTGTGTATATGCCAGAAGAGGGCACCAGATCTCATTACAGATGGTTGTGAGCCACCATGTGGTTGCTGGGAATTGAACTCAGGACCTTTGGAAGAGCAGGCAATGCCCTTAACTGCTGAGCCATCTCTCCAGCCCCCCACAAGTTATTCTTAAGAACTTTTAAGACTCTTTTTACTCTTTAAAAACTCTACTTTTGTTGTACATATGAAGTTATTTACAAATTAAGATGACCTTAACAATTTTAAAGCTAAATGTTTTAAAATTGAAAACATCAGGACTGAGGCATTCAATATATTAGTTGATCATCTTGTGCATTTATGGTACCAGGGACCAAACTTAGGACCTTGCGTGTTTTAACACTTGCTCTAACACTGAGTCGTAGGCTTACTCCTGACTGACGACTGACCTTTATGAACCAGAAGTAAAAAGAGATAAATAGCATGTGCAGAAATTCATAGCTATCTCAATCATGGGTGCCAGTGTACAAATTATCTTAATTTTAGTTAGTTAAAATAGTAAACTATTTTTTTTTTCTGTCAGTGTTCCGTCTCCTGTGGTACCTGGGCTCCTGTTCCCAGAAATGTCTAGACCAGGTCACCACAGAACTCTCCCTACGCCCATTCCATTCCTCAAAGGATTTTTGGTTCACATTGTAAAATGATAAAGCTTCAAACGACTTTGTGTTGAATAAGGAAATGCATCAGAATGAGCTGTCTTTGTGAGGAAAATCTAATCGTGGACCGTGCTTTGCGGAAAGGAATATTCTGTGCCCCTCAAGATCCCCAGGTGGCCATGTGATAGGCAAAGGAAGCTGTGCTGAATCCAATGAATAATTCTCTAGGTTTTCATAAAGAAAAGACTTGTAAGCCGGGCGGTGGTGGCACACACCTCTAATCCCAGCACTCGGGAAGCAGAGGCAGGCGGATCTCTGTGAGTTCGAGGCCAGCCTGGTCTAAAAGAGCTAGTTCCAGGACAGGAACCAAAAGCTACAGAGAAACTCTGTCTCGAAAATCAAAAAAAAAATAAAAAAATAAAAAAAGAGAAAAGACTTGTAGCCTAGCTGGAAGACATGGCTTCCATTCCCTCCAGGGATGGCATACACTGGGAAGAGCCACTCCACTGTAATGTCACACGGTTTCTAGGACAGCTGTCACTGCATTGCTGCTGAATAACAACTTCAATAATTTCAGTAGCACGTGAAAAAAAAATCAGCTTTCCTTTCTACATGCCTCCCTGCCTTTCTTTCTTTGGAAATAGAGCCTTGCTATATAGCCCAGGGTGACTTTAAATTCATGATTCCCATGCTGACATTACAAGTGGGTTCAACAGACATAGCTAAGCATTCATTTCTTGCTCATCTATCCAGAGGTCAGGCAACCTCAGCTAAGTTATAGATTCATATTGGTGTCATCTGGGATAGGCACCAAGTCGCAGCTCTGTTTTAAGCCCCCAAGTCTCTCACTCTAAAATGATGAAAAGTGACTCTTGGTCTTGCCTGCGGGATCGGGATGCAGCTCCTTCTCCACTCTCAAGCTGCTTCTCCGGCAGGCCACCTTGTCCTGCCATGATGATAGCAGACTAAACCTCCGAAACTGTACGGGAGTCATCCCAATTGAATGTTTTTCCCTTATAAATAAAATAGAATGACTACAAGCACCAGCTATTTAGGACACGTCCTTCCTTCATGGGAGTGAGTGGTGGAAGTTCTAGAAGTCTAGCAAGAGTCGTGGGATCTCAGCTCGAGGCTCAGCCTGTCACTGCTGCGTTCATTCCACTGGTCAAAACAAGTCCTACAGCCGAGCTCAACATTCATAGAGCATGGGAGGTGCAATCTATGAACTACAAAGACAGAGAACAACGGCCCATGAGCAACAAGCCTCCTGGACGATGAGTAGACTTCTAAAGCCCAGACGCCTTCTGGGAAAAGGGAGAATGGGGATCTGGCTTGTTCTCTTGGAGAACAGAAGATCTGTAAAGTTTTATTAGGATGAACAGCCAAGCAAAAGTTAAGTGCGAGGAAAACCAAGTCTCTGCATCAAAAAGAGAAGGAAGATCAACCTAAGGACAGACAGAAATGAGATTAGGGAGATAATTCTATGCACACACTTGGATTCTAATACAATACTTCCCAAATATTGTGAAGGCCAATGGTCATTTCTTTGTATAAAAGAATTAAAACATTAGGATCACGGGACTACACTGCACCCCAGCACAGAGCAGGGCAAGTGACGGGGGGGGGGGCGGCTTGTTCAGAATGTTTTCATGGCAACACTGTGAAGTGTGGGGATTCTAAATGATTTTCTCCTTCTATGTTAGACCATAATCAGCAGGGTTGACCGCTTAGCCACAGAAAGCACCAGGCCGCTTGGATCCTTGACCTTAACCTGAAGGACTTGGGAGGACATGCATAAATGGGGAAATTCCCTGCCCAGAAGGGTTATAATGTGAACAGCCTAAGTTATTTTGTATGCAAAAGCTACTCATCTTGTCAGGTGGAAATAAAAAGACACTTTGGAAGTTTGATCTTGATGGAAAATATAAAAATCTTTAGATATTTATTGTCTTCCATCTTCACTGTTTTATAATTTTAAGATAGGATCTGTCTTCCCCTCGTGCAATGACAGTTCAGCAGGCTGAATGCGAGGCAGAGCAGCAGATATAACAAACTCCCTAGAAGATGGAATTTGGATATCTGCCGATATAAAACATCAGCCACCCCTGTGCATTATCATGCAGCAAGCTGAGGGTCTGTGAGCTTAAATAACTAAGAACCTGATATTTCAAAACATAGACCTTCTGGCAAGACAGTCTGGAGGACAGACAGCTAATGATAATTACTGCTGTCTCGAGAACAGGCAAGTCACCATTTTACTTTATGACCTAAATTAGTGTTTTAACATCAGGCAAAGAGAGAGGCAGGAAAGTAAAGCAGACCTTAGTGTGGCCTTCAGCTTTAATCTAGGTATTGTCAAGGCCAAGCCAGGCAGGTCCCTCTCAGGTACTCAGAAGAACTCGTATCTGTATCAATGGGCTTACAAACCGCTGTTTTCTCCACCCAATGGACTGGCTTTCTGCTTTGAGCGTCTGATTCCATTCTGGGCTCTGGCAGGTAGTAGAGTCTCAGGCTCAGTTCCACACCGTTTGCCTGGACCATCTCCCAGCTCTTCCCAGCTCCCTCTCCTCAGAAGTGACCTTCGGCTCTCACCCTGGGACCTGATGAGTACTGGCCAGCTGTGACTCCGAAGCCATCATTCTTGGCTTGGAGTAAGCAAGTTTGAAGCCAGGCTGAATTAGCTTGACACTAATGGTTTGTATGATTCACCCTTTTTTATTTATTGGATTAGAAGAGTCCTTTTCAGATAAGAATCGGTACCAAGCCCCAACACACATCCAAGGTTACCTACCAAAGCTGAGAAAACAATATGTGTGTGTGCCCACAAAGAATAATAAAGCAATCTCTTTGACCGCTTGTGGCAAGGATTGCTTTTTGTCCAACATTGTGGCAGGGCTGCAGTGTCTCTGAGTTCCTTCATGTCACCTGAGGATGACAAGCAGAAGAAAGGCACCCAAAAGTCAACTAAGAAAAAAGACCCAGTGAATAAACTTATGAGCAAGTCCCAAAAGATATAGTCAGACTTTCTTTGGACCACCAGCTCCCAAATAATGACATGAAGACTTCTTATCAAGTATGAAAGCTTGGCCTTAGCTCAGACTTATCCTCAACTAGCTCTTAAAACTTAAATTAACTTATTTATATTAATCTAAGTTCTGCCATGTGGATTGTTACCTCTCCTCAGTACTGTGTTTCCAACTGCCTTGGTGTCTCACTGGTAAATCTCCAGCCTCAAATTCTTTTTCATGATTTCCTCTCTCTGCCTGGAAGTCCTGCCTATCCCCTCCTGCCTAGCTATTGGCCATTCAGAAGATGTCTTGGGCAAGTGAGGAAGGATATAGTCACATATAGGAAGAGGGCCTGCTTGTTTGTCCCAGCTACCCAGCTAGCTTAGCTCCAAAATAACCACACAGAAACTGTATTAATTAAATCACTGCTTGGCCCATTAGCTCTAACTTTTTATTGGCTAACTCTTACATATTAATTTAACCCATTTCTACTAATCTGTATATCACCATGATGTCGTGGCCTACCAGCAAAGTCTCAGCACGTCTATCTCCAGCAGTGGGTCCATGGCATCTCCTGACTCTGCTTTCTTCCTCCCAGAATTCAGTTCTGTCTTCTCCACCTATTTAAGTTCTGCCCTATCATGCCAAAGTAGTTTCTATTTTCATTAACCAATACAAGCAAACACACAGAGAGGACTCCGACATCAGTCACATCTTCACACAGCGTATAAAAGGTTATCCAATCAAAAAGAAGGCCAGGTTTGGATCAACCTCAGTAACTGTGTCTTACTTAACACGGCTGCTTATGAGAGCTCTGGAAGGAAATTCTCAATTGTAAGCCTAGAACTCATGGGACAGCTTCTGAAAGACAGGCAGCATGGGATCTGGAGGCCAGAAGCCCCTCAGGAACTTCTTAGCTAAGGGCTTGGCAGACCTGCATCAAACTGAGTTTAAATAATTTACCGGGAGCTGCATCAACAGCTGGTAAAGATGAATCTCAAACACATACTGGGAAAAATACATCTTAACTAAATTTCTAAAAAAAATTATTTTATGTAAAACAAAGATACCAACAGTTAGTTCTCGAGTATCTTAATGCCAAATTATCAGAAATGACAGAACTCTTACAATTCGTGCATGTGACTGCATTGCTATGGGCTTCTGCTGAAATATTTGTTGGAATCCTGAGAAATCAGATACCCAGGGAGCATATGATTTTCAAGTTTTTAAGCTTTTGTGATATATATTCATTTTATATGCTACTATATTACATCAGGATTCTTCCAGACAAGGATAAATAGTTTGAGCCCACTCCAACCACACTTCCCACTTTGACCTTCTTCAATCTCCGTTCCCAGCAGCCCGTATCATCCCCCTAGACAATTTCACATCTACATTCATGACACATATACACACATAAACTTACATATCTGTAGAAAGTCCAAGCACTACATATGAGAAAGAACATGCGATATTTGTCTTGGTGTATTCGGAGGTGTGTGTATGCTTGTCCATTGTGTGGGTACCCAAGTGCAAAGGTAGAGGTGCACACGTGGGTATCCATTGAGGGGTATCTCCTTTGATGGCTCTTTAGTTGGTTTACTGAGGCAAGCTTTTGC
The DNA here is from genome assembly GCF_000317375.1 of Microtus ochrogaster. NCBI lineage: Eukaryota > Metazoa > Chordata > Mammalia > Rodentia > Cricetidae > Microtus > Microtus ochrogaster. Next base: position 46,188,378 of record NC_022015.1, on the reverse strand, counting down.
AGAGCCCAGAGTTCACACCTCTGTGCAGTTTAGCCAGCCAGCTTGTCCTAGGGATCCCTTGCTGCTCCCTTCCAAGTGCTGGAATTACAGGGAGCCCACAGCAGCTATGTGAGTTCTGGGCGTCCAAACTCCAGACCTCACACATACATAGAAAGCCTTTTATCCACCGAGTCACATCCCCAGCCACTGACATTAGCTTTTCTGAGTCTGGCTGAAGTTCCTTAAAATGATGATCTCCAGTTGCATCAAAAGAACAAAACTTGATTCTTCTAAAAAAAAAATTCTAACAACTTTCCATCAGGTGTGTATAACCTAGGTTGCTAGATAACCTAGGTTGGTTCTAGACCAGGGCTACTATGAAAACAGCTGCAGTGTGCACAGATGTGCAGGCTTCTCTGCGGCATGTGGGCTTGGAATCTTTCAGTACACACCCAGGAGTCACATGGGAGATCTATTCTTAGACTTTTAGGGAATCTCCAAACTGGTATTCCTAGTTGATGGTCAGGTTACATTTCCACCAGAAGTGAGGGTCCTATCTGTCTGCATCTTCACCAGCCTGTATTTCCTAATGACTACCCTTCTGACTGGGTAATAAAGAATTTCAATGCAGTTTCGATTTACATTTCTCTGGTAACTAGTGAGGTTGAACATTTTTTAATGTATATTGGCTGTTTGATTTTCATCTTCTGAGAGCCATCTGTTCAGTTTGTCAGCCCATTTGTTTTTTATTGTAATTTTTTTATTTCTTTCGTTTTTGAGTCCTTTGTGTATTGTGGATGGTAGTCAGCATCAGATGTAGCTGGCAAAGATTTTCTTCCGTCGTATAGGCTGTCTCTTTACTGTTCAGAGTGTTTTAATTTTGTAAGGTCCCATTTGTCAGCTGTTGGTCTCCTTTTCTCAACAGCTGCAGTCACCATTAGAAGTCCTTACTTTTCCTCTATCTTGAAGTCTCTTCCCTACCATTTCTGTAACAGTTTTGGGGCTTGGGGGTCTTTCATTCAGCATTTGGTCCATTTGGAAATGATGAGATAGGCACCTTGTTTCATTCTTCCACATAGGGGCATCATTCTCCAGCTCCCTTTGTTGAAGGGACTGTCTTTTCTCCAGTGTATATTTTTAGCATCTTTGTAAAAGGTCGCATGGCTGGAACTGTGAGGATTTCTATCTGGGTCCTCTCCTCTCCTCCACTAGTTTACATGTCTGTTTTTGTGCAATAACATGCTTGCTTTGTTTCTAGATGGCTAAGTAGTGTACGTTAGAATAGTGGATGATGATGTCTGTGGTTATTTTCTCAAGATTATACTTACTACTTGAGGTCGTTTGTTCTTCCATATGAGTTTTAAGATTTTTTTT
>NC_022015.1:46183339-46186260 GCF_000317375.1 Microtus ochrogaster | reverse complement strand
CATTGTTGTATATGAAAGCTACTGATTTGGGGGAGAAATTATCCAGGATGTGGCTGGAAATGTTTAACAGATCTACGAGTTTTCTGGTTGAATCTTTTGTATCCCCTATTTATAGAATCATACCAACAGCAAATAAAGACACTTTAATTTCTTCCTTTTCTATTTATATCCCTTGCATTTCCTTCTCTTCCCTTAATGTTTTGGCTAAGACTTTAAGCACTATCAAATAAAAGTCTTTCATTTGATAGTTTCCAATTACAGTAAAATGCTTTGAGGTTTTCCTTATTTAGTAAAATGTTTGCTATAGATTAATCATATAAAGTATTTATTAGCTGAGATATGCTCTTTCTATTCATAGTTTCTTTAGGCTTTTTTTAAAATCATGAAGTGATGTTGGGTTTTATTAAAAGTCCGTGTCTTTGATGAATATTTTGATTTCTATCCTTGAGTCCATTTATGTGATGTATTACACTTATTGATTTCTGCATGTTGCATCACCCTCAAATCTCATAATGAAGCCAACATGGTTATGGTGAATGGTATTTTGATATATTAGGGCGATGAGTCTTCAATTTTCTTTTTTTTTTAAATTTATTTATTTATTTCAATTTTCTTTTGTTGTTGCGTCTATCTGGTTTCAGATCAATGGATTCATTAAAAGTTTTGTAGATGCTTTAATTTTCTGTTTTTAAAAACAATTTAAGAAACATTAGTGTTACTTTTTAATTTATATTTCATATAACATATTTTGATCCTATCTAGCTCCTCATACACTCTTGAAACCACACAAATGTGTCCTTCTCATCCATAATGTTCTTTTCAAAAAAGAATAATCAACTAAGTCCAATTAGTGCAGTCTGCATAAACACGGACAACCTACCAGCAGCCACACTCCTGGAGAGAAACGTCTCCTCCTACATCAATCATCAAGTGTTAATATCTACTCAGCTAGGGGTAGGGGTCTCATGAGCTTCCCCCCTATCCAGGCTGGAATTATTGACTGGCTTGCTCTTGTTAAGGCAACCATAGCTTCTGTGAGTTCATAACAACTACACTGACCATGTCATGTACTGAAGGTAGCCTTTTGAAGCACTTTCCCCATCCTCTGACTCTTAGGTTCTTTCTGTTGCCCTCTTCTGCTTCGTTCCCTGGGCTTTGTGGGGGTTATCCTAGCTGTGTGCTTTAGGGATGAGCACTCCACAGCCATTTAGTCTTAGCACTTGGACCAGGTGTGGATCTCTGTATTGACCGCTGGTCAGAGAAGAAAGAGGTTTCTCTGACCAAGATTGAGAGTAGCAGTAATCTATAGGTACAAACACATATTTAGAAGGTAGTTAGGTAATATATGTTTAGCAAGACAGCAGTAGTATATTCCCCCTCTAGAGACTATGGCCTCTCCAGTTACGGGCTTTTGACCAGGTTTACATTACTAGACAGGAATTCCCTCCTATGGTGCAGGTCTCAAATCCAGGTAGAAAATATTGGTTACCCCCACGACACCCACACCACTATTGCACTTGTGGATACATCTTGTCTAGAGGGCAGCATTACAGAATGCAGAGTCCACTGCTGGGTAAGCCTATTGGTGGCTTTTCTCCCTCTGCAGCCTGCAGAGTACATTTCAGTACTCTGAAAGCTAGCCAGCAGGGAGGACATTTCCAGATCAGTTCGGTCTTGATTTCTCTATGTGCTGCGGCCAAAATGCGTTGTGTCTTACCCAACAGGGTCTTACCAGTTAGTTACAGTAAACAATCAAGAGCAACGGTGGTAGCTTGTGTTTTGTGAGACTCTGGGTTCCCTGACCAATAACGCATACAGTGGTATCCCACACCTTACACTGAGATTTTCACATAAGAACCTGTGTCTTCTGGAGTAAACATCATCCACCCACATAGGGCACCTTCATTCAAACAAGGGCGGTTGGCCCCTGAGCCCCAGTGATCTGTTTCTACTCTGCAGCACAGGATTACAAACTTACTACACCACATCTAGCCACCAGACCCAGTTTTAAACATGGGTTCTGGGGATACAGCCCAGGTCTTCATGATCGCAAGGCAAGCCCTTTGCCAACTGACTATCTTTCCAGCATCTTAATATAGAATTTTAAAAAGAAAAAGAGCCAGTGTCCAGATGCTAGTTCAGTTCAACATGTGTGGAGATGAGTCAACTGACTGAGGTCAGGAATTCTCTACGAGTAAGTGCCTTGACTCAACAGAAAGGAAGGGAGAGAAAGGGGAATGTGAATCTATCCTAGAACGGCGTAGATTAGGGGCCTATTACCGAATTCAATGGCGAGTAAATATTGGGCAGCAGGAATGCCCAGAAACTGTGGGTGATAAGCAAGAGGTCAGAAGGTTGAGAACAGTAAGCGGGAGACAAGAGACAGAGTTAGGAAGTGAAGTTTCTGCGTCCTGCACAGGAATTCAGCGTCTTCCTTTCTGCTTTTCTACAGCCATCGCTCTGGGTTCCCTGCTCCTTATCTCCCTGAAGGACTGATACAGAAATCTGGAGCTGATGACCTCAAACTGGGTTAGAGGATCAAACACACACACATGTACACACACACACACGCAGACATGCATGCTTGCACGTGCATACCTCTCAGAGCAAAATAACTCTCTGAGGTCTCCCAGAAAGCACAGTCCATGACTTTGTGTGCACAGTCTAACAGACCCATGTGCATGAAAGTAGAAGGGACAATGAAAAGAAGGTCTGGGGAGTCACATTATATAAGATGACTGTTAAATCCCATTGTGCTGGTGGTGGATGGGTGGGGAGACCCAAGGTGTTCATTTACCTCATTAATGTTAAGCAATAAAGTGTAATAAGGTATTTTCCTTTCTTGTTGCAAGGATTTAAGTACCTTACAAAGGGGTCAGTTGAGCATAAATTTGACTAGGGCTACTTGTTCTTTGACTGTC
>NC_022015.1:46181630-46182269 GCF_000317375.1 Microtus ochrogaster | reverse complement strand
TAATCTGCTTATATGCCTTCTCCCCAAAATTATGCTTTTCTCATTTACCATCTCTTCCTAATACAGTTTCTTTCAACTTCTCATTTAAGGCACTGTGATTTAATTAACTATAATTTAATTCATTGCTTATAAGAAAGAAGAGGGGGAAGGAAGAGGGATGGAAGGAAACTGGAAGAAAGCAGAAAGAGGACAGTTAGAGGAGGAGCAGGATGGGAGAGGACTGGGGAGGCGGTCAGTGCTGGGAATAAAAGCTGTTTTAATGCACTTTTTAGGGTCCTGGGAAATCAGCTGAGCCAGCAGATTCAGCAGATTGCTTTCCAAGCTTCAGTTCTTCACAGTTCCCGTGTGTTTACAATCCCCTCTAACACATCTGAACTTGCACACAGGGCCACAAAGGCTAACCTCAAGGTTTTCTTCTGACTATTTCCCGGGTTACAAATATGGCTGTCTTTCTCGTGAGAACCCTGATTGGTTTACGTGAATATCTCTTCTGCCTTATCATGATGAGAGTTCCAACTCCGCCCTGGCCTGGGTTACATCATAAGGCATCCTAAACTTCTTTTGTGCAAGTCACCTAGCGCTCTTCATCTTCAGAACAGGCAGCTAGCAGGTTCTTGGGCAGAGCAATTCACTGATTTG
>NC_022015.1:46165906-46180150 GCF_000317375.1 Microtus ochrogaster | reverse complement strand
AAAAAAAAAAGAAACCCTTTCATGGTGGCAGTTTCTCTTCTTCACTGCCTTCACCTCTTTTGAAAAATCCAGTCCACCTGAGCTCAGGTCCCGGCTCCATTTCTTGTTTGCAATATGAGGATGGAAAAAAAAAATCACTTGATCATTGTGTGCCTCAGTTTCCCCTTCTTTAGAGTAGATGCAGTGAGAGTGTACCTGTCTCAGGCATTAGTTTGAGGACTAAGAGATTAGCATGGCAAGCACATCATACAAATGACTGCAATCAGATGTGCTCAGCTGCTGATGCAGGCCACAGCACACCAACGACCATGCTTACACAAAGGCGGTGTATTTTAATGGGACACAGAGAGCAACAGCAGTGAAATAAGTATATCCATTCCAATCCATGGCTACCTAGTCTCTGAAGTGGGCTCTTCAGAGACCAGATATCACCTTCAATTGTCTTTCTGCTCTAAGAACTTAGGTGCCTCTCCTCTCAAGTCGAGAAATTAAGATGCAAGAGACCTTGAGACCAGAGAAACCCAGTAGAGTCTGTTGTTTCTTATATGCTCTGGTCACTTTGGCATACTGTTGGGACTGAGAATATTTTTCTTTCTTTTCTTTTGCTCCTTGTTTGTTTTCTTTTGTTTGTTTGTTTTGTTTTTCGAGATAGGGTTTCTCTGTGCAGTCCTGGCTGTCCTGGAACTCATTCTGTAGACCAGGCTGGCCTCAAACTCCAGCATCTCTCTGCTTCTGCTTTCTGAGTGCTGAGATTAAAGACGCATGTCATCACTGGCAGGCTATGCCTGAGAATCTTAATAGCAAAGCCTTGTTACGGAGGCAGGGATGGGATTATTGATATTATGACTTCATTTTTAGGTTGAACCACATGATAGCGTTATTTTTATAAACAAAAATGGTGGTATATCAGCAATATCATATAGCTCAAATTAATACATTTACTATTTTCACTGTGGTGGAGGGGATTTGGAAATTTCATTTTCTTTTTTTGTCTTTCCCCATAAAATGGGGTCTTTTGGTGCCTACTCAGTGTAAGTGTACTGTATTTAAGCTGGAAGCATTTTTTTTCCCTGTGGCATATTTGAAAGCACCTAGGACTCTCTATAATAATCATCTTGGGAAACAGAAGGGATCCATTATGCAGATGATATGCACAACAAGTGGAGTTTAGTGATTGAACAAAAGCTTGGTTTTTACTAACAAGGCACCGTGTTTGTTAGGATTTCTATTGCTGTGATAAACACCATGACCAAGAGTAACTTGTGGAGGAAAGGGTTTATCTCAGCTCACAGTTCCATATCACAGTCCATCACTGAGGGACTTGAGAGAAGAAACTCAAACAAGGTAGGAATCCGAAGGCAGGAGACAACGGGGAGGTCATGGAAGGGTGCTGCTTACTGAATTGTTCTCCATGGCTTGCTCAGCTTGCTTTCCTATAGCACCCAGGACCACCAGCCCAGGAATGACGTCACCTACAATGGGCTGGGCCCTCCCACATCAATCATTAATTAAGACAATGCCCTACGGACTTGCCCACATGTCATTCTTACGGAGGCAACCTTCTCGACTGGGAGTGCCTCTTCCCAAATGTCTCTAGCTTGTGTTGAGTTAACATAAAATCAGCCAGTACGGCATCCAGTATCTAAGCAGATTGCCAGAAGATGTGAAGAAATTAAAAACTTGTCAAAATGTTCTGTGTCTGTATAGACATCAAGATATACAGAGAAAGGTGACTTGTCAGAGGAAATAGTCTTTGGTCTTTAGATGGTGTATTAATCTGGGTTATATAGAGTGACAAATTTATGGGATGAATATCTCTTTATACATACATATATATTATACACACATGTATACACATATATGTATGTCTATATATATTTATGGATTTATTGGCATGGCTTACAGGCTGCAGTCCAACAATGGCTAGTCGTGAATGGAAAGTTCAAGAATCAAGTAGTTGCCCAGTCCCCCGAGGCTGGGTGTCCCAAATGGCCTTCTATGTACTCTGGAATCCTAAAGAAGCAGGCTCCAATGCCAGTGAAAGAATGGATGTGCTGATAAGGCTAGGGCAGACAGGCGAAGGCTTGGCCCAGATTAAAGGTATGCCTCCCTGCCTCAAGATCTGGATTAAAAGCATGTGTCTTCGAGCCTCAAGATCCAGATCACAGTGTACCCTCCATTTCTGGATTACAGTTCATTCCAGATATTGTCAAATTGACAACAAGAACAGCCATTGCAGATGGGTAGGTGGGTAGCTTATAGTTTGTATCACAACTACAATTTAAAATAAAGAAAAACAAAACCCAGCTACTGAATCTATGCACAGTCCAACAAGTGTAGTCAAGCCATGGTTTTCTGCAGGTTGTACAGGGCCACCGCTGTCTTGTTTGCCACGTGTCTTTCTTCTTCTCTTCATTTGGCCCGGTTTCTTCCTCATCCTAATGCACATCCTCATCCTTTTTTTTTCAATATAACATAATTCTTTATTGATTCTTTGGGAATTTCACATCATGTACCCCAATCCCAGTCACTCAGTCCCTCCATATCCTCCCTTCACCCCTGCACCATTCACCCCCCAAAACCCCCTCCCACAAATCTATTAAAAACAAAACAAAACGAACTAACAAAAGCACCTCGCTCCTCCATTTTTCCAACACCTCTTCATTCATCCTTGTGGTACTGGGTGCTTTGGTGTGTCACACAGTAAACTCTTTGGTCCAATCAGCCCCACCCACAAAATGTTCACTGTAATGAGTCATAGGTCTGACTCAGGGCCTCTGGCTGTTGCCTGGAGTCCTAGACACCCTACAGTTATGGTTCCGCAGAACCAGTCTCTTCCCTCACTCCAGCTGGTCATAGACGGTAGATGTTAGGGTGGACCAACCCAAAGCCCAGGATGTGGGTCTGGGTGGTAGCTAAGCTGGTCGGTCCAGGCCACTGGAAGTGGCCCCTCTCAGGCAAGGGGCAGAGCCAACTCTCTTAGCCCCGTGCCTTTGGAGCCAGCTTTCCCACACCCATGGTGTGGGGTGGGGCCAGCTCTCCCCCTGCTGTGACCAATGAGGAGCAGAGCCAACTATCTCAGGGTCAGTAGGGGGTGGGGCTGTCTCAGAACAGGCCTGGGATTTTAACACACATGGTTCCTATGAGCACCTGTGGCAACATGTATCATGGACATCATTACAGACCCCAACCGCAGTAGGACCACGGACTCAGATATGACCCTTGGCAGCAGCCTAGGCTGGATGGCACCATGTGGCAGCACAAGCCATCCAGATTAGCATAACCCCACTGGTAGCATGACCTTTAGATACTAACATGGCCGCCGGCTGCAGCCTAGACCCTGGGCATCCATGTGGCCTTTGATGGCACCATGGGTCAAGGACATCAGCATATAATGTCCTGGCTGTGGTAAGACCACGGACCCAAATAGGGTCTTCAGCAGCAGCCTGGTCTTGGATGTCACCATGGCCCTAGGTGGCAGTGCAAAGCACTCAGATCTGCACGGCCCCCATTGCAGCATGGCCCCCATTGCAGTATGGCCCCCATTGCAGTATGGCCCCCATTGCAATATGACTCCCATTGCAGCACGGCCCTTGGACGCCAACATGATGCCAGGTGGCAGCCCAGAATCTTGGCATCAGCACGGCCTTTAATCATCCTTTCTTCTTATCTCCACCAGTTTCTCCATTGTGCACAGAACATTCTTCCTCCCCATGATCTGACTGCTTCCCCTCTACATCTTCATCTGCAAAGTTACCTTCATTTTCTCTTGTTCATATTTCTTGCCCATAAACATATGGAAACACTATTAGTGTGTGCAAGCTTTATTTATCTATCTGCTCGTTTTTTTTTTGTTGTTGTTGTTGTTGAGACAGTGTGTCACTTAACCTTGAATTCACAATGTGGCCAACGATGACCTTGAACACCTGATTCTTCTACCTCTACCTCCCATAGGAAGGCACCACCCATGCCTAGCTTGTACATTTTTAAATTTTGTTTTATCTTAGTTCAGTTCCAAATTTGTGTTTTCATAAAACACTTTAAAAAAATTAATTCTAAAAGAGTAGCACAGTGATGCACACCTGTGATCCCAACACTCAAGAAACTGAGGCAGTAAGATCACAAGTTGAAAGCCAGCCTAGGTCTACACAGGAAACTCCCTATTAAAACAACAACAATAAAACACCCTAAAATGAAATAAGCAAGCCAAAAAGACAAAACAAGTTTATATGATGTTGGTCACTATTGAGGTTTTTCCATAAAACATTAATATAACTTCAAAACGTATTCCACCTCACTATCCCTTGTGTTCCTGGTGTCCTTCACCGACACCACAAATCTCTGCTTCTGAGTCAGTGGTCCCGTTCTGTAGGTCACAGCCACAGACAGAACAGGAGGCTGGGCATGTTCTTTGTGGTTAGTGACCTTGTTAAAGAGATCCAGCCTTTACAGACAGCTCAGCTCCCTCAAAGGTTCCAAAGATTCCAAACAAAGGTACTGATGTTTTCCAGATGGTTTTCATATCAGCCCAGATACCGAGATTGGGAAGTTGGTCTGCTAACATGGTCAGATCTTCAAAATGGCTCTTGTCTCTGAGCTGATGTTTTTTGTTTTGTTTTTTTTTTAACTTAGGTAGCTTGAAGCTGAACTCAAATTCACACTTACAACATGAAGGAGCCCACAGACTAAGGGGGTTACTCTCTTCATTTCTCCATCACTTCATTTGTAAGTTGTCCGAGACAAGACCTGGACCACAGAGGGTTCTCACACCACTTGGGTTCAGGGAGCCATAACAACATGCAGAGGAATAAAAGATATCATAATGTAGTTTTAAAATCTTACTAGGTATAAAAAATTCACTTAAGCATACACTTATAAAGATTTCTTTGTATGTACGGTATAACATTGTGTTAATTCTGATTGACAGGTGCAAATGAAGCTATCAGGTTTAAAAAGTGAAGCACTCTGTGGTGATTTGAATAGGTATGGCCCCCATGGACCCATGTGTTTGAATACTTAGGCTATAGGGAGTGGCACTATTAAGAGGTGTGGCCTTGTTGGAGTAGGTGTGGCCTTGTTGGAGGAAATGTGTCACTGTGAGGGTGGGCTTTGAGGTCTCATATATGCTCAAACTATATCCAGTGATACAGTTCATTTCCTGTTACCTGAAGATCAAATTATAGAGCACTCAGCTCCTTCTCCAGCACCAGGTCTGCCTGCACGCGGCCATGCTTCCCGCCATGACGATAATGGACTAAACCTCTGAAACGGTACGCCAGCATTAATTATATGTCTTCTTTTATAAAAGTTGCTGTGCCCATGGTATAGACTCATAGAAACCCTAACTAAGATGCACTCATGAAGAAAAATAGTTCTAGTACACCACCAACACACTAGTTGGTATTACTTGCCTATCATGTGTGCTGCCATTTGTCTGTAATCCCAGGCCTCAGCAAGCTAAAGTAGGTCACAATTTGAGGCCATCCTGGACTACATCTCCAGCTGCTGTACCAGGCTGTCCCCATCCAAATAGAGCAGAAGAAGAACTAGAAAGCACTGTTCTATAAAGAACTCCTCAGCAGCACGTCTGAAGACTGGCCTTTGGAGGATGTAAATCTTGGAATTCGATTCAAAAGAGGATTCACACTGACCTTTAACTCCGTTTGCTTTAGAAATGTCCACAGTGTGATAGGTCTAAGCATTAGCAAATGATTTTCATAAAATAAATTCCATTTCTCCCAGGAATGAGAGGTCATATTTTTTATTTAATAGTGTAGAGAGCTGTAAGGGAAAAGAAAGCCACAGAGGAATCACTGATTTAGAATTACTGTCCCTTCACAATTGCTAATTCAATTTTTTCTTATATATATCCTTCTCCCTTCCCAAGGCTCTAGGGCACCCACACCAGTGTTCTCTCTCTCTCTCTCTCTCTCTCTCTCTCTCTCTCTCTCTCTCCCCATCTCTCTCTCTCTTGCCTTTGTTTTTACAGTGCTCCACTACTGAGCAACATCTCAGATCATAAAGTTACTTTTTTTTAAAAAAAAATGTATTTTCTTCTTTATTACTGCTGTGGGTGTGCAAACAACATGTGGAGGTCAGAGGACCACTTTGTGGGGTTGGTTCTCTCTTCCCACTTTTATGTGGCTTCTGGGGACACAAGACAGGTTGCAAGTGCCTTTACCCAGAGAACCATCTTGCTGCCCTAGTTATTTACTTCTGTGTGTCCAGTGACGTACAACTTGAAATGCAGAACGACTATGCCAGATCATTGGCTCTTCATAAGAACCTTGTGAGCTTGTCAGGACTGGGTTAATATTCTATTTTACTGAGTGGTTTGAGAGACCAACTTCTAACATTGACTCTGTTGACCCCCACCTCCCAGGGTGCATGGTATTTTATGATCCTCTCCTCTGTAGACCAGATCCAGTGACTTCTTCATTATCAGTAGATAACAGCAGAGCTGATGAGACTCACCTTGGGACTAAGCTTTAAGAGGACTGATTTAGCCTGACATGGTGGTACTCTCCTGTAAGTCCAGTTCCCAGAACGCTGAAGCAGGGGAATCACGAATTCGAAGCCAGCACACTCAACCTCGAAACAAAGGAGAGCGCTGAGGTTTGTCTCTTTCAAGCAGATTTGTACAACTGCTCCTTAACTTGCATGCTTGGAGGAGGCAGGCCATCACATCGATGACGCCCACAGACAAAGAACTGAATCCAACCAACAGCTACATGAGCCTGGAAAGCCTTCTTTAAGTGAGGCCCACAGATGACTTCAGCCCAGCAGTCAATAGCTTGGAGGAGATGCTGAAGAACAGAAATCAGCCTGGCTATGACCAGGTTCCTGGCCTACAGAAACTGTGAGACAATAGATGGGTCTTGATTTAGCCCTTACATTTTGGGGAAACTTGTTATTTAGCAATAGATAACAAACATCCAACATAGATGGAGGCTGACTGTAATCAGTCTGTGGAAATAGATCTCTGCATTTCCCCTGCCTACAGGTGTTTTCGTGTTTCTGTCAATCTCATACTCAGAAAGTGATACTATATGATATCCAAAGCTTTGTTGTTATACCACTTAGAGCTCTCTACAGTAACAGAATTTATAGAATGAACCTCTTTATATATAGAAAGTGGATTTATTAGGATGATTTACAGGCCACAGCCCAGCTAATCCAACAATGGCTGTGAATGGAAAGTCCAAGAGGCCAATAGCTGCTCAGTCCATGATGCTGGATGTCTCAGCTGGTCTTCAGTAGATATTGGAATACCAAAAAAGTAGGCTCTAATGCCAATGAAGGAATGGCTTGCTAGCAGAATGAGGGCAAGCAGGCAAAGAGCAAAAGCTTCCTTCTTCCATCTCCTTATATGGCGGTGGTTCTCAATCTGTGGCTCCATTCCCCTTAGGGGTTGAACAACCCTTTCAGAGGGGTCACCTAAGACCATTAGAAAACACAGATATTTACATTATGATTCATAACAGTAGCAAAATTAGTTATGAAGCAGCAACAAAACAATTTTGTGGTTGGAGATCACCACAGCATGAGGAACTGGGTTATGTTAAAGGGCTGCAGCACTAGGAAGGTTGAGAACCACTGTTATATAGGCTCCAGCAGGTGTGACCCAGACTAAAGGTGTCAAGATCTGGATTAACACTATATCTACTTACTTCAAATAAAGCAAAAAATCCTTCATCGGTGTGCCTTCCAGTTTTGGATTTTAGTTAATTCCAGACATAGTCAAGTTGACATCACAGCCAGGGCTACTACATAGAGAAACCCTGTCTTCAAAAACAAAAACAACTGGTGCAATCAAATGATGTTGTAAACTGTAGGACAATGAGAGAAACAGATACCCCTTCCCAATAAGATGATCACAGAAACTCCATCTCAATGAGATGATCACACAACCCCATCCCAATGAGATGATCACAGAAACCCCATCTCAATGAGATGATCACACAACCCCAACCCCATCCCAGTGAGATAATCACAAAACCTCATCTCAATGAAATGATCACAGACACCCATCTCAATGAGATGATCACACAACCCCTTCCCAATAAGATGATCACAGAAACCCCATCTCAACGAGATGATCACAGACACCTATCTCAATGAGATGATCACAGACACCCATCCCAATAAGATGATCACAGACACCCATCTCAACGAGATGATCACACAACCCCATCCCAATGTGATGATCACAGAAACTCCATCCCAACGAGATGATCACAGACACCCCACTTCAATGAGATGATCACAGACACCCATCTCAATGAGATGATCACAGATACCCATCTCAATGAGAAAGTAACAGTCACCCCATCTCAGTGAGATGATCACACACACCCCATCCCAATGAGTTGATCACGGAAACCCCATCCCAGGGAGAAGATCACAAAACCTCATCTCAATGAAATGATCACAGAAACCCCATTTCAACCTGATTACGATACAGAATGTTCATTTAGGATGTGTGCATGTGCATTTGCTCATATACTTTATATCCCATGAAGAATAGAAAAGGGGCTCAAGCTGTGGGGGAATTGTCCTGCATTAGCTGAGATGTAGGTGGACCAAATCATGGTTTCTGATTGCCAGTATCTTGCTGTTCATAGACACAGGCTCTGACATCAACAAGAGGCTCTTCCTTTAATAGAGTCTGCCTACATGCTGATGGGACAGATTAACTCTCTTTATACTCCCTAATCCTAACACTGTGAGTCTGTATGTTCCATTAGCTGGCTTCCCATTAAGTTAGAATGCCATCCACAACTTGCTTTTGTTAGATGTTAGCTTCAGACTGTGTCGGGAATTATTCTCTTTGCCAACCTCAAATTTGCATTTCATTAAGTGTCTGTAAAATGCACAGATTTCACACCTCAGAGGGACCATCCAAGTTCCAATTGAAGACACTGAGAAGCAGTGGCACTCATAATATTGTGTGGGAAAACTTACATAGGAAACATACTTTTTGAGTTGGTTTGAGGAAGCCCACTGAAAACTGCCTGAAATTTCCCACGCACACAGTGTAAAGCCTCGGGAAATTCATGTGCTAGTTTGATATTAAGAAGTAAAATGGGTAGGTGGGTTTGCATATACCTGTATTCTCAGCACCTGTGAGGCTAAGATGGGGTGGGGTCGGGGTAGAGGGTCAAGGCCAGCTTGGAGTGCGTAGCAAGAACCTATCTGAAAATATTTAAAAAGTTGTGGTGGGGGTAGCTCAATGTCTTGCTTAATATGCAGGAGGTCCTGGGTTCAATTCACAGTGGCCACAGAAATTAAAGGGACGTTTAAATTAAAACTGGTTTTGGACACTATAGGTTAAAACTGCTTAAATATTTGGTTAGTGATATTATAGGTAAGTTATACAATAAAGTTAGCAGAGAGAGGTTCTTATTTGTTTGGTTTTTTGAGACAGGGTTTCTCTGTGTAGCTCTAGCTGTCCTGGAACTAGCTCTTGTAGACCAGGCTGGCCTCGAACTCACAGAGATCCGCCTGCCTCTGCCTCCCAAGTGCTGGGATTAAAGGCGTGCGCCACCACCGCCTGGCTTAGAGAGAGGTCTTAATGAGAAGGCACAAATTTGAATAAGGTGGTTTGGGCAAGATACTGAATTCTATGTGAACTCAAATACACGGAAAAAAATGCTGTATAAATTAAGGAACACAAGGCCTCTTAGGATGATGCACCCATGCCTGCTCGAGTAGAGAAGGAAACATGAAAAAGCATGAAGGTTTGACGTCGTTGCTTCGGAGTAGATTCATACACGTTAGTAGTAAGATAGGCACCGACTCCAGCATTGCTGGAGGTTCTACTTTTTGGAGGCTGTCCCTTTCATTTCTGCTTATCAGTTCCTCTTTCTGAGCTTGCACAAGATGAAATGGTTGTGCGTGTGAGCAGGCAAAGAAAGAGGAGGGAATGGCCCGACTCTTCCCACCACCTGCTGTCAGGGAAGTGAGGCGGGTGATCTGCTGACGCCTTTCGGGAATCCTGGCTTTACTAAAGCTGTCCCCTTTTCCTAGGCAGGGCCTTAGAGCAGACGTGTAGCAGTCAAGTGAAGCAGGACGCGGCTGTGCTAGTGAAGAGCTTCCTGAGTCTTAGTGCTGGACAGGGGCTGTCCCCTGTAGTGATGGACAAGGCAAAGGCAGAGTTGTTATGAAATTACTATGCTTTTGGAGATAGTTGAGAACACGCTTCATAAAAAAAAAAAAGTACTGTGTAGATCAGCAATTCTCTGAACCAAGTGACACATAAGTGCACGTGCCAAAAGCATCAAGTGTGTCAGAGCAAGGGGGTGGGGCTTAGGGAACCAGATCTCTAGGATGCAACAGGGCCCAGGGCCGTGGTTGGCTAGTACAAGGGAGTCATTGAGTATCCAGCATAGAATGATCATTGCAGGAAGAAGACAATCTGAGAGCGTTTTCACCCAGGTGGCACTCAAAATCAAAGACATTTCTTCTCATCCCAGTGCCACAGGCAAAGCCAAGGTCAAAGCTTTGAGCCCAGAAGGTGACACTGAGAAATACCGATTATCCATGTGCCACTGGCGACTTAAAGAACCATCTGGAGAAAGCCCAGATATCCCGAGAAGGGCACTCCGGGCTGAACAAGTAGGACCACTGTGGATTCCAGCATTGAGCTTCTCTGACCACTGACCCGCTTGAAGAAGACAGCAGACAACAACCCACTGTGCTCATGGTGAAGGAAGTGCAGAGCCATGGATGTGCCAAGGTCATTGACAGCAATGAAGACAGATGTTGCTTGGGCTCCTCATGATGGCACTTTAAATGCTTTCAACAAAATTCCGGGCCTCTAGACTGAGCCCAGCTGGCTAATTGTATATTTTTCACCATAAAACATTAGAAATAAAACTATATATACATATGAATGCATGCACATATATGCATGTCTTAGCCACTTATCTTTTTATTCAGCCACACAGAAAAATCTCTAGAATAATCCTTCTAATTGTCACTAAGTGTTCATTTAAGGGAAAATAATTTGGTAGGAGTGGGTGGGGACAATAACAGGTGTGTGCCACTATGCATGCCCAGCCACTTACTTGACCCCTTGACTGTGACATAGACTTAAAGTTGAAGACTGATCTACTGCACACATTTCTGCATTATTTGCAATTAACTACATCTCTAAAGATGATTTTTATAAGATGATACCAAGGGAAACAGCTGGACTCTAAACTGCAACTTGAAATAACAGCATATTTCATGCTTATTACGGGCAGTGTCAATGAGCTGCTTTGATCTTGCTATGGTGAAACTAACAAATATGGCTGGCTGTCAAAACGTCCTCAATGGCAGGTACTCTACTTCCCGGAGAGACATGGAAAGAATCAGGGAGACCTGACATTGAGCTGCAAGAATACTGTAAAGATGCACACGAGGGGGCTAAGAATAAGGCAGTAAAAACTGTAACTTGGCTGCACTGTGAGTGAATTGCCATAGGACTACGCCATGACACTTGCGAGTCCTTGCTATTCCCTCAGCTCTCCCTGTGTGTCACCTTCCTGGTGCCGAGACACATGTCATTTCTCACGCTGAGTCCTCTTCATCCTGAACCTTCCAGATCTCGACACAAACTTCACGATTATTCTTCAAAGTTGGCTTCACTGTGTGTGCCTTAGCCTTGTGCCAGCAAAACTTGCTGTACTTTGCACATCCGTATGTGTTTTTTTTTCCTCTTCCTATTTGCTTATAATCTCTTCTAATTTGATCTCATTTCCTGCAGTGTCAAATATAGGACATATTCATTAAATGAGAAAATAGTGTGTTCTCTGATTGGAAAATTACCTGGTCTCAAATTAAAAACAAAAAAAAAGGGGAAAGTTAATTTTATAGACGTCCAGAGGAGTGTGGGAGAGGGGGCAGGGGAACTTGGTCTGTGGATACAGTGTCAGTATGGACACTCTACAGCACAGAAGAGTGGCCATGGCTAACAGTTAAGAGCACATGGGGAGCATGAATTGGAATTGATGGGGTTACAAAAGAATAAGACACAGAGTTGGGTAGGAAGGGAAAGTGAGGTAGATCTGGCAGGAGTTAAGGGAGGGGGTAAATATGATCTAAACACATTATAAAAAATTCTCAAGGAACTGATTAAAATAGACTCTGTTTCAAATAATGAAGGCAGTGTGTTTCACTTTAACTGTTAAGATGTACTGGCTGGACCGTGACATTGCACCGTGGTATTCCCATGCAGGCTTCCATCCAGTCTACCTTTCTTCTACCCTTGCCTGCCCAACCCTGACTCCATTTCTAGTCCTAACTACTAGACCCTCGACCACTTTCAGGTTGCCCTTTGTTTTGTTTTTTGAAGTTTTTATCCTTGAGGAAAAGTTCAGTATCAATTACCTGTTTGTGTTTGGCTTGTTTTTCTTGATGAGATGGCTTCCACTTCCATCTATTATCCTGCAAATGACAAAATAACACTCCATTGTGTACCACCGATGCCTTCTTTCTATCCATTCTGCTGTCAGTGAACACCCAGACTCTGTCAGTGGTCCCAGGACAAATGTGTGTGCAGCTCTATCTACTGCACAGCATCGTGCACACCTCCAGGTGTGTGCCCAGGACAAATGTGTGTGCAGCTCTATCTACTGCACAGCACCGTGCACACCTCCAGGTGTGTGCCCAGGAGCTGTGTCGTGTCATTGGTGCACACAGTGGTTCTTTGTTAGTTTTTCTGAGGAAACTCTGCGCTGATTTTCACTGTGGTTATACTAATTTGCACTTCAACGCCAGTGAATAAGAGTCTCTTTCCCTATACACACATCCTCACTAGCACTGTTATTTTCTGTGCTCTGATAACAGATCTCCTAATTGGGGAAAATTCGAATCTCAGTGTACCTCTGGCTAGCATTTCCATGATGGGTAAGCATGCTGAACATCTTTTCCACATATTTCTTTGTTTTGTTTATCTGTTTTTATTGGAAATAAAGTTAATTTCATACAATATATTCTGATCACTATTTCCACCCCCTTATCTCTTCCCAACCTCCCTATCTTTCCAACTCCATATCTTCTTTCTCTCTCAAAAAAATAAGCAAGAAAATAAAAAAGAAGACAAGAATAAAACAAAAGAAATAAACAAACAAAAAAAGAGAAACTAAAGAGGAGCAGGAGAAATGTATACACTTACAGAGACACATGTATTTCTTAATGGATTGTACTTCTCTTTAGGTGAGTTGCCCATCTGGATTAGATTACCCAAGAAAAACACACACATACACACAAATGACAGGATTTTAAATTACCCATTGTGAAAAAATAATAAAGTAGTAAAACTTGGGGCTGGAGAGATGCTGCTCTTCCAGAAAACCTGGATTTTACTGCAAGCACCTACATGGCTGCTAACAACTATCTGCAACAGGTCCAGGGCTCCTATGCCCTCTTCTGGCCTGAACAGGTACTACACACTTGCAGTATACATACATACATACAGGGAGAATGCTCATACAATAAAAATAAATCTTTTTAAAAAATAAAATATAGCCTGTCTTTACAAATTAAGTACACTTAAATTCATTTAATTATACAACTTAGGTATACCTAATTTCAGATGTGTTTCTGAAATGTCAAATTTAAACTAATGAAAATTAGTTTCTGGTAATTACCTTGATTTGATACTTGTCAGATGTATTAAAACAACACATTGTAATATCATGAGCCAATAAAGCAAATCGCTCAAAAGACTTTTGTTTTTTAGAATGACCTAATTGGAGAAATCAGAATCTACTCTTATCTATGTTTTTCTATGTAAGCTAACCTGTGGAGAAGGATCAATTCACTTTAGCTATAAGAATGTATATGTTGTGTTTCCTTCCTTCTGACTATGTGGGTATGATGGAGAACACCCTGTGTTATTTGGGGATAAATTGCCATTTAAAAGAGAGTGACATCTGTCAACAATATTATAGGCTTTTCTTTGGTTTTGGTTTTGTTTATCCCAAGCAGTAGCTAGGAATCACACCCAGAACTTTACACATTCTAGGTAAGTACTCTACCCCTGAGGGCAGCCCATACTTCAGACTTCATTTTTATCTGTTATTGATGAAAGATTATTTTATGTATTTATATTGTGTGTGTACAGATGTGTACTTGTACTCATATGTGCTGAGGTCAGAAGGGGTCATGTCAGGCCCTCTCTTTCACGTGTGTGTATGTGTGTGTACATGCATGTGCTCACTCTCACATGTATGCTGAGACCAAAGGAAGGTATCA
>NC_022015.1:46154508-46165531 GCF_000317375.1 Microtus ochrogaster | reverse complement strand
TCACTCTTTCCCCTGTGTGTGTACATGCATGTGCTTACTCTTACATGTATGCTGAGGACAGAAGAAGATGTCTGTTAGCACCCTCACTCTCTCACATGTGTGTGTGTGTGTGTACATGTATGTGCTCACTCTTACATGTATGCTGAGGACAGAAGAAGATGTCTGTTAGCCCCTCTCTCACTCTTTCCCCTGTGTGTGTACATGCATGTGCTCGCTCTTACATGTGTGCTGGTGACAGAAGAAGATGTCTGTTAGCCCCTCTCTCAATATTTCACCTGTTCCTTTGAAGTGGGCTCTTCCTCTGAACTTGGGACTCACGTTTTCATTGATGACGTTGGGAGCCAGTGAGTTGCAGCCATCTTTCTGCCTTTAGCATCTTGGAAGCGACTATCATTTCTCATGATTATAGCTCTTCGGAGAGCATGGAGGACCTAGCACTAGTCATTTCTACTTTCTGCCGTCATTGTTTCCCACTGGAAACTGCCTACGTTAGGCTCAGCTGGTTGTCAGGGCATGTTTTACTTAAAGACTACAATCCCATGGCTGCTTTTTAACTTTCTACAGAGATAAGTTCTGTAGGAAAGCAGTTTGTACTAAAATGTCGATAAGTTGAAAGCATCATTATCTTTCAAGTTGACTTGACTGGGCAGTTATTACAGGATGCCGGGGCGAGGGCTCAGGAAACTGGGGGGCACATGTGCCTAGCTCTCTCCCTGTTCTGTTTGAGCTGTCAGAACAATAGGAGAGGCTGGCATTGTATGTTTAAAAAAGATCGGATATATTGTTTTAATTAGAATAAAAGTTAAGTAGATTCACATAAATAGAAAACGGAGAACTAAGCTACCTGGAGGGGAAGTGTTCGGGAAAGAGAAGCGGGCAGGACCTGCACTCCCTGTAGTGGTGGCTCTAGTTTCCCACAGTTGGTTTCTCTTTTGTAACACCTGAAGTTCCACATTTGCTCACACCTTAAATATTATTTGTTTAAACTGTATCCAGTGAGTTAGTGAAGACCCTGGAGAATCTGAGGGAGGAGGGGACATTTGATGAGGATTCATTCATGTTGAAAACAAAAATAATTTAAAAAAAAACTTGAAAACCACCCCAGATGGCCATTGTGCCCCATCTCAAACTGTGCCAATATCATCACTTAGAAAGATTTTTGGATAGGAACTAAACACAGAAATGATTTTCTGAAATCCAGCACAAGGCAGTTAGAACATTTTGATGCCATTGCTAGTTTTTCTGACCTGAAAATCTTCAGAAACTAAGGAAACTAATTTCACTTAAATGTTCTGGTGGGGGTGTCTTAAATAACATATTTAGACTTAATTACCATTACTTACACAACACACACCATGTTAGAAGATACTTCATCAGAACTTTAGAATGAGAGCCAAGGGTGCAGTTCAGTTGGTGAGTGTTTGCCTTGCATGCATGAGAGCTGTAGGTTCGATGTCCAGCAGGGCATAATACAATTATGACATTAGTTTGTAATCTCAGCTTTCAGGAGGAGGAGCCAGCAAGATCAGACGGTCATTGGCAGCTGTGTAGTGAGTTCAAGGCTAGCCTGAGCTATAACAGAGTCTGCCTTAACAAAAGCTGTAGTAGGAGCTGCGGGCCTCTTCCCACAGCCCAGCTCCCACATGGCTAGCTTTACACCAGAAATAACAACACACAAATTGTATTCATTTAAACACTGCTTGGCCCATTAGCTCTAGCCCTTACTGGCTAATTCTGATATCCCGATCAACCCATCTCTAATAAACTGTGTAGCACCGGTCTTACCGGGAAAGATTCAGCATGTCTGACCTGGCAGCTTGCTTCATGGCGTCTGCCAGGGAGAGGGGAGCATGGCCTCTGAGCTCACTTCCTCTTCCTCCCAGCATTCTGTTCTGTTTACTCCTCCCACCTATGTTTTAACCTATGAGGCCAAGCAGTTTCTTTATTACTTAACCAATGACCTTCCTCCATCAAACAGCAAATCCTTCAAAAAGCCTTGTACGTTTAGATTAAATGCAAGAATCTGGGTGTCTTCGTCTTCTTCGACATCTTAAAAATAATTAGCAGCTGAGTGTAATGGCGCTGGCCCATAACCCCAGCTCCCTGGGAGGCTAAGGTAAGGCAACTGGAAAGTCCAGGGCCAGCCTGTCACAGAATAACAATCATTGCAAGCTGAAAGGGCCGCTCAGTAGCAGCACACTGACCTAGTCCCCACAAATCCCTAAGTTCGTCTCCCAGGATTGTGATTACAGCAACAATAAAGTTTAGTGAATTTTCTTGACAATAATAGTCTGGGTTCATTTTTAAGAGCTGGTATGAGTTCAGAGCCCTGTACATGTGAAGCAATGGCCCCCATACTAAGTCACACCCGCAAGCCAGAACAGTTTCTTCCCCTATCTGATCGCAGGCTGATTATGTCAATAATAATTACAGGCTGCATTAGTAACTTTTAATTTTCCTGTGGAGAGAAGAACCCTCGTTGAAGGCTGGCTTTGACAGGCATGTCGTCTATTTATGTTGTGAAGATTATGGGATTTACCTAGAGGCTGTACAATGATGATACAATCTATGACTTTACGATGCAAACCACAGCATCATCTTCATCTCGTCATTAAGTTAGGAACTGGGCACCACTGCGCACTCTTCCCTGGTTTAAATCTAGACCTGGGAATGTCTCTGCCATGTAGCTAGTTTAACCACTGCAGTGTGCTTGAATTAGAGAGCAAACATTTTGTGAAGAAATACCAACACAATGCCAATTCAATCATTTAAGCAATGTTAGCTGTCACTACTGGCCGAGGCAATAAATGACAGAGAACCCAGGATTCATCAACAAGGTCCCACTCCTGTTGTGTAAGAGAACTTGGGTTAAGATAAAGTCAATGAAGTCACTGAAACCTCACTGTCATCTTGGTACTATACTCCTTTAAGAAAAGGGGTCATGATTCTTAAGCACAGTATTCAGAGCAAGAAAGAAGGAGGGGAAAGATGGGAAGGAAGAGGAAGAAGAGGAGGAAGGAGAGGAGAAAGAAAGAAGGGGGAAGAGAAAGAGAAGAGAGAGAAGGAAGAGGAAGAAGAGGAGGGATGAGAGGAGAGAGAGAGGAGAGAGAGAAAAGGAAGAGGAAGTGGAGGAGGGAGGAGAGGAGAGGAGGATGGGGGAAGGAAAACCTTAAGAAGCAAAGCTAAGCTGAAGCACAGGGGAGCCTGGCAGAATATGGAACCACGGCCGCTTGTTGTGACGGCTCTGAGTGCACCATCCCAGGTCTCCATGACTTCAATCTCTTTTTGTCATAAGAAAATCAGAGCCCTGAAGCTCCAGGGAACTCTTAGATAAACTCCAATAAATTTTCTTCATTTTAGTAACTCCAACTGGGATGTTTTGCCCAAATCAATTCACTGCTTTGAAATCTCCACAGTTAGAAAATTACAATTTAGTCTCTCATATATACCATTTCCCAAACGCTGATGGCATTAACCAATCATATAAAATATCACAGCAGCAAGTGTACATGCCCTTAACACTTAGATACCACAACACAACCAGCCCTTGCCGAAGTACGAATTTCCCTAGGCCCAAGTGTGTCAAAACATGTTCTGCGGAGAGTGGGGCTAAATACAAGTCTCTGTTTGTAAAAAGCATTTTTAAGAATATTGAGGATCCTCAGGAGATTTTATTTGAAAAATTGGGCGTAGTTGTTTTTTTCTCTTTTCCTCCTTGGTCTTTGGTCGTTTATCTTTTGGGGGGGGCACCACCCACTTCCCAGATGAATCACACACAGAGATTTATTCTT
This sequence comes from Microtus ochrogaster, assembly GCF_000317375.1. Lineage (NCBI taxonomy): Eukaryota > Metazoa > Chordata > Mammalia > Rodentia > Cricetidae > Microtus > Microtus ochrogaster. The sequence continues at coordinate 46,161,740 of NC_022015.1, read as the reverse complement.
TCTAATAAATACCCAGTCTTAGACTGGCTTGTTTCTAGCCAGCTTTTCTTAAATTATCCTCACTACCTTTTGCCGCCTCTGAGATTTTCCTTTTCTTCCTTTTGTGTATCTTTCACTCTTCCTCTGTGGCTGGCTGGATGGCTGGTCCCTAATGACCTCCTCTCCTTGTCCTATCTTGCTCTTTTTTTCCTCCTAGGTTCTCCTTTATACATTCTCTCTACCTGCCAGCCCCGCCTATCCTTTCTCCTGCCTCACTATTGGCTATTCAGCGCCTCATTAGACCGTCTGGTGTTTTAGACACGCAAAGAATCACAGCTTCACAGAGTTAAACAAATGCAGCATCAACAAAAGCAACACATCTTTACACCATTAAACAAATGTTCCAGAGCATAAACAAAAAGTAACACTCCTTAGAATAACATTCCCCAGCAATTGGGTTCTGCTCCCTCTGCAATGTTTGAAAACCATTGCTTTGTAAAAGTAGCTCCCACGCTGGAGCAGTGTTCCCAGACCCCAGGAGATGTGTCTGAACCACGCTGCTGCCACCGCTCTTGACCTTGCTAGAGCTGGACAGGTGGGAGGCCAGAAAGGATAGGTGGGGGAAAACAGGAATAAGAAAGCAAATCTCTGTGGCTCGTATTCAGCAACTACTGCCCATCCATGCCATTGCCCAATGACCACCATTACTCAGAAACTCAACTACCAGAATTTAATCTGAGGGAGGAGAGAAACTAAACCACAGAAAGCTTTGTATAGGCTGGTTGGGGTGGCACATATCCATAACCCAGTGTGCAGGAGGCCAAAGCAGAAGGGTGGCAAGTTTGAGGCTAGCCCGGGCTACATAGGGAGACTTTGTCTCCTCTATTTCAAAACAGCAAAACAGGCTGGAGAGATGGCTCAGTGGTTAAGATCGCTGGCTTCTCTTTCAGAGGACCTGGATTTAATTCCCAGCATCCACATGGTGGCTCAAAACCACCTGTAACTCCAGTCTCTGAGGGTACTAGGAATGCATATGGTGCACAAATATACATACAGTAAAACACCCATACACATAAAACTTAAAACAGAGATATCCTTAGAAAATTAATTCATACTAGCCCCAATACAGAAACAAGTCCACTGTGAACCCACCAGAGCTACTGACAGCAAAAGGAATGAATGAGCCATACACACAATAATGTAAGTAAATCTCAATGCTATCAGGCTGAATGAAACAAGCCACACTGGACACAAAAAGCACATATATCGTGTGATTCTGTTAACATGAAATCTAGAATGGGTGAATCTAAATTAATTACAATAAAAAAATCAGAGCAACGGTGGTTTCTGGGAATCAGGTTGACTGTTAGGCACAAGAAACAATCTAGGAAGGGGCAAGGGTGATGAGGCATTAGGCATTTTGGTTAAGGCAGGGATTGCATGAGCACATTTATCGGCACTGAGAAACTGTACACTTACAACTTATGGATTTTAGTATAGGAAATATGTATCACAGACTTACTTGGGAGAAAATGCTCAACTGAAAATTTACGTGTGGGAAGATACATAAGAAAATGCAGGTAAGTCTCTTTAAGAGTTCATCATAAGGAAGATGAAGGACAGACAGTTCTAGACAGAAAACATTGATGAAGTTCTTCTTCAAAATTACCAACTTATTGGAGAGGAGACGTACAGAAAAGGCCAATTCAGAAACAATCAACATCTGCCCTCACGAGCAATCAAGTGGTGCATGTTTTTGAAGAGATAAAATGACTTAATTCCTCTTATATTGACAGTAATTTCAGTCTCGGGGTTGGGTGAAGATGTAGGGTATAAATCACTCTCTTACTATTGAATTCTCAGTTGACTCAGTAATTTTAGTGAGGGGGCCCATCCTTGTACCTAGGAACTGAGCATCTACTAGACACATCTTACACAACACAGGGACCGTCTACATTGGCAGTTATTAGGATAATGTTTGTACTCATAAACATGGTCTCATCGTTATGCCTATTAATAAAGGGATGGATGAACAAAGGTAGTGAAGTCATATAATACAAAAAGAGTCTGGTTTTTAAAAGACAAAACTACATCTACATATACCAAGAAAGCTATTGGAACTCCGAATGTGTGAAAAGAAACAGTGTGTATGATTGCGTGTATGTGTGTGTGTGTGTGTGTGTGTGTGTGCATATGTGTATGTGTTTATGGACACATTTATTATCAAATATAATGGAACTAGATCACAAGAGAATAAACATTTAAAATCTTGGTACAGGCTAAATCTGGGGAGCAAAGAATGAAAAAACTAATAATGTATCAAAACATAACAGAGGCCAGGGGTGTGTGACACGTTCCTACAGTTAGGAAGCAAAGGTAGTGAATCAACCTTACAAGTTTAAGACCAGCCTCCAAATAGCAAATATCAGGCCAGTCCGGGCTACACAATGAGACCTTTACTCCAAAGCAACAAACCCACAAGGGACTAATCAGAAGAAATACACTTTTATAAATATTATCCGTCTTGACCCAGTTATCACACCATATGCAAGAATCAACTCAAACGAATCATAAATGAACATTAAAGTGATGATTCTAGCTTGTGGTCACAAATTACACAAATAGTTTTTAGATACAAAACAAGAGAAGTCACTTCAAGATGGAAAAATAAATCAGTATGTTGAAAGGCATCAAAGCGAAGAACATTCTCTCTGAAATACACCACTACAAGCATGAAATGTGAAGCTATGAGTTGGGCTAATACATTTGTAAATTATTGAACTTGCAAGCAGATATATACAATCAACTATCACAACTGAGTCAGGAAATCACCATCCTAATTTATTTTTGTGTATTTTGGATGACCTAAGTTTTTAAAATGAGCAAGGAGATATACAGCCAGCCAATAAACACATGAGGTCCTTACTGGTCAAGGAAGCATAAGTTAGAATGTAAGGAGATCATAGCAAAGAACTTGATGACATCCAGGGCTGGGAAAGCCGAGTGGCAGCTAGAACTCCCAGACACCACTGGAAGGCATTCCCAAGGGCACACCCACACTGGAGAGCCCGTCAGCAGGGAAACGCTGGTCTGCAGGTGAGCTTAGACAGCTAATGTGGAAGTGGTGGGGATGACGGTTGGCCGCCTGTTCCTCTTCCCACGTAACTATTTCAGTTTTGAATTTACTAAAGGTTCTGCTGGCCTCTCAAAAATAGGCCAGTCTACAAACACATGTCAGTTTTGCATTTCCAACCTGCTTTCCCCCTTGATCTCTACTAAGAAAATGGAAAAGCAGGGGAGGGGTATGGGAGTAGGAGGAGGTGGGAGGGAGGGTCTGGTTACCTGGCTACTGATGCCGGATACCACCAAGTGTCTGTAGCAGCGCATGCCCGGGCTCTGCAGACTGCTCAGGTCCAGTGGCAGGTCCACGCCATGCTCAAGGAGCGGTGACTGCCAGGAATGCAAATGCTGGGCCCACTGAGATTCTGTGAGAGCCTAAATGTTGGGGACTGTAGACCCCGAGACCCTAAATTTCCTGTAAGCGGCTTGTTTTCTATGCTTGCAGCTGCTGTGAGCAGGAGACCCTCAGGAGTTCCTGATGGCAGAGGAGTGGTTTCTGGTAGGCTTGCAGCTGAGAGCTGGGGGCGTGGCCACTGGTCAGGGAGACCCTATAGAAGCAGCCCTGGAACACAATAAAGTTGGCATTCTTGGGGAATTCAAGGATGACCCATGTCTCTGTCTCTGTGTGTATATGTGCGTTTCAGTCTCCAGCCCCTTGCCTGGCTCGCGAACTGTACCATAGCACACAGTGCGTAGAGCAGGCAGGGCGTTACACCTAAGGAAGAGGAAAAAGAACAGAAGGGGAAGGGAAGTAAGAAAGGACGGAAGCTAAGCCTCACCTCTATGCCCGTGATTCCGCTCCTTCTGAGGCCTTCTCAGGGAGGCCAGCTGCTCTCTCTTCACAAGGGGGCAGCTTTTCAAGCTGGTTAACGGGGCTCCCAAGATTCTCCCTGCATTTCTTTCACCAACACACTTGTCCCATTGGATCTGCATCTTCTACCCCGTGTTATTTATCTCTGGGAGACAACCTTCCCCGCTCTGGACTAAGAACTAGGTTAGAAACAGTAAACCCAGGCAGAGTAATACCAAGAGCGGAAGGGGTCTGATTTAAGAAAAGAAAAAAAAAATAATTAAAACCATTAGACCCTCTTGTTCTAATTTTACTTTCCAAAGCAATATTTCATTTTCTTTGCCGTTAAGGAAAGCACACTACAAGTGTCTGCCACACTGCCTACTCCAGGAGCTGGCTCTAATCTTCCAGCCTTTTCCTCACCCCGTCTCCCGTCTCAACACGAGCACTCAGCTTACAGGTCGTCTTGTCAAGGGGTGCCAAGCCAGTGCTTTTACCTGCTGAGCCAAATCCCTGACTTTCTGCATTTTAACAAGATCAAAAAATCCTTGCCCACACGGACACATGACACCCATCGCGCTGGATTGTGTAGACTTTCAGCCGAAGGACTGTTTGCACGGCGAATCCATTTTGCCTTGCAGCTAAAATAGATAAGGAAGAAAGGCCTCGAGCGCTCCCTGGAGGTCATTTTAGGAACTGAGCATCTTTGTAGTGAGTTGTGTGTGTGTGTTTTTTTTTCTTTTCAGAGATGTTGAGAATCAAAATACTAAGTGTGATTTTGAGCCCTTACTAACATCAAATTTGATTAGAAAGTCACACAAATTATCTCATTCAGACTATCATGCAGGTGCTACTATTCTGCAATCTACTGAGGAAGAAGTTACCCTGTGAGTCTCTGCCTGTTTCAACAGGCATTCTCTTGGCCAGGACATCCACACTCTTTTTTCATTTGCCTCGGGTCCCTCTAGGTCTTCCTTTGCCTGTCTTTGTTTCACCGCCCATTTCCCAGCTCTGTTTGTCTTTACCCAGGGTAAACTTCTCAATGAACTCTTTTATCTGTATATCAACAAACCCCACATTTCAATCTTGTGACCGGCGTGCCTCTTGATACACACACGGCTGCCTTCTGGACATGGCTACTGGGACGCCTCTGAGACGCCTGAAAGTGTGTCTAAAAACACCGTTTTCATTTTCTTCCTTAAACCTCGTCTATTTGATATTTCCCTCATCTCAGTTGATGGAAACTCTCTCACTGCAATTAATCCTACGCAAATGTTTGGTGCCATCCTTGGCCCGTGTCAGTCATACACTGCCCCCATCCCATAGTTCCCTCTTCAGTAAAGGCGTCACACCCTCCTGGCCTGAACTCTTGCTACAGCTTCCTTCTTGGTCTTCTTATCAAACTTTTCTTCCAAGAGACGATTCTCAGAAACCAGAACGACTTTCCTAGAATGCTTCTCAGATCTTATCATTTCTCTACCTAACGCCGGACCTACCAAGCCTCCCATTCCACTCCATCGGATGCCAAGTCCTTAGTATAGCTAGCAAAGCCCTGCACAGGGAGGGTCCCTGACTGCCTCCTGCTGCATTCTCCTTCCTTCACCGCACTCCAGCCATACCCAGTCTTCCCTGTGCTGCTCCTAGCACGTGCCTGGTGGGGTACCCACGACAATCTACTCTCCTAACACTCTGCCTCCTGCAAACGCTCATTCCAGAATCTCCCGGTCCACAGAGTCAACTCTGTCATTTCTGCTTAAATTGGCAACTTGTCTCTCACCCCCACCTCTTACCACACTGGACGTTGTCTGTAGCATTCTTATGGCTTTCCAACAATCTAATCTAACAGCTACATTTGTGGGCATTAGTTTTCCTTCCACTAGAATTTTTCACCCCAAAGAGGCAGATATTTCTGTCCCTTTTGCTTACTAACATGCCCAATACATAGATCTGTGCCTGAAATAGTTCTAAAATGTGTGTTGAATGGACGGACCACATATTTGACCCTGAGTACTTCAGTAACTCATTTAAAAAGTAAATCAGAATAGGGCTGGAGAGATGACTCAGTGGTTAAAAGCACTGGCTGCTCTTCCAGAGGTCCCAAGTTCAATTCCCAGCAACCACACAACCATCTATAGTGGGATCTGATGCCCTCTTTTGGCATAAAGTCATACAGAGATCTCACCTATATATAAAATAAATAAATAGGGCTGGAGAGATGGCTCAGAGGTTAAGAGCATTGCCTGCTCTTCCAAAGGTCCTGAGTTCAATCCCCAGCAACCACATAGTGGCTCACAACCATCTGTAAAGAGGTCTGGTGCCCTCTTCTGGCCTGCAGACATGCACACAGAATATTGTATACATAATAAATAAATAAATATTTAAAAAAATAAATAAATCTAAAAAAGCAAAGATATCTTTAAAAAGTAAATCAAAATAATAGGCATTTCTTCTCTTATAGAGAAGCATTGCAGTCCTGGGAAGCCTGGCCTTGGCAGCTGCTGTGGACAGCAGTATGACTCCTCCAGTTCCCAAGGGAAACAGCATCCCTCAGGGCTGTGCTCATACGCTTCTCCTGGAGCAAGGCTCAGCCCCCACCACCTGAGTCTTCCAAGTGATCTGGTGTATGGCTAGCTCTTCCCCCCTCCCATCTACCTAGAGAAATAATGCTGAGTTACTCATATTTTCCAGTCCCTCCAAGCAAAAACAAAACAAAACAAAACATATGTGGCATTTTCAGGGATCATTCCTATTTAAATACGAGGACCAAGAAATTGCAAGTCACAAAAAGAAGCTACGTAAAGTTGTGCGCTGTGGACTTTCTGTAAGGTTTTCCTGAGGAAGACTGGCTCACCTTCAGATATATCCTGACAAAAGCTGCAAGGAATGGCTCTGCTGTGAGAGTCCTGAGTAGCCAGCAGCCGTGTTTGTCAACGGGAAGCAAGCCCGCCAGCTCCCTGCTCTGAGAACACGGGGAGCTGAGTTTGGAGAATAAGGCTGCCGTGCCTGCAGCTGTCTGGCATCTGGATGCGCAGGGCGGGTCCTGGATCTTGTGTTTCTTATGCCTTCTTGGCTGAATTAACCTGAGTTGCTTTGGCAGACTAAGGTGGGTGGCTCCCCGGAGCCTCGGGGTCCCAACTGCTGCTTCCTGTTAACCATCACTAATCCTGAGCTCTGTTCCGGCCCAATGGCAGTCTGACCCAGGTCCTCTAATGCTCAGACTATGGCTGCGGCCATCCTGCTCCACAAATGAAAACAAACCCAAGGGATGGCTCAGAACTTAATGGATGAGCTATCTGAAGCATTTCTTTGCCATAATTTGTACATCAAAAAAAAAAAAAAAAAA
>NC_022015.1:46144124-46153583 GCF_000317375.1 Microtus ochrogaster | reverse complement strand
AAATATTTATTTATTTATTATGTATACAATATTTTGTCTGTGTGTGTCTGCAGACCAGAAGAGGGCAGCAGACCTCATTAAAGATGGTTGTGAGCCACCATGTGGTTGCCGGGAATTGAACTCATGACCTTTGGAAGAGCAGACAATGTTCTTAACCACTGAGCCACCTCTCCAGCCCCCTAGGCTAATTTTTCTTGACCTTATATCTAATAGTCACTTATAAGTAAGTACATATTATATTTGTCTTTCTGGGTCTGGGTTACTTCACTCAGTATGGCTTTTTTCTAGATCCCTCCATTTGCCTGCAAATTTCAAGATACCATTTTTTTTTTTACCTTTGTGTAGTACACAATTGTGTAAATGTGCCACTTGGATGAAACACTTGGAATATTTCTATATATTTAAAGGACTCATATTTCAGTTAGTTTTGTACTAAACCTCTGAATTCTCTCCTCACCCCTCCAGAAAGTCTTTCTCACTCACCATCAACTCCTTTGATCGTGCTACTTTGTCTAAAATCCTGCACTCACTTGCGTTTCTCGTAGTGTCTCATGTTGTATTATTCTGCAAGCCTTCTGCGATAGGTACTCAGATCCTGTCCTGAGTCCAATCACTTCTCATGTGTCTTGCTTCACCCGGTCAAGTCATGACTGTTGTCTGTGAACGGTCCTCTAATGGGATCCCCTGACTGCCAAATCATCCTGCTGCAAGCAGTCCTGACCCCAGTGGTTCCGACACGTGCTCCCAGACCAGCATCCACAGCACCCTACAACTCACAAGAGGGGAAACATCTCCTGACCTTGATCTCCTTAATCAGGACTCTGAGGATGAGGTTGGGCGATAAGTGGTGTGAAAGTCCTCCAAGGTGATGCTGGTACCAGGTCAAGTATGAGAACCATTAATCTCCAGAGCCCCCAAAGTGATGCTTGGGAAAGTTAAGCCAGTGTGGAGGTTTGAGTGAGAGTATCCCCCATAGGCTCGTATGTTTGAATGCTTGGTCCCAAGTAAAAACGGTTGGGAAAGAAGAAAGGAAGGGGCCCTGGTAAAAGAAGGGAGGCTCTGTGACCTAGCTTTGAGGTTTCCAGAGGCCAACCATTCCCAGGTAACTCTGCCTCCTGCTTGGGCATCAAGATGTGGTCTCTCAGCTACTGTTCCAGCACCACGCCTACCTTCCTGCTGTCATGCTTCTCATCGTGATGGTTATGGATTCTAACCCTCTGGAACCATAAGCCCCAAATTAAATGCTTTATTTATCAGTGCCTTGGTCGTGGCATTTTATCACAGGAATAGAAAAGTAGTTAAGACAGCCAGTTTAAGAAAGAAAAGAAAACAAAAGAAAAGTGAAAAGATCCAAGATAGCGGGCAACATGAAGCTATGATTTGTTAGAGTCTCCAGGGAACAAACTGGGGACAGCTGGATAATAGCTAGCAGAAGAGGTAGTGGGAGCCAAAAATCTCTAGTCTAATAAAGAGTAAAGTAGGAAACCTTAAGAATCAAAACAAGAAAAACAAACAAACAAAATCTCTTCTGGAGAGATTGGCTTATTCTGGGGGCACTGGTGCCTCCTATGAGACAGAGTCACTGGGGCCACACTTAAGACAAAGAACTATAGAAAATAAACATTGTACTCTCACTATAGTAAGAAGGAAAATAATCAAAATTATTTTGTTTGCTTTTACCCCTCTTGTTCTCTCATAGAAAGAGTTTTCGGTGTCCAGGAGGGATGTGCAGCAGCGTTGGAGGTGTTGTAGTCAACGGAAGGAAGACAAAAGTTGCGTATGGTAGCAGCAGAGTAGGAAGAAGCAAAGAAAACCATCTTCTCTTGGCCCTCAGCCTAAGCAGCAGCAAGATGCTATCTGAAAGGACTCCTACTGAGTCAGAGTGACAGCCCCAAGCATTCAGTGAACTGCACTGTCTGGAACTTCAGAACAGGTGTTCCAGGACTGCCCACCAAAACAGCAGAATGTCTTTAGACTACAGTAAAGACTGTCCACACTAGAGCCCCGCCGTGCTGGTCTCCAGGAGAACTTAGACTTGAAACAGCATGCCCAATGTTGGGAAGGAATATTTAGCAGAGGGGCAGCACTTGTGGTGAAACTTCTGCAGGAACAGCGTCTCTGACCTGACCTATAAAGGAACACCACTATCAGGGCCAGCCCTGTGACCTGACCAAAACCTCAGCAAGGACTGCTCAGAGTCAAGAACAGCATTTTCAAGAATTTCCCAGAGGATTGTCTGGAGCTGTGACCAACATCTGTGACTTGGATGTGTGACAGGGGTGTGACAGGCATCAGAGAGCCCCTGAAGGAACACAGAGATTAGGAAAGGCTGCAACCATCCCATCAGGCAAGGTAACACTCGCTCTCTGACCCCTTGTCCAGCTCTCTCTCTCCTTCACATTCTTCCTTGTATTTATACCCAGTGACACTGTTGCCAGCAGCTCTGTCCCACTTTCTGGCTTTTCCTTTTATTTCACCCCCTCTATTTTTCCCTTCTCCCTATCAGCGGGCTATCCAAAGGAACCTAGGCTAATGTGCTTTGCAGGTCTCTGTGGCCCAGCTTCTCAAGACCTGGAACTCTGTCTTATTGTATGTCTTTACCTCTTCCTTTTTACTCTATCTTTAGCCAAAACCACCCTACCCCTTCCTCACAGCTGTTGCTTCCCTTTGATCTACTTTTCCTTCCTCTGCTTTACTCTACCAGCCCCAAACTAACCACCATTTTCCTCCTCTTCTTTTTATTTTTCATGCCACTCATACCCAGAAGAGCTAGCATATTAGAGGACACCATATTATCTGTGTTCCCTTGCATTTTAAAATGATTAACGCTCAAAGGCTTGTGGGTTGTTAAAAGCATTAGTAGGTTTGTTCATAGTGGGCCTACAGTTTGAACGTGATTGATTTGGAAGACATTAATCTACCTTCAGTGGTGTATGACAATGAAGCCTGGGGTCTCAAACACCAGCCTGGAGAAGTCTAGCGTTGCACACTCACTGACCCCTAGTCACTCCTGAACACTGAAAACACTTTGGATAAAAGTAAGAGTAATCAAAACTAAACGAAACAAAAATACCCTAAGATCTGACCACTGACATCGAAGTCGCAATACAAAACAACAAGAAACATGAAAAAGCACAGTCACATTACACCTGTAAAATTACTGTTTTTATAGGTCCTCCAATGAGAGTAAAAATTCAATAAAACCTTTGACAAAAAATGATTTTAAGTATGTTCAATCAAAGAAGACTCAAACGCAAGAGAATATAAAGAGCTAAATGAAGTAAGAAAGTCAATACAGAATATGAAAGTAGAATTCAATAAAGAGAAAATTTTAAGAACGTGAAAGATTAGAAAGAAAAAGCTCAATAAGCTAAAGGAAAAGCTGTGCGGAAAGCCTCATCAACAGATCATGGATGTGGCCCATTATCAAAGTGAAAAGACTAGTTAGAATTAGAATATGCACATGATGAGAGAGCATGAAAGAACTTTCGAGATCTATGGGAAACAATGAAAAGACCAAAACCTATGAATTGTGGGCATAGAAGAAAGAGAAGAATAGTGTTAAAGTCATAGGAAAATATTTCAGTAAAATCATAGACAAACCCCCCAGATCCAAGGAAAGAAATGCCTGTCTAGATGCCAGAGGCATTTGTAACACCAAACAAGATCAGGAAACAACATCCTCATGTCATGTTTTAGTTAAGATACTTCATAGAGCAAAGAAATAAGACAGTCACTTACAAAAGCTATTTTTACTATGTTGATCCTCAGTTTCAGGAGGTCCTATTTATTTATTGTTGCTCTCAGTGTCTGTGCTACTGGGGTTATATTTAGGAAGTGCCAATGCATTGAAAATAACTTCCCACTTTCTCTTCCATCAGGATCAGTGTGGTCAGATGTATATTGAAGTCTTTAATCCATTTGGACTTGAGTTTTGTGTATGGGGATAGATATGAATCTATTTTCACTCTTCTACATGTTGACATCCAGTTATGCCAGCACCATTTGTTGAAGATGCTTTCTTTTTTCCATTGTATAAATACATTTTAGTTTCTTTGTCAAAAATCAGGTGTTCATAGGTGTGTGGATTAATATCCAGGTCTTTGATTCATTTCCATTGATCAACCTCTCTGTTTTTATGCCAATACCAATCTGTTTTCATTACTGTAGTTCTGTAACAGAGCTTGATGTCAGGGATGGTGATGCTTCTGGAAGTTCCTTTATGATACAGGATTGTTTCAGCTATTCTGGGTTTCTTGTTTTTCCATATGAAATTGATTATTGTTCTTTAAGGGTCAGTGAAGAATTGTGTTGGGATTTTGATGGGGATTGCATTGAATCTATAGATTGCTTTTTTTGTAGGATTGCCATTTTTACTATGTTGATCCTACCTATCCAAGAAAATGGGAGATCTTTCCATTTTCAGGTATCTTCTTCAGTTTTTTTCTTCAAAGATTTAAAGTTCTTGTCAAGTAGATCTTTCACTTCCTTGGTTAGTATTACTCCAAGATATTTTATGTTATTTGTGGCTATTGTGAAAGGTGATGTTTCTTTGATTTCCCTCTCAGCTTCTCTATCCTTTGTGTATAAGAGGGCTACTGACTTTCCTTTGAGTTGATCTTGTATCCTGCCACATCACTGAATGTATTTATCAGCTGTAGGAGTTCTTTGGTAGAGTTTTTGGAGTCACTTATGTACACTATCATATCATCTGCAAATAATGAAAGTTTGACTTCTTTCTTTCCAATTTGAATCCTCTTGATCTTCTTTTGTTGTCTTATTGCTATTGCTAAAACTTCAAGAACTATGTTTAAGAGATATAGAAAGAATGGATAGCCTTGTCTTGTTCCTGATTGTAGTGAAATCGCTTAGAGTTTCTCTCCATTTAGCAATACCACTCTTGAACATCTACCCAAAAGATGCTCAATCATACTACAAAGGCATTTGCTCAACTATGTTCAGAGCAGCATTATTTGTAATATCAGAATCTGTAATACAGAAACAACCTAGAGGCCCCTCAACCAAAGAATGGATAAAGAAAATGTGGCACATTTACTCGTTAGAGTACTTACTACTCAGCGGTAAAAAAAAAAAAAAAAAAAAAAAAACCAGTGAGATCTTGAATTTTGCATGCAAACGGATGGAATTAAAAAACACTATCCTGAGTGAGGTAACCCAGACCTAAAAAGATGAATATGGTATGCACTCACTCATAAGTGGATACTAGCTATAAACAAAGGACATTGAGTCTATAGTTCATGATCCTAGAGAAGCTAAGTAATAAGGTGAACCCAAAGAAAAATATATATAGATCTTCCTGGAAATTGGAAACAGACAAGATCACCTGACAAAATTGGGAGTATGAGGGTGAGGGGAGAAGGGAGGGTGGAAGAGGAAGAGGAGGGGAGAAGGGGAGAGTTAAGGAGAACTTGAGGGAATGGAATAGTTGAGATGGAGAAAAGGCAAAGATGAGAGCAAGGAAAGAGATATCTTCATTGAGGGAGCCATTATAGGGTTGACAAAAACCTGGCTCTAGAGAAATTCCTAAGAATCTGCAAGGCTGACTCCAGCTAAGACCCTAAGCAATAGAGGAGAGGGGGTCCAATCCTGATTTGCCCTACAGTCAGACTAATGAATATCTTAAATATCACCATAGGACCTTCATCCAGCAACAGATGGAAACAGAAGCAGAGACCCACATCAGAGCATTGGACTGAACTGCCAAAGTCCAGTTGAAGAGTGGGAGGAATGAGAATATGAGCAAAGAGGTCAAGACCATGATGGGTTCACCCACTAAAACGGTCTACCTGAACTAACAGAAACTCACCAACTCCAGCCGGACTGGGAAGGAACAAACATAGGACCAAACTAGTTCCTCTGAAAGTAGTTGACAGTTGCATGGCTGGGGCAGACTGAGGGGCCACTGGCAGTGGCACTGGGATTTATCCCTACCACATGTACTGGCTTTTTCGGAATCTATTCTCTTTGGATGTATACCTTGCCAAGCCTAGATATAGTAGGGAGGGCCTTGGACCTTCCACAAAACAATATGCCTTACCCTCTCTGAGGATTGAAGTGGGGGTGAGAGGGTGTATAGAGGGAATGGAAGGAGCGGGAGGAAGTGGGAACTTGGATTGGTATTTTTTAAAAAAATCGAATAAATTAAAAAAAAGATACAATGAAAGTAATCCTAAACAGAGAAGTTCATAGCTATAAGTATCTGCATTAAAAAGTGGAGGAATCCCAAACAACTTAATGATGCACCTTAGGACCTTGAAAAAAAGAGCAAGTCAAATTCAAACTTAGTTAATGAAAGGAAAAAAAAATAATGGTAGAATTAACAAAATGCAAATTTAAAAATCCATATGAAGATTTCAGGAAACAGAATTGTTTCTTTGAAAAGATAAATAAGTTCAACAAAACAACCCCCACCCCCTGGGGGTGGAGTCTCAAATTAATGAAATTAGAGATTAAAAGGAAAGCATCACAATAGATACCAGTGAAATACAGGAAATCACAGCCAGTACCTGGTTTTGTTCTTGGTGGTCTATACCCTGGGCTTCTGCCGGAGGTGTGACTCAAACCCTCGGTCACAGGAAGGAAGCATTCTAAATTACTGGATTTTTATTTCTAAGCCTGTCTTTACAAAGATGCTATATCCTGTTTTAGTTCAGACTGTCCACAGCATACCTTGGGTATAGACAATATAAAACACTCATATGGACCCTTCAGTTACCAAAACCTGTCTTAGAAATTGATCTGAAGCAAATATGTATAAAAAAAACAAAAGGGTGAAAAAATGGAGATACTTTAAAGACACTTGTATTTTGCTTAATTGGAAAATCTAAAAGGAATGGGTGGTTTCTGGATGCATATGACCTATCAAAATTAAACCAAAGTGAAATAAATAATGTAAATAGATGTATAGCAAGCCACAAAATTTAGGCAATAATAAAATAAAGCCCCCCTAACTTGGGGAGAATAGGTGTGGCATGCTGACTTCCAGGCAGACGAGGAAGCTTCACTCGTGAACTCACAACCACCATGATTACATGCACAAGTTTTACACAAATTTTGACCTGTCAATACCCAGCCATAGAAGAGGGAGGAGTTCATAGATCCCTAGCTCTACTGAGGACTTATGTGCAGTTAGTGATCCATGAGGAGACTGAGATTTTCCTCAGTGATGTACCCTTGCTCCTATAATCAAGGCAGGGCTGTGGAAGTAGAGGAGGAACTACCTGGGAAGAGGAAGAGCATTAATAAAAGCGGGAGGGAACCAAGATAGGGTAATAAAGGGTGAATAAATCAAATTACATTCTGTACATGTATGAAAGCATCATCATGTAGATCATTACTATGAATAATTAATACATATGTTAATAAAACATTTTTATAGTCTCAATTTTAAAAAGTCCAGGCTCAGATAGATTACAGATCAAGCTCTCTGATGGACACAGGTGTAAATATCCTCAGGAAAACTCTCAACAAATTCAAGAATACATCAAAAAGATTATTCACAATATAAATAAAATAAACTGTAGGGGATGAAGAGATGACTTGGTGGCTAAGGACATATTCTACTCTGACAGGACCCAAGTTCAAGTCTTAGCACTCACATTTGGCAGCTCATAACCACCAGTATCTCCACCTCCAGGAGAATCCACCACCTCTGATCTCTGAGGGCACCTTGACTCACATGTACACACTCCCCACATATACAAAATTTAAAACATATCAACTAATCTATCAATAAAAAGATCATTCAGTATGATCACATTAGCAAATTCCAGAGATATAGGGATATTGGTTCAACACACACAAATCAATAAATGCAATACATTCCACATAAATGGACCAACCCAAAAACAGAAAACACAATATTATCTCCATTGATCCAGAGAAGGCTTTTGAAAAAAAAAAAATCTAACATCCCTTCACAATGAATTTTCGCATTTCTGCTTTCTAAAGGAAACTGCGAAGTAGTTTTATGAGTTACATTGCTCAGTTGAGGGATTTGAGAAGAGCGTTGATATTGTTAAACTTGATTGATGAGAAACAGTCTTTCCCAAGAAAATGTAGTTTATTTATTATTGTTTCCAACACTCTTGCTTGATATAGCTCTTAAAAACAGGTCTAGTGTGGTGGCGCATGCCTTAAATCCTAGCACTGGGGAGGCAGTCAGGCAGATCTCTGAGTTGGAGACTACCTGGTCTCTAGAGCGAGTTCCAGGGCAGTCAAGGCTCCGAAGAGACACCTTGTCTAGAAAAAAGTTGGGGGGAGGGCAGGGAGTGGATACTGTGTCTGTGTGCAATTTCTTTCTTTCTTTTTGAGTTTGTTTGTTTAAAACAGGATCTCCTATATCTCAGGTTGGCCTTGAACTCACTAAGTAGCCCAGGATGACCTTGAAGCTCTGATCCTCCAGTACGGTTACGGGTCTGAATCACCACACCCAGCATATGGGGTGTGGGGATTGAAGTCAGGCCTTTGACCAGCTAGTGGCTGAATGTGTGTTAGATGTGACTGGACTCTGAATACAGCCGACCTTTAGGTTCAGTGAAATAAATGTCAGTGTGTGGGTCATATAGAAACAAGGCTCAGTGGTTAAGAGAGACCACCACCACCCCTTTAAAGAAAAAAAAGGTTTATTTATTTATTTTGAATACAGTGTTCTGTCTGCATATATTCCTACACACCAGAAAAGGGCACCAGATCTCATTCTAGATGCTTGTGAGCCACCATGTGGTTGCTGGGAATTGAACTCAGGACCTCTGTAAGAGCTGCCAGTGCTCTTAACCTCTGAGCCATCTCTCCAACTCTGAAACCACTCCTTTTTAATATAGCATTTTTATCAATTTCTGAGACTTTTAAACATGTATACAATGAATTTTGATCATATTAATGTCCTACTCTTCCCCCTAACTTCTCCCACATCCACTCCCAATTCCTCGTCCCCTTCCAACTTTGGGTTCTCCCTTTTAAAAAATTATTACTTCCTGAAGCAATTTGTGCTGCCCACATACGCAAGGATCTAGGACCATCCACTGGTATGTGAGAATTGCCTTGTTTTAAGAAGAAAAAAAAAATCACCTAATAAGATACATCATTCACTATCCCCAGAGTCATATGATGCTCATGTTCGGCTATTGGAGAAATCAAATTTTCCTTTGAAAAGTAGAATCCTAAACCACCACAGACTTCACAGGCTCCAAGTGCAGTTCCCCATGTGACAAAAGAATAATTCTGATTTTGATGGAGCACGTTTTTATATCTGACTGATTGAATTCTTGGAGCAGTTCTCCGAGGTCCCAGTTATGAAGCCCATTTTTCAGCAGATGAAATTGAGGCTCAGACAGGTGAACAGGCTTCCTCTAGGTCCCAGAACGGGGAGAGGCATCTTAAATCTGGACTGATTAGCAAGTGTTCTTCACGCGCAAGAGAGCCACAGTTAGGAACAAC
>NC_022015.1:46140063-46143491 GCF_000317375.1 Microtus ochrogaster | reverse complement strand
CTTTTCTTCCAGATTCATAGTAAGCTCCTACCACGTGTCTTTTCTACTGCGTTTTAAAAGACCCTTTGGCATGCTTGCCTGTATATTCTGCAGTCTTGGAAGATGCATTTCCTAACACGGTAAGATTAAGGCTCTGCGTTGTCCTGGGCAGACTCCTGGATTTCCACAGCCGGCGAGGAGCAGGGGAAAGCCATAGGGGAAGAGGACACACACTGTGTGGGACTCCGTTTTGGGGAGAGAGCCCGTCAAGCAGCCACCTTAGGCTATTTCAGTTGACCCTAGGATCGCCAGCGCAGTAATTTTCCACGTTTTACAAGTTAGAATTGTAACTGGGTAACTGGAACAGGATCACACCACTGGTGAGCAGAAATGCGCATGATTCCCAGGCTGAGTCCAAACCCGCTCCCCGGCTGCTGTCAGGCTTGCTCTTCCTAACCTTCAGCCTTCAAGGCCTCCTAGTTGGAAGCCACACCCACCGGGAGTTCTCGCTCCCCTCCCCACCCTTTTATTTACTCCCTTCCTCCTTCACTCCCTTTCCTCTCTATTTCTTTTTCATTCAAGTCTTACTTTCTTTCCTTCCTTCTTTGGTTTTCTCTATCGAAAAAGAAAAGCAACAGATTCCCATTCCTAACGGCAACATCAAGGTTTTAAAAAGTCCCTGTGTTCCCCCACACCCACCCCGTCCTCGTGCCCCCCACCCCCACCCCGGCTAGGAATAAACCAACAAGAACACTGTGAAGTCCCCGGAAGAACAAGATAGAAGCTGTACTTGTCTCTAAATGAAAGAATCTAAGGATGTCAACGTTCTTAATTCATTTTTCCGGTGTGTTTGTTTGTTTTTGTCTTTTTGATACCGAATTTCTCTGTGTAGTTCTGGCTGTCCTTGCTCTGTAGATCAGGCTGGCCTCAGAGATCTGCCGTCCTTTGCCTCCCAAGTGCTGGGACTAAAGGCGAGGGTCACCAGTGCCCAGCTAAGATGTTAACTTTCTAAATTAACCCACAAGTAGGTAATTCTGGCAGTGCAGCAGGAGATCATGGTACTTGGAAAACTGGCTTTAGAATCCAGAATACCAGACCGAACAAAACACACACAACGAAGAAAACGATCTGCCTTCAATTTTCTAAATATTCTAATGTAACCTTAAATAATCCATATTGTATAGTTACATACAAAAAGGTAAAAATCAAAAGGAACTTGAGGGATAATTCAGAATCAAAGCTATAAACAGGAGAGCTAGAAAAGCAACATTTTTGTTTGTTTGTTTGTTTTTTGTTTTGGCTTTGGTTTTTTGAGACAGGGTTTCTCTGTAGCTCTGGGGCCTGTCCTGGAACTAGCTCTTGTAGACCAGGCTGGCCTCAACCTCACAGAGATCCTCCTGCCTCTGCCTCCTGAGTGCTGGGAGTAAAGGTGTGCGCCACCACCGCCCAGATGGAAAAGCAACATCTTAATGAGACAAACAAACTGTCCAATATGATTTGGAAAGAGCTATAGTCTCAGAAAACATGAGACTTATATATTATGTGTATCATAAGCATAATATCCAGTTGGGTTAAACTCTAAGCACCAAATGTAAAAAGCTCAGAAAGAAACTGGACTAAAGGATAGCACCTTGGTTTTTATTGATGCAATTGGGAGGGCTAATGACAGCTGGCCAGAGAGGGACATGTACTCCAGTAGTCATTGGCAAAAGGCCAACAGTTCCCACCTCAAAAACTTCAAGGACCTTGTTATAGATATGTTTGGGGTTCCCTCTAAAGATTCATATTCTGGGATGCTGGGAGGGAGAAGGGAGGAGAGTAAGGGAAGGAAGGCTTTGGGTCATTTAGGGCTTTTTTTTTCCCCAGAAGGAACTGTGGAACTCCAGTCTCTCTGATTTCCTGTCTAGCAAGGTAACTTCTGTTTCTTCCATGCCCCCAACATGATGTTACCTACTGGTAGGCCCCTATCAGAGGCCAAACAAACGAGGTTTGAGTCCTAGACTCTTACTTTCCAAAGTCATGAGCTGCAGGAGCCTCTTTTTCAGTCAGATCAGATGGCTCAGCAGGTAAAGGTGTTTGTCTCCAAGCCTGATGATCTGAGTGCAGGCTCAGGACCCACGTGGGAGAAGAGGACCAAATCCTGAGCCTTGTTCTGATCCTCAGATTCACACCATGGCGTGCACAGATGCACGGGCAAACCAGTAAATATGAAATAAGCAAATAAGCCTATTTTCTTTATAGGCAGCATGCTGTGGCCATTGTATTATAGCAAAAGAAAACCGACATAGATCTATGTCTCAAAAGATACCATATCTATGTGATGCTTAGTCCAGTTTAAGCAAGACTCTGTCCTTCATCTCCTCTTCTGCCTGGGCTTCAGTGGACCAGCTTCCTGAAGCAGGAAGGGCATTACCCAACTATGAGGGATCCATTTTCTATTTCTTGCTAAACTGCCGTCTATCACAGGGGAGGAGCATTGTGCTTATCCTTTCTCTTCTTCAAAACCTTAACTCTTCTTTAGCTGAAAGACAGCAGCGAGGAGGGCAGGTGGGGACTTCTTAATATTATAATATTATATTTGTAAAATATATTTGGGACGCCTAATTTAAAAATCTCTAACCCAAATGCTCTAAAATCTTTGACTTCTTGAACACTGACAGAACACTTTAAATGGGAAATTCTGTACAACACAAAATTTGGTTTCATCCACAATGTTATTTAAAATATTGTTATAAAATTCCCTTTGACCTCTGTACATAAAGTGCATATCAAACGTGAGTGAATTTTGTATTTGGACTTGGCTCTCATACAAAAGACAGCTCATTGTGCATACGCAATGGAAAACTTTGGGAACCTGGAGCTCTCCGGATCCCAAGTGTTGGTGGTATGTAGGGGACAGTGAACATGCACATGTACAATAGATGCTAGACATTGCTCTTGGCAGCACTTTTCTGGGGAGAGGAACCCCAAATGTTTAGAAAATTAAAGACACTATCAGCGCTTGCAATAACATTATTCTATAATATTTCAAGTCAGCCTATTTAAACCTTACACTCCTCCCTTCTAGCTAGGCTTGTCTTCCTAATTATTTTGCACTATTTTCAGATTTTTCTCCCCATGGCTATTTTGATTTGCCTAAGGCTCACAGGATAACTAGTTAAAATTAAAAGTGAAAGTGACCTAAAAAGAAAAAGAGAAAGAAAAGAAAGGAAAAGAGAAAAAGAAAAAGAAAGAAAGCAAAAGAAAGAATTCCATACACACCAAAGAATGATCAGACTTGAGTGTGCAACAGAATAATGTCTAACTTCAGTTCTGGGGGTGGGTGCTCGCCTCTTAGATCAGAAAGACATGAGTTTTCACATCTGAAAATTAAATTGGGTGACAAGAGTTTTCGTTTCCCTTCCACTGAAAGAGTCAGAGACTTGCACTGATTTTCTGGGGGTGTGGAC
>NC_022015.1:46136079-46138952 GCF_000317375.1 Microtus ochrogaster | reverse complement strand
TAGAGGTCTTTGCAGAGGCGAGCAAGCAAAACCTCAAGTCTGAAGGGTACTCTGCTAAGGGTTGAAGTTTCTCTGTCTGCTGCCGCTGATTGAGTGAATCACCCCTGAGCCTCACAGCGTCCTCTGTAAGATGAACAAGATCCAGTCTGTGCGGCTGATTGCTCTGTGATTCTTAACCTCAGCACTCAGGGTAAAGTGTTCTGGTAAAGAGCCTGAGAGTGGGCTCTTTCCTCCCACACCCTCTTAGTGCCTCAAACACATCTCTTGCATGGTCTCTAGTCCAGTAAGTTTGTTTTTCTCTGCTTGGGCCTCTGTTCCTGTTGTTAGCTGTCTGGTGACACCTCTTCTCTGTATTTCATCTCATTCTTTAGGATTGCACTGAAACGGCATTCATTTGGGGAATTTCCTCTGTTAAGCATGTCTCCCTGCACTTTTCTACTTGATTCCATCACTGCTTAATATCGCACATGGCCATTTTTACCTTGATAGTGTTTGTCAACATGGGAATCATACATGTAAAAATACATTTGCTTTCTTTTATTTTTCCTGACTTTCCCAACAAGATTGTCAAGTTCTTGAGCTTGGAAGCATCTTTATATTGTCTGTTGTTGTGTTTCAGACCTCGAGAGGGCCAACCATACTGTCACCAACTCAAAAGCTGACACACACACACACACACACACACACACACACACACAAGTGTCATCAATGTCACCATACTGGGCACAGCAGAACATTTTGCTGCTAACTGTAGCCCAGTGTCCATTGACCAGTCTATCTCTATCCCTCCCTCCACCCACTCTCTTTGCCCTCCAGAAAGCACCATTCTCCTTTCAACTTCTGTAAATTCAACATTTTATATCCCGTATATGAGGGACACGATGTGGTACTTGCTTTTCTGTTCCGGGATGAGTTCATCTGACATGACGGTTGGTCTCTGATCTATACACATTGTCACAAATGGAAGGCCTTAATGTGGTGATGTTTTATATGTATTTTAATAAATAAAGCTTGCCTGAAGATCAGAGTGCAAAGCTAAGCTACTAGAGGCCAGGCAGTGATGGCACACACCTTTAATCCCAGGACTCAGGAGCCAGAGGCAGGCAGACCTCTGTGAGTTCAAGGCTCCCTTGGGCTACACAAGATCAATCCAGAAACAGATCCACATGGTGGCGGCTCACACCTTTAATCCCAGGGTTTGGGAGTCACACACCTTTAATTCCAGCACTAGGGAAGTGGAGACAAGAGCGATAAAATGGGCTGAGAGAGGAATATAAAAAGGAAAAGACAGGAGCTCACTGAAGTGTGGAGTCTGAGGTTTGGTGGAGACAGTGCTGTCTGGGTAGTGTGAGAATCGCCCCTTTCGTCTGAGCATTGGTAGAAATAAAAGGTATCTCTAGTGGTTTACTGCTCTGCTTTTCTGACCTTCAGCTTGAATTCCCATATCTGTCTCTGGGTTTTTATTAGTCATGCTACACCTTAATTCTTTCTTTTTGTGTGTGTGTGTGTGTGTGTGTGTGTGTGGACAAATAGTATTCCATTATGCTAACACCTGTGCCCCAGCTCGTCTTGGCTTTAATTTGCATTTTTCTAATGTGAAACAGTATGTAGTCTGTCTCCGTAAGTTCTCGTTTGCCAGTTGTGTACCTTTGGGTGCATTGTCTCTTCAAATATGTTGCCCATTGCTGAAACGTTTGTCTTAATACTGAGTTACTAAGGCTTAACATGCGTACTAGATACACGTCCTTTATCAGGTAACTGTCTTACATGTTTTCTCCCAATCTATGGCTTGACAGTTCATCTTTTTAATGTTGTCCTTTGAAGACCAAATAAATTTCAGTTTGATGAATGCCACCTGTCAACTTCTTATTTACACAAGGATGCTTTTGGTATCACATCTAAGAAATGTTTGCCCAGACCAAGGTCACAAAGATTTTCATCTCTTTTTACTGCTGAAATGTTTATAGTTTCAACCCTCGTATTGAGGTCTACAATTTTTCTTGGGTGAATTTTTGCTTTGTTATGAGAAAAAGGAGTCTGAGTTGCCTTTTTTTTCCACATTAGATGTGCAGTTTTGCCAGCCCTATTTATTAAAAAAGAAATTCAAATCGTATTGTTTACCTTGGAGGCCATGTTCAAAATGCATGGGCCATAAGCATGTAAAATTACTTCTGGATTCTCTATCCTAACCCACTCATCTCTTCCTGTTTGTGGTAGCACAACACGGTCTCCATTACTGGAGCGTTATAGGGAATCTTCAGTCAAGCCACATAGGGCCTCTGACCTTGCTCCTTCTACAGTGGATTTGACTTTTTGGGGTTCCTTGTGCTCTCTGCAAATTTTAGGGAAACCTGTTGGATTTTTATAAAGATTGTGATGGGTCAGTAGGTTAATATGGAGGGAATTAGCAACTTGCTATTAAGTTTTCCCAGAGCA
This sequence comes from Microtus ochrogaster, assembly GCF_000317375.1. Classification (NCBI taxonomy): domain Eukaryota; kingdom Metazoa; phylum Chordata; class Mammalia; order Rodentia; family Cricetidae; genus Microtus; species Microtus ochrogaster. The sequence goes on along the minus strand of NC_022015.1, from coordinate 46,136,516 downwards.
CAAGTCTGAAACATCTGTACTTATATATTTAAATCTTATTTAATTTCTCTCAATGGTCCTTCATAGGTTTCAGTCATTTGGTAAATAAAATTCCAAGTATTTTGAACCTTTTTGGTAGTATTTGGAAAGAAATTGTTTCCTTAATTTTGTTTTTCAATTGTTTGTTTTTTGCTTATAAAACTAAAATTTCCATAGTACGATTTCCCTTCATTCTAATACGAATGATTATCACTATAGTGAGTGCTGGTAACTGTGCCCAGAGAAGGGAACCTTGTACACTGTGGCTGGGAATATACATTGGCATAGTCACTATGACAAACAGTTCAGAAATAAAAAATAAAAACACAGAGCTACCGTATGCAAACTGGAGTGTCTAATTTGCTTTTTATTAAAAGCAAGATGTGGGAATGTTATTCTTTCGGTCCCTGCCCTAGCCA
>NC_022015.1:46125377-46135769 GCF_000317375.1 Microtus ochrogaster | reverse complement strand
CTGGAGTTTGTTGCGGGGCGGGGGGAACCCCAGGGATATTTTTTAAGAATAACACCGTAGATTCTAGCAATCTCAGTTTTGGGTATATAGCCAAAGAAAATGAAATCAGTGTGTCATCCCTCATTGTGGCACTATACACATTAGCTAAGATATACAAGCAACCTAATTTTATCAGTGATGAAATAAAGAAAATGTGGTGTAGGCAGAGGCTGTTTGTTTATTCCTGGCCACCCAGAGCCAAAATAATCACACAGCAACGATATTAATTACAATACTATTTGGCCAATAGCTTAAGCATATGTCTAGCCAGCTCTTACATCTTAAATTAACCCAAAGAGAATTGGGAAGATGTGAGTTCCAGCTGTGGATCCCACATGGTCCTACTTTGCTTTCTATAGCTCTGATAAACACCAAGGCCAAAAGCATCTTGGGGAGTAAAGGGTTTCTTTGGTTTACACATACTGATCACAACTCATTATAAAAAGAGTCAGGGCAGGAACTCAAGGCAGGAACTTGAAAGGGCAAGAGACACGAGAAGGCAGAAACTAAAGCTGAAGCCATGGAGGAAAGCTGCTTACTGGCTTGCTCCTATAGCTTGCTTAGCCTGCTTTCTTATAGCACCCAAGACTACCTATGGCTCCACCCCTAGTTGGCTGAGCCCTCCCACATCAATCATTAATCAAGAAAATACCCAACAGACTTGCCTACAGGCAATTTGATGGAGTGCCGGAAGCAGAGACCTGTATTTTGAGATCTGCATTTTGGTTACAGCCATCTTAAGCTCACAAATTAAGAAAAATATTTACCTCTATCCCCTCTGCAGGATCTAGGAAATCAACCTGCCATCCTATCTCTTAGCAGAGACCTGCAGACACCAGGCTCCAGAACTCATTAGCATTTTCCTTTGTTAGTCAACAATCACAGACCCTCAGTATTTACTTATCAGCTTGGACGTCTGCGGACCTGAATTCTAGCAGACCTGAGTTTCCTGACACCCTTCCCTCCCCCCTGACACCTTTCCCTTCCCCCACTTTGCCCGTTTGCTATTTAACAGCTTCTGAGGAAAGAATAAACGGGACGGCTCGATCAGAAATCCTGTCTTGCCGTCATTTCTCGTGTCTCTTGCCCCTTCATTCCTCTCCCCTAGGTTTATCAGGGATCACCAGTTCACATCCTTCTGGCCGGGATAATTGACCTCTGACCTCTACATGTGCACCATGGTATGTGTATGCCCATACACACCTACACACATCAAATACACACACACACACACACACACACACACACACAGTTATAAACCTGATGCACACTTTCCAGTACACAAATTACTAAGTATTCATTGTAAGCAGCATAAGAACCTATCACAGTCTAGCAATTGAAAACGTCACACTATTATTATTTCTGTTGGCTTGGGCCATGGGTCTGCACAAGCTTCATTCGGATCCTCTGCTCAGGGTGTCATAGGCTTTAGTCAAGCTGTCAACCAGAGCCACGGGTCATTTGGTCTGGGATGGTTGCAGGTACATCAAGTGGCACATGTGTGAATAGCATAACAAGTTAGCATTTTTATGCAGTCATCAAGCATTAATAAAAATGAAGTGGTCAATATCAGATTCTGCATTAAGCGTGAGCCTTTTACAAATCTTTTGGAATGTTGCTGCTGCTGCTGCTGATGATGATGATGATGCTGCTGCTGCTGGTGATGGCAATGAGGATGTTTTCTCACAATCCCAGCTGACTGAAAACAAAATTCTCAGCAGATTAAATTTTTGACAACCTGGCTTGTGTTTGCCTCCTAAGGCTGAAAGATTTCAGAAACGTCTATAGAGATTGTAGAAAAAAACGTGTATAATATCCATGTCTGTCTGTTAAGGCCTCATCCTCTTTATCACTGTGCCCTTGGACGGCATTAATGTGAAAGCCAAATGATGTACATTAGGTTCTGTGAATAATAATAATAATAATAAACAGTAAATGAGAGAGCAGGGCTGGGGCAGAAAGTGTATTTCTCACCACCTCTAGAACGGCCGCATTTCAGTGTAGGCACGCCTTAATAAATGGGCACACTTCGTATGAACCAATGCACCCTCTTTACCATCATTAATACGGATGTGTTCACTTGTTTACAAAGTAGAACTGCTTGAGTTTTTAAAAATGAGAGCCTACTGGGCTTACTGTTCTTAAGTGCTGTGAGCGCATGTCTCCTAGGAATGTTAGAAGCTTCACCCACAAATTTTCACCAATATGACTGCATAACCAGGAGCTGAACAAAGACGATACCAATTGACAGGTCAACATGGATGGGGTGCGGGGAGGTTTCACAAGGCCTCAACCCTACACAAAGAACTCCAGGCAGCTAAGGGTGGGAGGAACAGTCTTCCCCAGGGAAGAGTGTGCACCGATTGGCTAGCCAATACCAAATAGTCAGCCCTGAAAACATACATACAGGTAACATTATACAGACTGAGCAACTTGTATTTACAAATTTAGGAATATATTAGATAATGAGAAATTAATTAAAATTAATGAAAAAGAAGCCATAAATTTGAAAGAGAGCAAAGGGGGCCTATGGCAGGATTTTGGAAGGAGGAATTGGAAGGGGGAAATGATGCAATTATATTATCATCTCAAAAAACTTTTTCCAATGAAAAATGCTGTATTACTGTTCAGAAGCAGGCTTTTTTTTTTCATTTGAAAACAGACGCATTTCCAAATATATAGAAAATATCAACATTCTTTTAGAACTGCATAAGATTTATTTACTTATTATTTATTGCATATGATTTAAAGTATGAGCCTTCCCCCAATTTGTTCCAAGTTTTTCTTTTGATGGGATTTTGTTGTTCTGTGAGAAGAAGGGGTGTTGCTAGCCTTCCTAACCTTGTCTCGTGAGGAAAAGCACCTTGTTGGTGTGAGTGAGCGGTCTCTGATGGACAGCGCACTGAGCCAGATTTCCTGTTCCCTGGACGTCCACACTGATGCGCTTTCCCATGCTTCACTGTGTTGGCTACTTTTACTGGCGAGTGGGAATAACTTCTGTGTTTGAGATTAGGCACCTCTCTCTTGCCTTTTGAATTTATTTTTAGGTTTTTCATCAAATAGTAAATTGTTTTCAAGTTTAATATTGCCAAATTTTTTAACCTTTTAAACATGAATTTTAGTTTTTTAGTGGTTACTTTGGCTTTTTTTTTTTCATTGTTTTTAAAATTTTCAAAGTCAAATAGGTAGTCTTGGCACACTAATCCCAGCAGATCTCTGAGTTCAAGGCTACTCTGGTCTACAGAGTAAATTGCAGGACAAGCAGAGCTACACAGAGAAACCTTGTCTTGAAAAACAAAACAAAATTTCAATGTGTGTAGCTGGTGTGGTGTTACACATATTTTTTGTTGAGCAATTTCCCTACAATTTCTCTCTTGTCTTTCACATAGCCTTCAACCCTGCCCTGCTTTCCCTTAGGAATTTAGTTTCTACTTTCATTTTATATAGACATACAAGTTAGGATCCACATACAAGAGACAGTGGATACCCGGTTATTCCATCACCACTTGTTGAAAAGATTGTCTTTGTCATGATGCTTTTTGCTCAGCGTTGATTTGACTACTTGGGATCTTCTGAGACTCCCATATGAATTTTAAGATTCTTTTTTTTCAGTGAATAGTGGTATTGACTTGCGTAGTTGGTTCTTTTGTTTTGTTTTTAACTCTCTGGGGACCTGCCACCCAGCTCCCAAATAAATATACAGAGAATTATTCTTACTTAGGAATACCTGGCCTTAGCTTGGCTCGTTTCTAGCCAGCTTGATTTAAATTGTCCTGTTTCCCGTTAACTACATTTTGCCTCTGGGCTTTTTACCTCTCTTTATTCTATACATCTTGCTTTTCTTCTTACTCCATGGCTGACTGGCTGGCGGGGTGACTGGATCCTGGTCTTCTCTCCTCCTTTTCTTGCTCCTTTCTCTCTTATTTATTCTCTCTGCCTGAAAGCCAGCCTATTTCTCTCTCCTGCCTAGCTATTGGCCATTCAGTTCATTATTAGACCAATCAGGTGTTTTAGACAGGCAAACTAAAAGTTTTACCGAGTTAAACAAATGCAACATAAAAGAATGCAGCACATTTTTGTATCATTAAACTAATATTTCACTGCATAAACAAATGTAACAAATTTTCAACTAATATTCCACAATAGAACGGTGATGAAAAATTGTATGAAATCTTGCATGTAGATTGATTTTTTTTTTTTTAAGGAAACCATTTTCACAGTTTCAGTTCCAATCTAGAAGCATTAAGGTCCTCCCATCTTCTAGTGTCTTCCACCAACCAACCAATCTAGAAACATTGAGGTCCTCCCAGCTTCTAGTGTCTTCCGTACCATTTTTTGTCAGGGTTTCAAAGTTTTTCTTGTAAAGACTGTTCATTTTTTGGGTAGGTTTATCCTGGGGTAATTTTTGAAGCAAATGTAAGTGAGATAGTTGCCCTAATTTTTTTTCTCAGAAGGTTTCTACATTGGGTATGTTAATTTTGTAACTCTCAACTGTCTTAAAGTTGCTTATCAGATAGAATTTTTCTGTTGGAGACATTGCATAGGCAACTTTATCTGCAAATAAAAATCCATTGGCTTCTTACTTTCTTATTCATATCCCTTTATCTCCTCTTATCTTACCTCTGGATTTCTGGTTATCTACCATATAGTTATTTTTACTTTTATTTTATGTGCATTGGCACTTTGTCATGGGTGTCAAGTCCCCTGGAACTGGAGTTACAGACAGTTGTGAGCTGCCATGTCCTGGGAATCGAACCTGGGTCCTCTGGAAGAGCAGTCAGGGCTACAGCTCAACAACTTTCTCAGAAAGAGTTTCCTGGGGAGCAAAATCCCTCTGGGTAAGAAACAGAGCAGCTGGCCTGTCTCTGGGAGGAGGTTCAGCTTTGTTCGAAGGTAAGGAGGCAAGGGACCAATCATTACGTAGACGCATACTTCCAACTGCTGCATCCCATCCACGTGTAAAACCCAACACAACACCCAGGCCTGTCCGGGACTCTCATCACTCTCCTTATCAACCTTATCCTCTTGGGCGAGGAGAGACCTCGGTTGTTTCTTCCATTTCCGGTTTGGATTGCTTGAGATGTCAGAGGAGGACAGGCTTCTTTCCCGCTCTTCCGGGGCGCTCTTAGCTGTCCAGGCGAGTCAGGAAAAGCTGATGAGCCCTTCAGAGCCCAACAATATTCTAATGCTGTCGGGCCTCCCACAGACTTGGAGAAATCCCCCCCACATCAATCTCTTCATCGCTATCCCTCAGAGCTCTGAGAGAATTTCTTGCATTTAGTTATTGTCCCCAAATGCCTCTGAAGTGAGTCACAGCAAACAATAAATTAGTTCAAGGTTATGAGTTCTTTCAAGCAGCAAAGATGCCTTCTGTTTTCTTTTCTATAGTTTTATTTTTTATTGACACATAAATTCTCTAAGTTTATGGAGCACAATGTGATGCTTTATTACGCAGATACCCTGGCATAAAGAAATCTTATTCAGATGTCTCCCTGGAGTTTGCACCGTAAACCTAAAGAGGAGAAAAAATTCCCCAAACTTGACAAACGTAAATTTTCCTCTAATTCGCTAAGGGTAAATTAATGTCCCTAAACAAAATTCCTCTCCTTCACTGAACTCCAAGTCTGAAATAGATCATAGTTCGCTGTCCTTGCCATCTTCGTTTCCTGCCAGTCTTGGGTCACCCTCAAGGAGTCCCAGCTCCCCTTTTCTGCAGCTGTGGTCTGAAGCAGCTTCCACTAGGATAGGTGGGGTGGCTGCAAACACTTCTACAATCGGACTAATCCAGACCAACTCATCTGACCACTCCAATGTTTTGAAGTTGCTAAGCGTCAGCAGAACATGGCAGAGCTTCCCCAGATTGGCCTATACACAAAAAACGCACCAAACGCCTGTGGCAACACCAGTTTGCTTCTGAGAGGTTGTTTCTCTGGATCCCAGCAGATGGTAAAATTCAAAATGCATCATTGTTGCCATTCAAAGAGTCCAGCAAAAACAGTTTTCTTGTGAAAGGTGGGTAGACAAGGCCTTATATTCTAGTATGCTTTCTATTGTTGTGGTAAACACCATGACCAAAGCCCCTTGGGGAGGAGAGGGCTTATTTCATTTTACACTTCCATGTCATAATTCATCACTGAGGGAAGTCAGGGCAGGGGCTCAGGACAGGAACTGAAGCAGGGTCTGCAGAACAGTTCTGTTTACTGGCTTACTTAGCTTGCTTTCTTATATTGCCCTGGACCACCTGCCTAGGGGTGGCATCTCTCTGGGTGGGCTGGACCCTCTGGCAGCAATCAGATGGGTCACAGACTTGCCCAAAGGCCAGTCTGAAGAAGGTGCCTTTTCAACTGAGGTTCCTTCACAGATGATTCTAGCTGGTCTCAAGTTGACAAAAACCAACCCACCCCACCTGTTTCACAGTCTAGGTGTATTGCCTGTAAGAAATGCACCTGCCCTGGCAGATGCTCAAAATCCTACTGAGGACTTCAAGTAAACCCAAGTCCTGGAGACAGAGTGTGGCACAACCTCCCAAGTTTCCTCTTAGATCTTGCTCTTGAGTTGTTTTCCTTTTCTTTACAGAAATCTAACAGCCGAGGGTCTCCCTGTCTGTTTAATGGTCGTTGTTTAAAATCAGATCACCCTCCATTCCCTGTAGTTGAGGTCATGAGCTAGGCTCACTTCTGTGACTTGAGTTCCTGCAGAATCAAGAGGCCCCATGGTGGTGGGGACCAAGGTGGTGAGGGTTGGTGTGGATGAATTAGAAGACCTAATTCTAATGAATTAGAAGACAGGCCACACAGATCCAAGGCTCAGTTGCTTAGTCATCTTCCTGCATCCACTCCAAAATTAGATAAAGAATTATTTGGAGCCTCCAAGTGCTATGGATTGATCTTATTTATTTGCTTTTGAGACAGGGTCCCACTCTGTAAACTTGGCTGTCCTGGAACTCAATATGTAGAGCAAGGCGGGGAGGGGGGGAACCTTGAACTCCCAGAGACTGCCTGCCTCTGCCTCCCAAGTGCTAGGGTTAAAGGAATGTGTCAGAACACCTGGCTCAAGTACTAAGAGTTTAAATCCTGAATGTTGCAGAAATGAGTGTGCTGTGGTCCTCAGAAACAAAATCATGTTTCCTGTTTGAATTACTGGTCCAAAGCCACGGCTGAGTCACACAAGCAGGGGGAAACAAGATCACTAAGAACTTTGGAAAATTGTTCCACTTAGCTGGCTTAAGCCGGCTGCACACAGAAGCTCTTATTCTTTTGAGATGAGCATTATCTGACTCAATGCAGCAAGAACCTCAGCCTTCATCCTTATAGAGTACTTGGTCCCAAGGACCAACTACATATAAACATCTCCGGTAGCCCACATTTAATCAAGACAAAGGAATTTAGGGGAAAAAGACTTGGCATGCCATTGCGAAGGTATTACTTCCCAATACCAAAGAATCCTTCCCTGATGTTCACCTCTCCTCTCTGTGAACCTTCAGATTAAGTGGGTACAGGAAACAGAATCAAAATGAAATGTGAAGAAACCTTTAATAGCAGCAAGAATCATGTACAGCTATAAACCTACACCCATGCATTATGCTGGTCTAAAGGCATGGCAGTCTACTTTAGGGACTTTGAAAGGCTCATGTAGAGAGGATACCCAGATGTGGTGGTGCCCATCTTGAATTGCAGCACTCAAGGGAAGCAAAGGTAAGTCATTCTCTGTCAGATTGAAGTCAGCCCGGTCTACATGAGAAAGTACCCAGTCCAGTCAGGGCTATACAGTGAGACTCTGTCTCAAAGAAAGTAAAGAAGGAAATGGGCATGTATGATCACTCAGCAAGTGTTCATTGTATAAGCCTGAGTCAGATGCCGAAACTCACTGAAAGGTACAAGAAGAGAAACAACTGAAATCTCATACAAACACATAAGACACTAATAATAGTAACAATATTAAAAAGAGAAGAGCCCCGAAAGGAGAGCCTAGTTTCCCTAGAAACTCATGACACTGCAGGCATACTCCCCGTTGTTACAGCAGGTGTATCAACTGGTAATAACAGAAATATAACTGATGGATAGATTATAAAATGTATATGCATATGAGAAGATCATGTAAGTAAAACTTGCTAATGTTGACCTAAATTTGTATATTTCTTCAGGCAAACATGGAAGGTTTTGAGGGAAGTGCTGGGATATCTTGGTCTATGGAAAGAGGTTATGGATTCTGAACAATGTTGATACTACTAGCACTCTGTTAGAGACACTGCTTAGTGCCCTACTATGAAAGATTTGGGTTCTCAAACACATCCAGTCTCAAAGGTTTTAGATAGGGTCTTTTGTTCTGAGAAATATTTTTTTGCAGTTATAGCAAGAAAGTTTCTATCAAAGTATGTAAGTTCTGTGTTAGCATAACTAAAATTTGGTTAAGCTTTTAAGCTGAATAATAGCTATTCCTCCCCTAACAAATAAGCACACACACACACACACAAACTATAACGCTATCTTTTATTTTTTTTTAAATATTTATTTTATTTATTTATTATGTATACAATATTCTGTCTGTGTGTATGCCTGCAGGCCGGAAGAGGGCACCAGACCTCTTTACAGATGGTTGTAAGCCACCATGTAGTTGCCGGGAATTGAATTCAGGACCTTTGGAAGAGCAGGCAATGCTCTTAACCACTGAGCCATCTCTCCAGCCCTAATGCTATCTTTTAAAAAAGACTACTCTAGATCACAACTTCTCAAGGTATGACCTGAGAACCACCAGAACCAACTCTGAAATCCTGAAACAGATCTGGAACCACATGGGAATGTGTTTGGTTGAAGCCTAGAAGCTGAGGTCTGTTGTAAGGAAGAGGGCTGCTTGTTTGTCCTGGCTGCCTGGCTAGCTTACACCTAAAATAACCACACAGAAACTATATTAATTAAAACACTGCTTGGCCCATGATCTCTAGCCTCTTATTGGCTAACTCTCACATCTTGATTTAACCCATTTCTATTAATCTGTATATTGCTACGTGGCAGTGGCTTACTAGGAAAGATTCAGCATGTCTGACTCTGGTGGCTCCATGGCAGCTCCACTTCCTCCCAGCATTCAGTTCTGTTTTCCCCACCTACCTAAGTTCTGCACTATCAAAAGGCCAAGGCAGTTTCTTTATTCATTAACCAATGAAAGCAACACATGAACAGAAGAAACTCCTACACCAGAGGTCCATCTTCCTCAGGACTCCTGAAGTTCTTTGTATGTATCTCTCTTATGTAGTTTACCCCTCTCTGTTTTCTGCTTTAAGTACACATGTACTTTCTGTATGCATTGACAAAGAATAAACATTACCATTACAAAAGTGAGGAAGAGCCAGAGAGCAGAGGAAGATAGCAGGGCAGCAGGTTGATTCCCAGGGCCCCTCATTTCCATGTCTAGCATCTGGGGGTCATGATGGAGTCATCTGTGCTTGCAAGACTTGGGTAGTTCTTCCCTCCTGCTCTGTTGTTTATAACCTACGTGTTCTTTGTCTTGGGCTGGTTCAGTTCTGTGCTTAAGGCTTTCCTAAGTGGACGTTCAAAGGTCCTAACATCTCCCATGATCCTGAGTTCTCCTTTACACTTCAGGTTGCACCTTCCTAGCTTTGTACAATGCCCTCTCAGGTCCTACTGTGGGAACTCTGATCCTGCTTTCCATTGGTTTGTCTCAGTGGCTTTCTGGAACCTTGACATAAACTCTGTGACCTCCATGGTTTTCATTTTACTTATCTACAAACCCCATACCATCTGAATGACCTTGCCAAATTTTATAAACAGTTTGAGATAGAGCCTATCTGCCTTTGAACCAAAATTACCAGGGCCTCTTTATGCTGTCTTGGAGAAAACATTGTTTTTGAGCAGGAAACCCCTTCAGCATTATTCTCAGGTCAGGCTCTCTCCATTCAAATGAATTTTCATGTCTACAGGCTGGAGCTTTGAATGGGTGGGGTCTTGACATTGGGGCACCTTTCTCATTGTTCCAGCGGCAGTGGAAAGTTTCTCTTTAATTGCACAATAGCTTTAAAAATTATAGGTTCTTTGTCTGCACCCTCCTGGCTTACAAACTCTAAACTTGACCCTATTCCTTCTTTTATGAGACTTGACAGTTTTCATGTCGTCATGTGCTCTCTCAATCTCTCTCTCTCTGTCTCTCTCTCTGTCTCTCTCTGTCTCTCTCTCTGTCTCTCTCTCTGTCTCTCTCTCTCTCTCTGTCTCTCTGTCTCTCTCTCTCTCTGTCTCTCTGTCTCTCTCTCTCTGTCTCTCTCTCTGTCTCTCTCTCTCTCTCTGTCTCTCTCTCTCTCTCTGTCTCTCTCTCTCTCTGTCTCTCTCTCTCTCTCTCTCTCTC
>NC_022015.1:46119049-46125277 GCF_000317375.1 Microtus ochrogaster | reverse complement strand
TTGTTGTTCTCTCTCTCTCTCTCTCTCTCTCTCTGTCTCTCTCTCTCTCTCTCTCTCTCTCTCTCTCTCTCTCTCTCTCTCTCTCTCAGCAAGCAGTAACCATGCCTGGGACTGAATGACATGCTACCTTGAAATTCATTTGCCAAAAAATTAGACCATTACTTTCTAATTTATCCTGACTCAAGTTCTCAAGACATAATCATAATTAATCCAGATTTTGCCAGAATGTAATGTTAATTACTGTGGTCCAGTTTGTCAGAGCACTTGACCTTCTCTGAAGCCTCACGAGTCAGGCTCCACTGTCTGCATGTCTCTAAGCATTCTATTCTTCCAAGCTCCTTCCACTAATTTCTGCTTACAGCAGCCTATGGTTTCTGTGGCCTGAGTTTGCAAAATCCTCTTATTTTCCCTTCAAACCAGCCCCAAAGACTTAAAGACCACACGGTCATGTTTATTACAACAGGGCCCCATTTTCAGGATCAGTTTTCTACACCATTTGTTTCCTGCTCCTGTGGTAAAATACTTGACAACAGCCATTTAAGAAGGAAGGTTTTGGCTCACAGCCTGAGGGTATAGACCGTCACAGCAGTGGAGTCACGACTTCAGGAACTCGAGGCATCTGGTCACATTGTGTCCTCACTCAGGAAGTGGAGACACGAATGTTCAGCTTGCTTTCTCCTTTTCAGTCTGCAGTCCCAATCCGTTGGAAGGTGTTATTCCAAATCTAGTCAAGTTCATAATGAAAGAATAACCATCGCAGAATCTATCTCTTCTCCTTTGTAGGAGTTGCAGGTTGTGAAGGTTATGTCTCCCTCTACAGTCTGTTGTTTTAACATGCTGATTTCTTTTGTGGGTGCTAGGAATTGGTGTGGTCCTCTGGAAGCGTAGCCAGTGCTTTCAACCTCTGAGCCATCTCTCCAGCCCCTTAGCATGTTGATTTTTGTAGAGATGTACACTCACACACACAATTATGTTTATGCTTCCTTGCATTATAATCTGATACAATCCAAAGGGAACTAATTTGTTCAAAAGACAAATTCAGATAATTTTTAAAAATTTGTTTATTTTATGTGTATGAGAGTTTTTCCTGCATGTATGTTTGTGTACCACATACGTACCTGATGCCCAACAGAAGTCAGAAGAAGACAGTGGCTCCACTGGAACTGGGATTACTGATAGTGTGAGCTACAATGTGCAAGCCAGGAACCAAACCCAGGTCCTCTGCAAGAACAAATGCTTTTAACTGCTGAGCCATCTCTCCAGCCCTGCAAAGAATTGTTTTAATCGGTGCTTGAAAATGAAAAGATTTCGTAATTTCTTGTCATAAAACAAAAATCAATTATGGAAACAGTCCTTTGCCACCATACTTGGTTAAAACTGGAACTGTCGAGGTTGCAGAAGTAGCCTGCCGTGTGAGTGCGAAGATCCAAATTTAGAACCCACATAAAAGCCAGGTGTGACATTGCTCACTTGTAACCCTAGCACTGGGGTGGAAGTGGGAGTGGAGACCAGCAGATCCCGGAGCTTGATGACCAGCTACTCCACCCAGCTGGGGAGCTCTGGGTTCAGGGAAGGAGCCCGACTCAAAACAACAAGCAGAAAGCGAAAGAGGGAAACCCAGCGACAACATCTGGTCTCTGTATGCATGTGTGCACACATGCACACACACTTGCAGGCTCTTGTATACAACATGTACACACACATCCACTGCACATGGATCTCCCACACACCCCACCCTATACACACACATTTTTGAAACTTGGAGTTGTTTAAATTTAAATGAACTTAAAACATTGTTACAACAAAAATAAATAACAATGCAATGTATCTAACAAGATACTTATTTTAAATTAACAAGGAACTATATAAATCAACAGGAAAGGAAGACTTCTTTGTGAAGCAATCCTAATATCTTAGCTATGTTGTTATCTCGCTTCCTGGGACTAATACCAACCACACAGGATTATTGTTAAACCCTCCTCATATGTCACAGATCCAAGAAAACATGATGGAAATGCAAATGTAAAGAGCCATTTAGCTACATAGAATTACATACTAGTCTGCTTTTGTATCCTTCTTTCTATTGTCTCTTGATATTTTATTGATGCTATAACTATGAAATGAGCTGGTTCCATATCAGACAAAGGACAGTGGGGACTACATAGGATTTGTTAAAGTATGCGAGAAAAGCATAGATCCCCTCATTTGTTGATTTGAATATTAACCCTCTCCAGGGCTGGGGTGTTTATTTTCCCACTGAATCTGGTTGAAGGCTCTGTGATGTCTTTCTGGCTGGTGTTCTTCTGAGAAAAGAGTCCAGGAGTGTGGCAGCAGCTTATAATTAGGTCTGGAAAAGAAGACTTCCATTTTCATCCTTGACATTTATTCCTAAGGTATCAGTCTGGAGGTGGTAGTCCATTGGCCGTCTCGGGGCTGGTCTCACTATTGACTTTGGACTTTTGAACTGCAGATGCTTTTAAAAGTCACATTCTGGGACCTGGGGATGTAGCTCAGTGGCCCTGCGCTTGCTTAGCATGTGCAAGGCTTTGGGTTAAAACTCTACCACTGTCAACAGAGGAAAAGGACGCCCACACTTGTGGGCTGGAAGGAAACACGGTGTTTGCACTGCCATCCTTGACATGATGCTAAGGAGAGGCCACACCAGGGTCACCAAGGACAGAAAGGAAAACCAGTCTTGTGGGAGCCATCCTGAGATTCATTCATGCATCTTGTCATTGTGAAAGACCTTACAGACCCCCTCCTCAAAACCCGCAGCTAGCATGCTCCCGGAGGAACGTCCTGTTTGCTTAAAATAAAAAAAAATTCTCCGGATCAGCAGCCAGCCTGCTCTCGTAAGAACATCCCACGTGCTTGAGAGAGCAGGATGTCTATGAGATAGGTTGACTGCAAAACAGGATATCTATAAGATAGGAACAGGATGACTATTGCCAAACATTCATGCTGAGAGAGGAAACCATTCATGCCCCCCCCCCCTTCCGATCGACCGATAACCACGCTTTTGTTTTGCTTCTGTAAACTTGCTGTTTGCTCTTCCCTATAAAAAGCCCGCCCTCCAGTTGGCAGGCACGCAAGTCTTCCGAGAGATCTTGCTGCCCGCAGGTACCTGTGTCTACTCAATAAACCTCTTGCGATTTGCATCCGTGCGGTCTCGGCCTGTTCCTTGGCTTTGGGGAGGTCTCCTCGGGACAAAAGGTCCTCGTGGAGGGTCTTTCAATTGGTTCTAACATAGAAGCAGCAGGAATCATTCTAGGTCCCTCTCTGGAAGCAAAGAACTACTCCCTGGGAAAGGGAATTTAAATGTGGCTCCTATAGAAAGCACATTAGCATAAGTGACCCACAATTTTAGATGAAAAACTATCCCGAGAACAAAGGGAATAAAGTATAGAATAAGAAATCCAAGCTACAGTAGTAATAGACCTCTCCCCATTTTCCTTTGCTTGTTTTCTCCTTCTTATGCTCACAATTACTTCTCAACTCAAAAGCATCACAAATCAAAATAATATGGAAGGTAATCCTATTCCTGTTTGTAAATAAATAAAACACCTAGGATGGTAAAAAATACCAATAATCTTGAAATTCAGTTGTAAAACTACCAGAGCAGTATGTTCTGCTTTATTAATAAAGACCTAGCGGCTGTTTTACTAAGCCATAACTCTAGAGTAAATTATATCCTAGCTATCTACAGCATTGTATGTGCTGCGAGCCCGTGACTCTCCTACCTGTATCCCAGACATAATTCTCCCACCATTACTATGAAGTTTAATATGTCTGCTACTGTGTCAGGCTCCCTGAGAAGGGGGAACATTGTGAAGCTTCCTGATTGTGCTGGAGAGTGTTTTGTCAACTTGACACAAGCTAGAGTTATCTGAGTGGAAGGAAACTCAACGGGGTCTAATTGGACTGCAGGCCAGCCTGTAGGGCATTTTCTTGGTTGATGATTGACATGAGAAGGACCAGCTCACTGTGGGTGGTATCATCTCCTGAGAGCTGGTCCTAGGGCGTGTAAAAGGCAGACTGAGCCAACTGTGAGGAGCAAGCCAATAAACAACATTTCTCCATGGTCTCTGCATTAGTTCCTGCCTCCAGGTCCCTTCCTCGAGTTCTGGCTGTGATGGAGTGTTACCTGGAAGCGCAAGATGAGATATCTCTGGTCATGATGTTTTACCACAGCCATAGCAACCCCAAGACAGTGACTGTTTTTGTTCTTCAGGAATGACTGACCGTCTGACGGGACTAGGATAATTGAGTTCTCTGTGGGTGTGACCGTTCCTAAGAAGTGCCTTGAGACTTCTCAGGAAATAATTCCAGATCCTCTGATCTCTTGCTCAAAGTTCAGTGCCACCCACAAGTTGCTTCTGAATTATAAAAATCTTTGCATTTACGACCTATACTGTTAAGAATGTTGGTGCCCTCGTGTGACCTACAAAAGTTAAATCTTACCACAGAGTGTGCATTCTTAGGAGAGTTGGGAACTGGGGGATGGTGAGGCTCTCTCCTGGGATAGGGATCACATTTATCTCCACCACTGACTATCCATCATGAATGCGGTTTGCAGATATTTCTCCAGGGTAGACTAGTACATAGGTTTTCTCTTGCGTTAACAAATGATTCCCATTGAGTTCTAAAATCCACACTTCATGTCCCCACCAACCAAAAATACAAGAAAAATAAAGCGTGGAGACTAAGTGGATGGCAGGTGCCTGCCTCTCAAGCCACCTTTCACGATAATCTTTGGAGGTTTTTTTTGTTTTGTTTGAGACAGGCATGCACCACCACATCATACTATCTTTTCTTTTTTAACATGTGTGGGGATTTCACCCTTATGTATGTCTGTGCACACATGCATGCCTAGTATCCTTGGAGAGGAGGACATCAGATTCTCTGAAACTGATGTTACAGACAGCTGTGAGCCACCACATCGGTGCTGATAATCAAACCCAGGTCCTCATCTTTCTGCTGATGAAAACTGTTCTCCATTTCCAGGTTCCTTTACAATGCTATCTTTTTGCTATGACTATGTATGAATTTACAGTTTGTAAAATATCTTTATCCCTTGATAAAGAAATTTGCTCTAATTTTTTGAGGATGTGAACAAAAGAATGAGTGAACCGACTAGGTTGCTCAGGACTTTATGACCCTATGGCTGAGGCCAGGAACCCTGGGAAAAGGAAGAACCGGCCCCTACCTTGAATGTGCTAAGGACAAGCATGCCACAGTGGTAAAATGCGTGTATAGCTTTCAAGGGGGTGAACGAATACTATATAAAGAGTGAAAGATGACTCGGGTAGCTGGTGAATGGCAGTTGCCATGGTTGCCACATGCACACCCTTCATCCTTATGCCTGACACAGAATCATGGCCATGTGACTGGCACAAACATTGCTTATGTAAGTGGGAAATTCCTTGAGAGTGTTTCCACTGAGAAATGAAGATGCAAAGCAAATGTCAAAAGAAATATCTGAAAAGGACAAGAGAATCCATTTGTCAAGCAAAATAGAAAAGAGACAGAGTACACAGGGTAACCGAAGGAGAAACTGGATTGTGGGGACTGATGTTGGTGTGCAGGGAGGGAGAAGAAAATGATTCTAGAATGAAGGAATGATCAGAAGGAATTTGCATGTAGTCTAAGATGCGTCATTCACAGCTGACAGGGCTAAATCAGTATCTGATTCCTACAAGAAGATTCAAATGTGAAGAGACAGTTATGTTTAGAAGCTGACTGATGAGGAGGCTGTGGCCAATGAGGTGTATTTCCTGAGAACCAGATTCGTGCCACCCATGAGAGACAGCTAGCCTGGAAGCCACAGGAATCTTCGCAAGAGCCATCTGGGAGAGGAACAGAACTTGAGCAGAAGGAAGCTGGTGATGAGTTGCTAGGTGTTTAGGCATTGCCGAAGGAGCTGCAAATGGCCAGTTAGGAAAGACATCCATTTGCCTGTGTGGAAAAAAATGAGAAGTGGAGGATCCACAGGCAACGGGAATTTTCATGAGGATCCCCTGAAAAAAGGGTAATGCAAGAAAGCCATTCATTGATGACACCAATCAAGTAAGTTTTCTGCCTTCTCCTTTTCTCCTCCCAACCCCCCATGTTTTAGCCTGAAGGGCATGAAGACAACCTTAACCAAGATATGGAAGAAGATATGTGCCAGGTGGCACAGGAGAGAAGCTGGCAACGTCTTGACATAATACAGGGCACTAAAGGAAACTT
>NC_022015.1:46115021-46117805 GCF_000317375.1 Microtus ochrogaster | reverse complement strand
TTTTTTTTTTTTTTTTGTAGCATTTACTGATTATACCTACCAACTTCCAGTAGCACCAATATGCACAGAGTTACCACAACCAAACCTGCCTCCATGGACTGGGGATGTACTTGCTACCTACTATGTGTAAAGCCCTAGATTCAACCCACAGTAAGTCAAGACAAAAACCTCCCAAGACAACCAATGTCCCCTGGGGAAATTGGCCCCCAGTTGAGAATCATGGATGTAAGTGGAGAAGCTCTGACTTGATAAGGGTCCTAGTTAGGTTTTCCTTACTGTAATAAACACCAGGACCAAAAGAAAATTGGGGAGACAAAGATTTATTTCACCTTATAGCTTGCAGTCAATGAGGGGAGGTCAGGGCAGGAACTCCAGGCAGGAACCTGAAGCAAAACTAAAGTACAGCCACGGAGGAGTGCTGCTCACTGGTTTGCTCAGCCTGCTTTCTTAAACAACCCAGGACCAGCTCAGGTGTGGTACCATCCACAGTGGGATAGGCCCTCTCATCCATCAAACAACCAGCCAACATCATACTAAATGGAGGAAAACTCAAAATATTCCTAAAAAGATCAGGAACAAGTTAAGGATGCCAACTCTCTCCACTCCTGTACAATACAATGCCTAATGTCTTAGGGCAACAATGAAAGAAAAGAAAATAGCAATACAAATTAGGTAAAGAAGACAAAGTATCCGTATTTGCTAATGATATGATTCTATACATACAAGACAGGGAAAGACCCACCAAAAAACATGTAGAGCTGATACACACTTTCAGAAAAGTAGCAGGTTACAAAATAATCACACAAAATTCAGTAACCTTTCTCTATACTAAAAACAATCATACTGACAAAAAAAAAATCAAAGGAACAATCCAATCCACAATAGCCACCAATAAAATAATAAAACAAAACACTTGTGAATAAACCTTACCGAGGAGAATGAAAGATCTCTCAGCGAGAAATGTAAGGCACTGGAGAAAGAGTGAAGAAGACATTAGAAGATGGAAAGATGTCCTGTGCTCAGGGATTGGAAGAATTAATCTTGAGAAAATGGCCACCCTACCCAAAGCAATCAGTAGATACAGTTCTATCAATCAAAAACCCAAGGCCCTTCTTCACAGACTTAGAAAACAAAATCTCAAAATTTATGTGGCAAGATCAAAAGTTAAGGATTGTCAGTGCAGTCTTGACCAAAAATGATACTACAGCAGGTGTTGAAATAAGAGCGGCGGGGCTGCGTCCCCAGCACCCTGCCGCCCACATGGCTAGCTTAGCTTATGTCCCAAAATAATTACACGGAAACTGTATTCTTTTAATCACTGCCTGACCCATTAGTTTCAGCCTCTTATTGGCTAGCTCTTACATATGGATCTAACCCATTTCTATTAATCTGTGTAGCTCACAAGCTGGCTTACCAGGAATGATCTTAACCTGCATCTGTCTGCAGTGGGACAATCATGGCGACTCTCTGACTCAGCTTCTTTCTCCCAGCATCCTGTTCTGTTTTCTCCGCCTACCTAAGGGTTGGCCTATGAAATGGGCCTAGGCAGTTTCTTTATTAATAAGAAATCACTCCCACATCAAGCAGGTATCACCCTACTTTATCTCAAATTATAACCCAAACTCAGATTTGAAAATACACGATGCCAACAGAAAAACAGAAAGGTGTAAGTGGACTAAAATAGAGGACCCAGATTAGGCTATACAAATACCTGATTTTTGACAAAGATGTCAAAAAGACACACTAAAGAAAAGATACCATCTTCAAGAAATAATGCTTGGAAACCCATACTTCAACGAATACAAATAATAAGACTGGACCCCTTCTTGTACCCCACACAAAATTCAACTGCAAATGGATAAAAACCCTGGAAGTCTAAAATTGCTAGAAGATAAATAGGGTATAGACACAGATACATCTTTTCTTAGTAAGATTCCCATAGCACAGGCAGTTAAGACCAACAATTGTCAAGTAAGAGCTCATGGGATTAAAAGTATTTTATGTGGCTGGTAAGATGGATCAGTGGTTAAGAGCATTGGCTGCTCTTCCAGAGGGCATAGGTTTGGTTCCCAGCACCTATGTGACAACTTATAGTTGGCTGTTACTCTAGTTCCTGGGGACCTGGTACTTCTTCTGGCCTCTGTGGGCACCAGACACGCAAGTTGTAAAGATATACATTCAGGTGAAACAGCCATACACATAAAGATAAAGTGAAGCAGTTGCGCGGTGGTGGCGCACACCTTTAATCTCAGCACTCGGGAGGCAGAGGCAGGCAGATCTCTGTGAGTTCAAGGCCTGCCTGGTCTACAGAGCTAGGTCCAGGACAGAGAAACCCTGTCTCAAAAAACAAACAAACAAAGTGAAGCAACAACAACAACTTTAACCTTCTATACAGGAAACTCAATTGAGTGTAAAGGCAGCCCAGAAAATGGAAAAAATAAACCTTTGCTGGCTGAACACTTAATAGCATAGTGTCTAATATATATGAAGAATTCAAAAATTAAAAATAAAGAAACCAACCCATTTGGAAGTGGGATATGGAACTGAATGGAAAGCTCTCAAAATAAGAATACAGTGGAGGGCAGGCAGTTGTTGAACACACTTTCTTCAATTCAACACAGGAGGCAGAGACAGAGGCAGGCAGATCATTGTGGATTGGAGGCCATCCTGGTCTACAGAGAAAGTTCCAGGACAGCCAGGGATACACAGAGAAACAGTCTCAAAAAAAAAAAAATAGATGATAGATAGATAGATAGATAGATAGATAGATAGATAGATAGATAG
>NC_022015.1:46087014-46114910 GCF_000317375.1 Microtus ochrogaster | reverse complement strand
ATCCTGGGCTTCCTGTTTGAGAGTGTAATCTGAGGTCACCTGAAGATACCATGGTACACGCCTCTAAATCTAGCCCTTGGGCAGTGGAAGCAGAAAGATCACTAAGTTTGATGCCAACCTGAGCTAAGTAGTGAGAACTTGCATCAAAAATAGAATTCAGGGACCAGGGCTATGATATAGAAATTCCTGGATGAGTAATCTGTTTTTAATCCAGTCATCCCCTTTCTATCCATGGGCTTGGTTCCAAGACATCCACCCCAAACCCAACTCCTTGGATGCTAATCATATAAAATTACCTTTCATAAAATGGTAGCTCATGTAAAATGGTAACCTGGGCATATCCTCTTACAAACTTCAAATCATCAAAACCTAATACTAATACTATGGAGAATCTGTGAGCATGGTCGCTGTGCAGTGCCATGGAGAATCTGTGCACATGGTCACTGTGCAGTGCTGTGGAGACGCTGTGCTCATGGTCGCTGTGCAGTGCTATGAAGACACTGTGTGCATGTTTGTTGTGCAGTGCCGTGGAGACACTGTGTGCATGGTTGTTGAGTAGTTCTTCTGAAAGAACAGTAACTAGGAAGAGTTAGCTCAATATAGAAACAATTCTATCCTGGAATCCTTTTGCTCTGCAGTTGTTTGGATCTGCAGGTACAAGGCTGTGGCATGTAGACCTACGGTGTAAATTCTAAGTATTGCCTGTTTCATAACTGCAGTAAGATGATTTATTCATTGTATGTCGGGATTCAAATTTAACTGAGTGCCCAGTATTTTTATTTACAATATTTGCTCATTCTATTTGGAAATGAGGGTGGGAGACACTCCAGATTTAGATCTTTTTTCTGTAAGTCTTTGGCACATCATACACAGATGTTTGTAACTACAATGCTAGAGACATTCTCTTGTAAATGAAATTAACGCTATACCAGGCCAACCACTGCAGAAACATACCCACTTTACAAAAGATAGGGTTTTTGTTATTGTTTTGTTTTTCAGTTCCTGGAAAAAGCTTGCTTAACACTACAAATCTACCTGTTTTGCAATGTACAGTGACCAGCAAAAACAGCTTTTTTTTTAATTAATTAATTTATTTATTTAAGATTTCTGTCTCTTCCCCGCCACCGCCTCCCATATCTCCCCCTCCCCCAATCAACTCCCCCTCTCTCATCAGCCCGAAGAGCAAACCGGGTTCCCTGTCCCACTACAACTAATACAAAACCAGCTTTTTGTTCTGAGCAATCACCACAGCCTTGCTGTCTAATGCTGCTGTCTCCTAGGGAGCTGAAACCAGGAAGTCTGGTTTAAAAGTTCCTAAGGAAGAGGCTCCAGGCAGCGGTTTCTTTTGTTTTTGAAGGCTTATTAAATGTCCTTGGTAAAGGAACACTGCCACCTAGTGGCAGAACCATGTATTCTCCCAGACTGGAGGCAAAGACAAGTGGAAGATCTGAAGGTGTGGGTTTTGGTTGCTTCTACTTAGCATTCAGTCTGTTAGCTTTAGCATGATACAGGGAGGAACAGTTTTACCAGTAAAGCAGAAATAGTCCTTTTAAAAAAAATCGTGGGGGTAGGGGTAGGAGACAAGCAGAGAGATGGTTCCACAGGTAAAGGCATTTGTCCCAGAAGCCTGGTAATGTGAACTACACATATCCTGGAACCACACACATACACACACACACACACACGCCACACACATACACACACACCACACTACACCACACCAAACACACACACATACCAGCCCCCCATACACATACCACAACACACACACACACGCCACACACATACACACACACACCACACTACACCACACCACACACACACATACCACCCCCACACACACACCACACACACACACACACGCCACACACATACACACATACCACACTACACCACACCAAACACACACACATACCACAACACACACACACACAGGGATAGTGATGGCGATGAAGCACAGTCATATGAAAAAGCCATTCCCTTCACCATGCACTGAAACTAAAAGGAGAGAAACCTAGCAGGATTTGAAAGAACATTCTTTCAACTACAGCCCATGTGGACAAAATTCACTTTTACTTTAAAATTCATAAGGCGTCTGAATTCCTGAAGCATACACAAGGCTCAGTAAGTTACCAGCAAAGGCTACTCAGAATCGCATCTATAAAAACATGAAGACTCAGAAGCTTGCCTCCCGAGGATCACCTGCATCTTTCCTAATCCAGAAAGTCCTACAGACTTCAAATGAACCTACCTAGGGCCTCAGCTGCATAGTCAATGTGCACTTCAGTACTGGAGATATATTTTGCACCAGAGAAAA
This sequence comes from Microtus ochrogaster, assembly GCF_000317375.1. Lineage (NCBI taxonomy): Eukaryota > Metazoa > Chordata > Mammalia > Rodentia > Cricetidae > Microtus > Microtus ochrogaster. The sequence continues at coordinate 46,112,593 of NC_022015.1, read as the reverse complement.
ATATTTACTTACGAATTAAAACATTCGGCATTGGCTTTTTTTTGTTGCCTTTTGGTTGTTTTCTAAGGGGTCTGTGGCTAGTTAATAAAAGAAACTTTATGCCAGCTTGTCAACTTCTTGATCACTCTTGGCTCTGTGCCACCTGCTTAATACATATGTCCTTGCGAGCTGTGGCTACAAGGAGTCCGTTACCATCGTAAATATTTACTGTCTCTCACTAGAAGCAAAGGAATGGAGACTCCAAGCAGCGTGGCTGTACAGTTCGTTGCTGAGCAGGAATGTATTTTGCAAATTCCACTTCCGCCAGGGAGCAGTGAGATTATTTCCTATAGGAAAACAAAACAGAACAAAACCAGTTTTGAACTTTCTGTCAATCTGAAGAGTCACCAGGTGCTTGCTGAGCTCTTCCCAGCAGTCAGACACCGAGCTTCACACGCTTATATAACAGTCTGGTGTTACTGGCGTGATTTTAATGCATCCATGCAGCCCTACCTGTAGTCTCAGTTTACCCTGTTCAGGGTGGCACTCTGTCTACGGCCATAAAGAAGTGGTCTGCGCTGCCTGGAAGGTGCCTGACAGATGGCATTGTGTGCCTGTCTACCCTGGCACACAGTCATCCTCCGTCCTCAAATGCAGTCAAAGCTGCTTGTGAAATGGAATCTTTCAGAGTGAGCCATGGTCTGAAAAACCACTGCTTTACACAACATAGAGTGAACACAGCCTGACGTCAACAAAACTTGAGTTTCTGGCATTCCCCTCTTCCCCAAACCCAGAGAGTGTGTCTCATAAATCTACTCCAACCCTGTTCACTGAGCCTTTAACCCTCTCATGAATTACACACTTCGGGCCGTGTTAGAAAGGGGACCGGTTTCTTAGCAACCTTTGGAGATGTTAAGCTAGAAAGCTACAAGAATATATACACCATTGTAAAGACACAAACACAGTTCTCTCATAGGGAAGATCATGCTGGTCCTATTGGTTCTTTCTCTCTCTCTCTCTCTCTCTCTCTCTCTCTCTCTCTCTCTCTCTCACACACACACACACACACACACACACACACACACTTAGTCACTGCTTTGTTTCACATTTGGTTAGTTCTGAAATGCGTTCCTTTGCTGAGGCCATGAACCCCAGTTTTGCCCTGCTGGGGTCTCTGCTGCTGGTGTGGGGTGGAGCCATGTCCCACAGATGACACCTGACACTGTTGATCTCTGTTCACGTACAGACTTAGGAGCAAAATAATGGAATTACAATTTTTAATTCCGCAAGCTTTAGGGAGGTTGTATTAACCGCATCTCATTACTGGAACACGCCTCAGCCCCCACCACCTTATGGGAGACATCTGAAACCCTTTGTGGTAGATTTGTTTCATAACAGAGCCCGGAATCTTTCAGTGGTTTTTTTTTCCGGCTCTCCCTGTCTTTTCTCTAGACAATGCAGGAAGCAGATTAGCTAGATGACTGTGTGTTATCTGCTTCAACTCAACTTGAGTAAAGACGTAGCCGAGTACTAAAAATTCTTAGTGACCTCCTTTGCTAGTGAACCGTCTCGGCATCTGGAAGTCCAGTCGGTCATCCAGAAACACAGCTAGCGGTCACACTGGCTGTGTGATCCGAGCTAAGGTCTTCAAACTCTCCAAGCATTTTGTCTCTGAACTGGACATGGGGTTGCTGAGGTCAGGCTGGTTCCTGCTCTGAGTTACTCCATATTGTGTAGAGCAGTGGTTTTTCAGGCTGTGCCTGGCCTTGGGAGACTCCATTTTACAAGCAGCTTTTGATACCACTTTGAGGATAAAGGGCCATCTCTCTGACATACAAATTATATATTCCTGGGAGTAGAAAGCATGCTACCCTAAAAATTCACTTAGGTGAATTAAGACTATCGGGATACATGGGAACTGTCCAGGTTTGCTTTCTATTGCTTTGATAAAGGCCACAATAAAAGCAACTTTGAGGGAAGCATTTATTCGGCTTCCACGCCCCAGTCACAGTCTGTCATTGAGGGAAGCAGGCATGGGAGCTCATGCAGGACAAGAACTGAAGCAGAAGAGACTAAGGGGTCCGGACACTGATTATTGCTTTGCTTAGTTTGGTTTTCGTATACAACTCAGAGCCTTCTGCCTGGGCATGGCAACGCTCACGGTGGGCTGCCTGCCCACGTCAGTCATTAATCAAGACAATGCCCCGTTGGTTTGTCTGCAGGCTAATGTGATGGAGTCACTTTCTCAGAGAGGTTCCCTCTTCCCCTGTGACTCCCGTTTGCCTAATTAATGAAAAATTAAAAATAAGGTGACATACATGACAGGAAAACCAGACCCGAGAACTTACCAGATAACTAGGTTGAGGAAACGGTGTGACCTCCTCACCTGAACACCTAACACTGCGATGGCAATGCCCTCCATGACCTGTCTCATGACATCAGTGTCTGTATAAAGGACCAACTCCCAACTGTCCTCGAGGCTTCAGCCCAACTTGAACTCATTGTTGGTGTGTTCTATCCCTGTGTCCACCCCTGTGGACCTCACCCCGTCTGTCCTTTGTGGACCTCAGCCCGTCTGTCCTTCCATTCATTTTTCTGGTCCTGGCCCTGCCCTTTGCCTCTGCAGCTGGACTCAACTCTTCAGCTTTGCTCTAAAGCTGTGATGCAGAGTTCTGAGAGCAGCAGCTTCTTACAGGTAGCTAGTTTGGGTTCCTTCCTCTATCAATGTGGACTTCGTTTACATCTTTACCTGTCTACTTCTGGAACCTCTTGAAACCCTACTACAGCCTTGTTAACCCTTTGCGTCCATTCTGCAGCCCCCCCCAGACAAACACACACACACACACACACAGATTTACAGTATGATGTGTGATATGAGTTAATCATTAAAGATTAGAATAAAAGAACTCATGTCTGCCCCAACTAGATGACCCAGAAAAGCAGGATTATGGAAAATTGTTGTGGGTTGCACCATGCCTATAAAAATATGTCCAAGTCCATCTGCTGCACTTGTTAATGCTGGGTGGATGCTTTCTGGTGTAACGTTTAATCCTTTAGTGAGCTCTGAGTATGTTTCTAGAGGTAATACTAGATATAAGGATACATTGTTATTTATTCTTTATGAAATTTTTCTTTTCAGGAAACAGAGAGGAGAAAGGAGAGATGATGGCTACAGACTTTGTTTGGTCGGCCTATCTACTTATTCCTGTTTTTCTTCATCTCTTCCTGTGGATTCAGCTTGCATTCTCCAAAAGGTGAAAAGACCTTTATGGGGTTTATCACATTTCCAAATAGCTTTGAAACCATGGTAACACTCAAGATGCAATAGTCTTCTCTGAGTTCACCCAATGTTAAATATCTGCACATACTATTGATACAGCTTAGATCTGCGCAAGGCTTTATTATTCATTGGCAACTTGGCAGGTGCTAGAATCCTCCAGGAGACGAGCCTCTGCATGTGCCTGAGGTGTCATCTACACTACATTAGCTTCTGGGCATGTCAGGAAGGGGTTATCTAGATTAGGTTAATTGGGGTAGGAAGAGCCATCTTAACTGTGGGCTGCAGCATTCCATGTGTTGGGGCCCTGGATAGAATAAAAAGGATACAGCTCACTGAGAACTGACACTTGTCACTCTCTGCCCCAGATTGTGGATCTAAATGTGATTAGCTGTTTCAAGTTCTTACCATGGTGACTTCCTTGTCATTGAACGGTGAGCCCAAATAAACCCTTTCCTCTTAAGCTGTTTGAACAGGTATTTTTGTTACAGCAGCGAGGAAAGTAACTAACACAGTCTGTGATGTAGCTGGGCCATTGGCATATGAACAGATATAAAGCCAGCAGCAACTTTTACAGCCTTGGAGGAATCTGTCCACTTCTTACGCTTCAGTAACTACAACACAAGAACTCGCCTCTGTGCTTCACGAACATGGATCAGCTAAGATATAACTGTGGGAGCCAATGCTTGCCTCACAAGCCCCAGAGTGAGATATGTAAAATAGACATACAAATGAGCCAAAGCATGGAACAAGAGCCAGTCCGCCAGAGGCCCAGTATCCACTCCAGCTAACCTGTAGACCTAGGGAAGAAATACAGTTTGTGGTGTATGTCACTGAAAATTTTAGGTGGTCTGTATCATTGCTGCAACATCTTCCAAATCACTGTTAAACGGGTGGCTGCCACCATGCCTGTTTCAAAGCAACTTAGAAAATTTGAGATTTCTGAAACTCTTGGCATTCCCCAATATGTTTCACTTAGGTAAAGTTTCTCTGCATATTTTGTGTGCCCTAAAATATCTTCCAAAACTTTCAGTCTGATTAAAAGTTATCGCCGTTCATTTTCTCCCTGTCTGTGTTGAAGATGTGTCTTGTGACTGTGGAGGGCTGGAACTGCAGGGGCAGTGATTGGGAGTGGCAGCGATTCTCAGGGGAAACTGCAATCAGTTTGGACATTTCCCCAAGTGCTCAGCACCTACGCACCCAATGCTTCAAAAAGCCAAAGGAACAAAGACATTTAATAGACACTGCATCTTGCTCTCTCCACTCGAGACAGAACAAACTGATCTAGTGGGGATAGAAAGACGCTCTTAGCAGCTATCTGCAACCCTTATGAGCTTAGATATTGTATTGCTATGAAGCACCACACCATTTAAACATAGGCCTAACTACAGAAACTGGAAAATGAAAAAAAGAGACAGAGAACACATTCTCATGGAGACCCCCTTATCCACTTATTACCAGATACTGATCGACCATGCCGAATGTACATTGTAGACATTCTCACGGAGACGCCCTCATCCACTTGTTACCAGATCTGATCGACCGTGCCGATTGCACATGATACAGTGCCGAGGACTGCACAGAACAGAGGTACCTTCCTTGGAGAGTTCAGATCCAGAGAGAGGCAAGACAGATACCTCAAAGAAGTTTCTTATGGATCCTAATTTAACTGTTTGCAAGTTCAGTGTTGAGGAGACTTATTTTGTTGGATTCATGGAAAAGTTTTTTTTTCCCCAGAGAAAAAGGCAATCCGAATAGTGATGAGAATGACGTGTATCATGATAGACAGACTTGAGAGAGAACAAAAGCATGGACATTAAGGCTATGGGATTAAAACAGCAGCAGCAGCAGTAACAACAACAACAACAACAACAACAACACATCAAAGACAGTGCTGGAAGGGTCTTAGATGGCAACCTTAAGAGCACAAGCATGCTTCCCCCCACAGCATCCCCCCTGCACCCCAGCAGTAAGAAAACATCTACTGTAAGAAAACATCTTTTGGCAATAAGACTGTCAACTTTTTAGAAATGCGGATGTCACTTTATATGAATGCAGTTGTTGTAAAAGGCCCCAGAACTTCTTGGCTTCGGATTCAACATGACCAGCTGCCTCAGCCTCCTCTGGGGGCTTCACTTACATCAACGTAGAGCTCAGTCCCCTCAGAAAGAAAAAGAGTTTCTGGCTTGGCACATGGTAGAGAAGTGGAAAGGAACTAGTCACTTGATACCATCTGCCGTCAGGTACAGGACATACTCAAGGGTGTCACCCTGGGCTCCGTTAGGAGATGCAGCCTGTGTGTGCTCACTGCCCCATCAGCCTGACTATTTAAGAGAACGGTCTCTTGCTGAAATCTATGACCTGGATGAAAAGTACATTTTCAGGGATCTGATGACAGGTGTGGCTTGTCAGTATCTTAAGCCAGAAAGATGAGTTCATCCTTGAAGGAAATGATATTGAATCTATCTCAAATCCAACTGCTTGGACTTGGCAAGCCACAACAGTTTTTTTTTTTTAAAGAATAAAATAAGAACATCAGGTAATTCTTGGATAGGGTTTCTATTGCTGTGAAGAGACACATGAGCACAGCAACTCTTATAAGGAAAACATTTAATTGGGTTGGCTCACTTACAGTTTCAGAGGTTCGGTCCATTATCATCATGACGGGGAGCATGGCAGCATGCAGGCAGACATGGGGCTGGAGCAGTAGCTGAGAATCCTACATCTCGCAGCCAACAGGAAGTGGACTGAGACACGGAGTGAAGCTGAAGCAAAAGGCCTCAAAGCCCATCTCCTCAGTGACACACATCCTCTAACAAGCCCATACCTACTCCAGCAAAGCCACACCTCCCAATAGTGTCCTTTAGGGACCTTTTTCTTTCAAACCACCATAGTATCTGTGTTTAGTATAGCAGACCGTAGAATAAGACCTAAATTATCATTGGGTGTGGTGACAGATGCCTTTAATTACAGCACTCTTGAGGCAGAAGCAGGCAGATCTCCGTGAGTTCGAGGCTGGCTTGGTCTACATGGTAATTTCCAGGACAGCAAGACTTATCTATATAAGACTCTGCCCTGTCCCCTATCTCCCCCACCCCATAAAAGGATCTAAGTTATCAGCTATAAATACAAGTTTCCAGATTATAAAGCTAATTTGGGATATATGCATGATGCAATAAAAGACTTCTATTTTAACAAACAAACAAACAAACAAAAAGTACAACTATATTCTGTCTGGAATAAGGGTCCTGGCAGGTTTTGGAAGGAACGGAAGAACTCTGGGAGGTCAAGGATAAGGAGGGCCTGGGTATAGGAAGCCCAGCCGCCATTGGGAGCAGCCCTTGCTTGTGAAATAACGAATGGATCAGCTGAAGTGATGGTGATGTTAGGAGACAGGAAGAGCAAGGGAGATACTGTTAACCAGAGCTGCCCGGTTATTAACTGGGTTATTAACCGACATTCTGACAATAGCTATTGTCAGAAACTGTATTCATTGCTGGGGATTTGAGAGTGAGCGAAATAGATGCGATCCCCTTTTTCACAGACCATAATGGTAAATATTCATCCTAAATATGTGTGATACGGGCTGACAACCATGAATGAGAGCCCGTGGTGAACGACGTGATGAGTCAAGGATGAAGGACATGCTTGCTTGTTAAAAGAACACAAGGGCTGAGAAAGGGGAGGTGCGTATTAGGTGCACATTGAGCTCAATCACATTTACAGAGGAAGACAACGAAGACAGGAGCTTTTCCAGGGCATAACCATTGCTTCTCCTATCAAGGAAGTTTTGTCTGGCAAACGCTCTTGGTAGGACTGAACTGTAATGTGTACGGAGGACTTGATTTCCCCTCTGAAGTAGCTCCTTATGGCGTGAGAACACAGATGGTTCTCAGTCAGCAGCCTGTCTGTGGGCTTCACAGTGAAGACTTGTGCCTTTTCTAAGAGCAATGGGAGGTCACAGTGGGTGATAGAAAGGTGGAAGAGGCGTTGTGGAGCATAGATTGGACAGTAATTACAGTTAGAGGAAGAAAGAGGGGCAACTGCATCCGGTCAGAACCAGAATTGTCCCTTCAAGGTGGGCTAGCTGAGATGGAGGATGGAGTGTAACGTGAAGAGTGGAGGTTTGGGGCGACTGTGTGAACAGTCGTAAGGAAGAGAGTGGCAATAAAAAAATGTGACCACGTGCCAGTTAAAATAAGACAGCCTACAACACCATCCAGGGTGACCCCTCTGTGACTGAGCCAATGAAATGTGGTATTCTCACAAAGCCAATAGAACGCAATGCAGGTGCCAAGAAGTGGATGTCAGAGATAGGCAACAGCATTCATATGTGTTTCAACGGAAAGATAGGTCAGCTAGTTTACTGGCTAAGTTCATGTCAACTTGGCACAATCTAGAGTCAAGAGAGAACCTCAACTGAAATGAAATCGGCACATGGTAAGCCTGTGGTGGATTTTCTCGGTTGGTGATACATAGTAAGACCCTGTCTCAAAACAAACAAACCATGAAACTCCCAACAGGAGAGGGAACTGACTGTGAGCCTGGAGAAGAAGCCAGCACAGTGTTCTTTCACAGGCTCTGCTTCACTTCCTGCCCGCACTTCCCTCAGCAATGGACAGAAAGTTGCAATTAATCTCTTCTGATTTTGGTCAGTGTTTTATCACAGCAATAGAAAGCAAACTAGAACACCATCGCATCTTCGAGCTCCTCTGACAAGTCAGGCTCCAACCTGGCCCGAGACACCATAGCATCTCTGGGCTCCTCTGACATGTCAGGTTCCAAACTGGCCCGAGACAAAATGCCTTGATTTCCTGAAGGCTGTCTTGAGAGCGATAGGCTGCAGGGCAGCATCAGAGCTAAGTTCTCCCGGAAGTCCAGTGAGTGAGAGCTGACAAAAATACAGTGAAGTAACATCAATGCCTCTGATCCATTGGCCTCGTGCCCAGCTGACCATGATGTCAATTGTTCATAACTTCCTAGCTACATTAGTTGGGGTTTCTATTGCTGTGATGAAACATCATGACCGGAAGTAAGGGAGGAAAGGTCTTATTTCATCTTACAGCTTGTGGTCATCGTTCCGGGAAGTCAGGGCCAGAGCCGATGCAATGGCCATGGAGGAACACTCACTGGCTTGCTCTTCATAGCTTACAGCTTGCTTGCTTGCTTTTTAAACTTTTATTAATTCTTTGTGTCTTCCAATCTCACTTATCTCCCCATCCCCTTGCATCCACTCTCTGCCCTTGCAAATGCCCCAGCAAAGCAGAACAAAAATTCGATGAAAAACTAAAAACCAAATACCAAAAAGGAAGAAGCAGAAGAATTTCCTTGCGGAGGCTGTAGCATGGCCCATTGAGTCACACGATTCACCCTTTACTCTGTTCATGTTTACTTACAAGTGTTCTTCACCACGAGTCACTGGAGTCATTGGTCTGGCCTGAGGTCTCTGGCTTGTGCTACACCACTAATAATGGGCTCTCACTGGGGCTCCTATTGGATATGCTGCTGTTGTCCTCTGTGGTAGAGATCCTGATGTTTTGAATCTGAAGGTTCATGCCCTTCACATGCTCCAGCAGGTTTGTAGATGAGGTGGATGCTGGGGTGGGCTCACTCATGGCCCTGGTTCTGGGCCTGGGTGGTAGCTGGGTTGGTCAGCTGCGAGTTTTCCCTCATCACTGCCTGGGTGAGCTCTCCAGCACTGCTCTTGCTAGCTCACCCAATGCAGCATGCAGGAAGGAGTGGGGCCAGTTCTGCTTTCAAGTCCTCAGGTCCAGCTCACGCATTCACATCACCAGGGCCAGCTCTGTTGCTTTTGCTCAGGTGAGGTGCAGGGCCCTCTCTCCTGATTGCTGTGGGGGGTGGCATATGAGGGCGGGGTGCGGTCAGCTGTCCTGCTTTCATGCCGATAGGGTTGACTCACCTGTGCTCCAGGGTCAGTTCTAGTGGGGTGCAGGGCCCGCTCTCCTATGTGCTATAGCTGATGAGGGACAGGACCAGCTCTCATGAAGGTAGCAATAGGTGGACGGGGAAGGACAGCTTTCCCTCACCCCTGCTATCATATGGCAGATGATAGGGGTGCTGGGTCAACTCTGCGCTCTCCTGCCCTCAGGGCTGGCTCACCTACATGCCCTCTGCATCCCTGACAATAGAGTCAGCTCTAGTGTGCTGCCCAGACAGGGTGCAGAGCCCACTTTCTTGTATGCTGCAGCTGGTGAGAGGCACGGCTAGCTCCCCCATTTTCATGACCCCAGGGCCAGCTCTCTCAACTGCCAAAGGTGGGAATGGGTGAGGGGGGAAGGACATCTTGCTTGCCCTATCCTAAGTAGAAAACCAGAGATTTCTCACTGCACTTGGGATCATTTCTGTGTTCTTTAGCTTTTCAGTTGGATGCTTTCATTCAAGCAAGAGGAGAAGAGAGACTGAGAAGGGACTGACATGGTATAAAAAATTAACTTTAAGAAGAACAGGGAAAGGGAGCCGTAAGAGAGTGATGGACATTAGGAAAACAGATGAACTATTTTATGCTCATATACAAAACCCTACGCGGCAAGGGAACTGGAGTAGAGTACCACACATCAACATGGATGAACCTAGCAAAGAGAACACTAGCAAAGAAAACCTGATAAAATTTGTATCTAAATGGCAGCGAAATTAGGACATGCATTGCAGGGAGGCACAAGCAAGCTCAGAAATTCGGCTGTCTCAGCGTCAGAGAAGACTAGTTGTGCTGAAAAGAACGGTTACATGGGCTCCCCCATAGAAATGGTGACGTTTCATTCCAAGCTCGTTGGTGGATACATGAAGTCACTATCTATTTTAACTTAAATGTTGTACAGAGAAGCAGTTGGCCATTGATAGGGAATTGTAGGGGAGTAGGTGCCTATGTGGTGTTGGCAAAAGGCTGGAGAACTCAGCTGGTGGGAGAGGAATGTTGTGAACATAGTGTCTAAAGTTTGATGGAGGACTATCATTAGTCTAGAGACTGGATACGTCAGGCCAGTTCTTAGGATTCAGGCTAACCTCACAATTCTTCATTTTCCACACCTGTAAAGCAGATACGTAACCATCTATTCCTTGTAGGCGAAAACTGAAACTCTCTGTATTTAAACTAATTAACTGAGTGTAGTGGTACCTTCCTATGTTCCTGGAACTCAGGAGGCTGAAAGAGGATGACAAAGTCCAGACTAGGCTACACAGCAAGACGTTGTATCAGAAGTAAAAAAAAAAAAAAAATGCAGAAAATAAGGTCACAGACATAAACAGTCCTAGTTACCCATGTTAGCTATCATCTTCATCATTCGTGCAATAAGAACAAAAGTGAAAATAAAGTTATGGAACACTTCACAATTTGCCAACGACAGAAAAAAAAAACCCCTGAAGCCATGATTAATAAAGACTCAGAGAGAGAGAGAGAGATTGGGGTTCAACCTGAAGGTTAGAAAAGCAAAACAACCAGCCACTGGCTCTTACCTCTGCCTCAATCCGAAATGGTGATCCTGCCTCCAGGAATCTCAGAATGAGACTGTGACTGAGAGCTGTCATCTCCCATTTTATAATCCTCTCTAGGGCTGGGATTAAAGGCATGCATCACTAGGATTAGAGGCATGCACCACCCGGTTTCTACGGCAGCTAGTGTGGCTACCAGGATTAAAGGTACATGTAGATACTGGGATTAAAAGTGTGTATTACTATTACCTGGTCTGTAAGGCTCACCAGTGAGGCTGTTTTACCCTCAGATCTTCAAACAAGCTTTATTTATTAAAATACAATTGAAAAGGCACTACAAAAACCCGACAACATTTTGTTTTAAAGAAACATGGACACAAAAGAGTTTACAAATACAGAACATTTAGCCAGTCATTCATAACACCTCTTGCCTATAAACAGCAAATCAAACTCAAACCTCAACAATTTATCATCTTGTTTAAAAGTGTTCCAGAGAAATGATTTAGCACTTAAGAGTATTTACTGCTCTTCCAGAGGACCCGGGTTCCATTCCCAGCATTTATGTTGCACATCTACAAACTATCTATAACTCCAGCTCCAGGGAATCGGACTCCGTCTTCTTGACTCCCCAACCACTTGTGCACACATAGCATACATTCACACAAGCATACAGACATAAAATATGAACTTTTCTTTTTTAAAAAAATCTTTTTTAAAAGTAATGGAAATGGGGGCTGGAGAGACAGCTCAGCCCTTAAGTTCACTTGCTTTTCTTCCAGAGTCCCCGAGTCTGGTTCACAGCACCCACACTGGACAGTTCACTACCACCTGGAACACCAGCTCTGGGGGAATCTGATGCCTTCTTCTGGCCTCTTAGGGCGCTTGCACACAGAGAGCATACAGGCACATACCCATAAATAAATCCTTAAAAGGACTGAAACAAAGTGTTGAATTTATTACCCAGAGTTCACTTTGTTTCTGCCCAAAGTAATTTATTTTAATGCACAATTAAATAACATGGCAATGCCTAGGCATATAACTCTGAACTTAACCACTGCTGAGTGAATTCTAAATTCTCTTTCAATAGTTACAAGGCTGAACACTACCGACTCTACTAAAATCATTAAATGGTCTCCCTGTGATACAGGAGTCACCTTCAAGTACGTTTACAGAACTAACATTGAAAACCAGTATCAGTGGAAAATACTAAGCTAAACTCCAGTTTTGTCTAACCCAAAGTTGAGAGGAAACGAAGGAAGTCTTCTCGTTTGCATACGGAGTTGGGAAATTCCTCTTGTGAATTCTCCCTGTGGAGAAGCATAAGCAGTGGAATGCTTCTAAGAATCTCCTCGAGGCCAAACCCCCGTTCTCAGATGCATCACGCCATTCGCAACTCATTTGTGGTACCCACAGTTACTGCGCCTTCACTGTATCTCTGCCGGAGGGTCGCACAGTCGGTGACGCACCCCCCGGTGGGCGTGACTTACGCTCTGACGCACAGTGAGCGCGCCGACGCACAGCGCGGTGTGCGCGCGCCGCCCGCGGGAGCTCGCCGGTGGCTGAAGCGGCGGCTGTGGCGCGCATAGCGGGCAGAGCGGGCGGAGCGGGCGCTAACCGCCCGGGGCTCGGCGGGAGGAGGCGCGGGTGGTGTCTCCCGGGCCGCGGTGGTGTCATGATCGACTCGGTGAAGCTGCGGCGCGATAGCGCGGCTGACTTCTTCTCGCACTACGAGTACCTGTGCGCGCTGCAGGACTCGGTGCCGCTGCCCGCCGTGCGCTCCTGCCTGCGGGACGGCGTGCTGGACTTCAATGCCGACCGGCTGCGCGTGGTGGACTGGACGCCGCTGCTCAGCACGCTCAGGGTGAACCGCGACTTGCCGCTGGTGGCCATCAAGAGCTCCTTCCAGCCGTGGCTCGGGGAGACAGGTCTGCAGCCGGGAGATGCGAGGGTTCGGAGGGAGTCCGGTACAACGGAGCCTGCAAAGCCGGCTTCACCCATCCACAAAGGAGTTTTTTGCCGCCGCCTCCTTTTCAGGCAGTTGGCTGGGAGAGTAGCTAAAGAAGCGATAATAGGGCTCGAGATTGGCCCTTATCGCAGGGAGGATTACCAACTATGTTCCCAGAGGGGAATATGCAGGATAATTTAATGACTTAACCATTAATGCTTTTGCCCCCCCCCCACGCCCCCGTCTTCTTTGCTTTAGGGTTTTAAATTTACAATCTCTTCATTGTAAGCCTAATATGGAAAAAGAAGAGAGTTAAAAAATGGAAAGAAAAATGTATAACAAAACAAACAAAAAAAAACCCTTCAGGGATGTGTTTTACGATTTTTAGGAAATTTTGTATGAGTGTGGCTGCCTTCGTGCATGTATGTGCCTGCGGAGTCCGGAAAAGGCGTTGGAATCCTGGAAGTAGAATTACACAGATTGTGAGCCTCCGTATGGGTGCTGGGAATCGAACTTGTATCCTTTGCAAGAACAGCAGTTAGTCTAAAGCTGAGCCATCTATCCAGCCCAAGGGACTGTTATTTAGTCTTTCTGGTGCTTCTGTGGTCATTCATGAACACTTGCCCAGAAGCCAAAAAGTTTTATCATTCTTTATATATGGGTCTGTACTAATTTTTTTCTTAAAGTATTTGTGAATCTTAGTTTCGCCACATATGCACACAGAAAAAGCAGAAGAGGTGTTGGGTGTCCTCTGGTCACTTTCCACCCATTATTTTGAGTGTCTCTCTTGGACTTGGCTTGGCTGGAAACCAGCAAACCCTAACCGTCCACTTTTCTCCACCCCCTGTCAAACTGGAGTTACAAGCCCTGCCCTGAGGCCTAGCTTCCATGGGTACTGGGATCTCAAACTCCAGACCCCCAGATTGTACAGCAAATGCCCTTCACTGTTGGGCCTGCCTCACAGCAGCTTTTCACGTACCCTTTTATTTTTAACAGTTTTTCACATACTCTTTTATTTTTAGATTTGCAAATAATTTTGTGTATGTATATGCATGTGGCATGTGTGTGCTTACGTGTATATGTTTTGTATCTAGACACATGTTCTCATGTGCATGGAGGTTAGAAATTGACATTGGATATCTTTCTCTATTGCTTTCCAATTTATATACTGAGACAGGGTTGTTTTTGTTTTCTGAACTCAGGGGACTTGCTGCTTCCATTGTCTGGCTAGCTAGTTTGCCCCTGGGATCATCTCTTGTCGCTTCCCAGGAATTACTGGCTTTCCCCTTGCAGGTGGTGCAGATTTGGGTCCTCACACATTTTCCTTGCTTGCGCTTCTATCCATTTGGTCATCTCAGCCCCATTTTTTTTTTTTTAAAGAATAGTATCATGTAAGGTGTTAGTGGTAACATAGAGTTTGAATTTCATATTTTAAGCTCTTAATACTCATCTGAAAAGCAGTGAAACGAGCCTGTCGAGAATTCTTAGGACTAAAGTGCATTGCCCATGTCAGGTGTCTGCGGGTTACCCACTGAAAGGGGAGGTGTGGAGAAGCCTGGCCCTTTTCCAGGTCTGAGATAACACCGTTTGTGATCCTTCTTCAAGGACAGCATTGTTCTTCTGAGGAATCCTTTGATTACCGTTGTAATAACCCAAATTAAAGGAAAGATGAGTGGTGTCGTAGAATTGAGGCAGGCATACCTAATCCTGCCCAGCATTCTATGCTGGATATAAGGAGACTGGACTGTTTCTCTTCAGACATCCTTTGCAGCTCTTCCAGTCTTGTGTGCAGTGGGTCTAGGCTGTAGATTTTAACCTCTTAGACGCCACTTGTTTATCTCTCAGTTGTGTCAGTCTGTGCTGTTGAAGAAGCTCCTGACTGGCTTTGCTGCTCCCGGACTCAGTGGTTTCCCTCTGTGCAGCCGAGCTCACACAGATCCAGTACCTACTGGCTGCAGTGTGTCCTTTACAAAGGCACTGGAATATGAGCTGCACTCTAGCCAAAACCTGCTAGGAGGGGTCTTTTTTCTAATGTGTGGGGTTCAGGTGCCTCTCCCTGGTTCCCTTTGTGTAATTGGCCCAACAGTGGGGCATGTTTTTCTAACCATTCTCTAAGCCAGTGGCAGCCTTGGTCCTCACTAGTGCTGTAAAAGCCAACTTGCCTGAGGCTGTAAATTTCCCTCATTTTTCTATCCTGAAGGGTCTAGCCCTCACACCTGCAGTATTTATACTGTCCAGCAGGTGTCAGGCTTGGGTCCCTTTGCACAGTTCTCTCCCATTCCCTCTTTATTCTATATACAAATTGAGGGTTTTTTGTTTGTTTTTTAAGACATCCCTTAGGTGCAAATTCTTTGCCTCCATGAGAAACCATACCATGCACCGTTTATGTTTCTGTATCTCATGTGGTTTTGAATTTCTTCTTTAAGGGCATGGTTCATTTCTGTACCTTAGCCCTGAAGAGTTTAATACTAAAATTGTGTGGCTGACATCACTGATCTTACAATGAATTTGTCTTAGGTTCTGATACACACAGAGCTTGCAGAAATCGGGTTCCTGCGATAAGATCCAAGGATGTGAGCTTCCAGTTGTGTAAGGCTCTGAAAGGCTGCTTAAGCACATCCAGTGTGCTCCGAAATCTGGAGCTGAATGGGCTGACTCTGAGAGAGAGAGATCTGGTTAGTCTAACAAAGGTAAGCCATGTTCATGTGACCTTCAGACATTTGATCGCTGATTTTGGTGGGGAAATACTCAATTCATATTTTACTTTTTTCTTCTATTAAGGGATTGAGTAAATCGACATCCTTGGTGCACCTGTCTCTTGCCAATTGTCCAATTGGAGATGGAGGTTTAGAAAGTGAGTCATGCCATTTAACTGTAGTTGTCATGTTTGCTGTGTGCTGTGATGATCTCTGTCTACCTTTTGAGCTCCTTCATCCTGAGCTGCCTCCTATGCCTGCTCAGATGCTGATCTGTTCTCACTTCTGTCGGGAAAGCTTATCATGCCCAAGACTGTCTGAACTTTATTTAAGGTTGTAAAATGCCATAAAACAGGCAGTTTTGTCGTCTTTAGTATTCTGTTGTTTGTGTTTGCTCGTGGTTTATGATTTTCCTTTAAGAAATATTTGTGGGAGCTGAGCAAGATAGTGCCTACCTTTAATCCTAGCACTTGGGAGGTAGAGGTAAGCAGATCTCTGCCAGCCAGGTCTATAGGGCGAGTCCAGGACAGCCTGGGCTACACAGAAAAACCCTGTCTCAAAAAATCAAAAACTGTTGTGAGGAGGGCAATAGTGGGGTAAAGAGAATTGAAAGTCATAACCATCTCCAAGTAAAACAGCTGTAATGCAATTGCTTTTTGTTTTAGTTTTTTTGTTTTTTAAGATTTATTTATTTGTTTACAATATTCTGTCTCTGTGTGCCTGTATGCCATAAGAGGGCACCAGGTCTCAGTTTAGATGGTTGTGAGTCACCATGTGGTTGTTAGGAACTGAACTCAGGAATCCTAGAATAGCCAGTGCTCTTAACCACTGAGCCATCTCTCCAGCCCCAGTTTATTTATTTATTTATTTTTAACACAAGGTCTCAATATGTAGCTGGCCTGGAACTCACTATATAGACCAGGCTGACCTCAAACTCAGAGAGATCCACCTGCCTCTGCTTTCCAAGTACTGGAATTAAAGGCGTGCGCCACTGTGCTCAGCTTTATAATACGATTGTAGTATTTGTATATCAATAGTCTTCAGTTTTGGCAAGTTAGTAGAATTAAGCCTTTGCTGTAATATAGATCAGTGTTTTGTTATTGATAAATTGCAGCCAGTCTGTTAGTCTCTGGGAGAGTTGTAAAGTGATTTTAGGAACACGTGTTTAAAGTAGCATAGACTGAAGACCGTGAGTAAACCAAGATTGACCAAGTTGATAGGATCTTGGTCTTACTTGTGTGTCATTTTTTTTCCTTTAGTTATTTGTCAAGGCATAAAGAATTCTGTCACTCTCAAGACCGTCAACTTCACAGGATGTAATCTGACATGGCAAGGAGCCGATCATATGGCCAAGATCTTAAAGGTGACTGTACATTCAGCCTTGAATGGCTGATGTGATTGAAGCACATTAATACCTTGGTATGGGGTTGCAGTGATTTTTTTTTTTTTTTTATCCACACAGAGATTGTAGTTTTAGTTTCATTGCATGATATGTAAATGTTGTTTAGCTTGGCATTCTGACACTTGAAGATACTCATTTAGTCTTAAAAATAAGACTTTAAAGTATAATACTGTGGGATAATGTTCTTATACATGTAAAGATCTGTCACTCATATTGGTTTAATAAAACACTGATTGGCCAGTAGTCAGGCAGGAAGTTTAGGCAGGACAACCAGACTAGGAGAATTCTGGGAATAGGAAAGGAGAGATGCAATTGTCATTCAGAAGCAGAGGAAGCAAGATGAGAATGCCTTATTGAGGAAAAAGTACCAAGCCACATGGCTAAACATAGATAAAAAGTATGGGTTAATCTCAGTTGTAAGATGTTGGCAGAGGCTGCTCGTTTGTTCCCAGCCGCTCAGACCCAAAATAATCACACAGAAACTATTAATTAAAACACTCCTTGGCCTATTATTTTAGGCTTCTTATTAACTAAAATTAATTTTCTTAATCTTAAATTAACCCATTCCTGTTATTTTATATTTTACCACAAGGCTTGTGGTTTACCAGTAAGGTTCTGGGGTGTCTGTCTCCTTCGGCAGCTACATGGTGTCTCTCTGACTCTGCCTTCTTTTCTCCTTCATTTCTGCTAGGAATTCCCCCCTTGCCATTCTCTACCCTGCCATAGACCCAAAGCAGAGTCTTTATTAACCAATAGTAATAAAACATATTCACAACATGCAGAGGGGAATCCCATATTAGTAAGAGATAGTTAGTAATAAGCCTGAGCACTAGGCCAAACAGTTTATAATTAACAAAAGCCTCTGTGTGTTTATTTGGCACGGAATGACTGTGGGACTGGGCAGGACAGAGACTTCCATCTAAAAGGGCACCCAACGTGGGGTGTTTTTTTTTTTTTTTTATTTTAGACAAAAACAAGGGGGGGCTATAGATACAATAGGATAAAAGGGTAGATTATTGAATATACTTTTAAAAAGCAACTACTAGTTTTAAATATTTTTGCATTAGATTGGACTTTATACATACAAATTTTGTATATTGATACAAATTGAGATTTTTATTAGAACATACTGTACATACATTTCTAATCTTGTTCAAGGTATTGTACCTGTATAGCTCATTTTAACAGTGTAATGCAAATTTCTAGTCTTTGAAAGTTATTATTATCAACTGTTTAGAATAATATGGAAATGCAGGTTAGTAATTAGTCACCTATTACAATTGAACTTGTAGCTACAGTAGGTATGTTTTCAAGGTCAAGCAGAGATATTTTACATAGACAGGTCATCTTCAAACACTTCAGAGATCTACAGAATATGGCATTTAAGATGTTTTATTACATAGTTTGGTAGCAAGGATAAAGACTAGAACTAAGGACTATGGAATGAATCTAGCCCGTCACATAGTTTTTGCAAGTAAGGATGCTAAGGAACACAGCCCTGTCTAGTTGTCTGCATGGTAGTTGGCTACTTCTGCCTTAGATCAGGAGAGTTGAGTAGTTGGTTTGAGACCCATGGAGCTGGGAATGTTTACTTTTAGACCTTTACAAAGTAAATGCTTTGACCCCTGTGATAAATAGTGGTCAAGAGCGTGTATTCTGTTTTCTGGTGTGGTGATTGAATTTTGTAAGGTTTTTGTTGTTGTTTTGGTTTTGGGGGGAATGCTATTTGTTTTTATGCGGGGCATTGAACTGAGATCTCACACTTCAGGCAAGTGCTCTATCACTAAAGTACATCCCAGCATTTTTTGACTTTATTTTGAGACTGGCTCTCATTAAGTTGCCTAGACTGGTCTTGAACTCACTCTTTAGGCCTCACTGGACCTGTGATGTACCTGCCTCAACCTACTGAGTAGCTCAGATTTTAGCCCTACCTAACCACTAGCCTAACTGTGTGGAGGCTGAAAGCAAGATGGCCTAAAGGAAAGCCCTGACTCATTTAGTATCGTGTGAACATGGATGAGTTGCTTCACCTCTGTAAAGTCACAGTTCACTCTGACGGTCTCGTGTGCTCAGTAGTGTCTGCTGTGGCTCCGTGCTTTATGTGGTTATTCTTAATAGGAAAATGACATTAACATGACTCCTTTTAGTGTCATGTCACAGATGCTTTGCTCTTTTGATGTTCAAGCAGGGAGGTGTTTTTCCTTTTAACATCAATGGCCCATATTGGCAAAATTCACCTGGTGAATATAGAGAATTAGCTATAGTCTTAACGGCTACAACTGTGACTAAAAATCAAACTGTTTTTTCCTAATGCCTGTCAGCCTCTCCTTGCTTATTCTAGGACTCTAAAGATAGTGTGTGTGCCCTAAGAAGTACCCAAGAGCCATTGAGTTAAAAGACGATGTCGCAGCCTCCGAATGTATCTTTTGTCTTCTCAACCTTGTACCTGTTGACCTGGCTGTTCAGCAGTAGAGCACTTTGCCGGGCGTGTCGAAGCCTTGAATCTAATCCCCATCACTATACATGTGCACACATAGGTCCTGTTGTTTCTGTGTACATAAAACATACGTAAGATATTTTTATAGTTTTATGTAGCCTCTTAATAACCATGAGACACATTAAGTGCTTAAATTGTATTGGAAGCCCCAAGAGGACAGAATAGAGTTTAGAAGGATAGCAGTGTTAAACTAGTTCTTTAATGTGGCAGAAAAGGAAAATAAAATTTTTGAGAGTGTGGTAAATTGTCAGTTTACATAACTGTTGAGTAACAGTCACCCATTGGCTATTCTCACAACTGGAACTCTGTGCTGGGACCGTCTAAGGGCAGACTGCCAGCATATTTGTACTTAGGGGTATGGTGCATGTAATCAGCCGTGGCTAGTTTCCCTTTAGGGTTCCTATTTCCTTCCAGCACCTGACTCCCTACTGTTATCTTTGAAGTACCAGACCATGAGAAGGCATGAAGAAACCTGGGCTGAGAGTCTTCGCTACAGGAGACCCGATTTTGATGGCATGGCTGGGTTACGGCGCATCACGCTGAACTGCAACACACTAGTTGGTGACCAGGGTGCAAGTGCTTTTGCAGACTCTCTTAGTGAGGATTTGTGGCTTAGAGGTAAGTTAGATGCACTTCAGAAATTGAAAATCCTCTAGTAGCTTTTATTGTACTTTTAATCTAAAGCCACATATATTCTCCACAGAAAACAGTGTTTCCCTGTAATCAAAATATCTAGAAGTAACTGCTGTTCATTTAGGCATATTTTCAGCCTTTAAAAAAAATAGACGTGCCTGTCCACCTAGAGATTATAGTAATAGTTATAGCAAACTTGCTGTTTTCTAACCCTACTGTCTTTGTTTACAGGTGTGTGTGTGAGTGTGTGTGATCTAGTATATAATAGATGATATATATATCTATGTGGAGTGTCTGTTTTAGACAAAGTCTCACTAGGTAACCCTGGCTAACTTGGAGCTTGCTGTGTATATCAAACTGCCCTCAAATTCCCAGGTATCTACCTGTCTCTGCCTCCTGAGTTCTGGCTGCTATTTTAAAATAAACACACACACACACACACACACAAAAAAAAAACCCCACACAACTAAAACAAACCATGTATTATTTACTTAGGATGTGGTTCCAAGTACACGTCAAGCCACAGTGCACATGTGGAGGTCAGAGGACAACTTGCCAAAGCCAGTTCTCTTTTTCCACCTTGTGGGTTCCAAGGATGAGACCTGAGGGGTCCACTTGACAGCAGGTGCTTTACTTGCTGAGCCATCCTGGCTGCCCCAGGTTTCATTGCTGTGGTTCATTTGATGTTCTAGTGAAATGTACTGGTTATTAATTGTTTGGTTAGTTGGTTCTATCTTCGGTGTCGAGGGTGTTCGTTTGGGCTATTATGGGGCACTATGAACTGGTGTTTTAAACTGCAGAGTTTATTTCTGCTAGTTCTGGGGCCTGGAAAGTTCTGGGTCAGGCACCAGCAGACCAGTTTTAGAGTCAGCTCTCTTCTGCTTGTGCAAGGCTGCCTTTCTTCCTTTTTCTTAGTTTACTCTGCTTTTTGTTGCTGTGATAAAAGACTCACTATCTTAGTCACTGTTGCCATGAAGAGACACCATGACCAAGGCCACTCTTATAAAAGAAACATTTAGTTGGGGGGTTGCTTATGGGTTCAGAGACTTAGTGCATTGTCAGCATTGGGAGTGGGGGGAGCATGGCAGATGTGATGCTGAAGAAGCAGTCGAGAGTTCTCCATCCTGATCTGCAGGCAGCAGGGGGAGAGAGAGACACTGGGCCTGGCGTGGGCTTTTAAATCCTCACAGTCCACCCCTAGTGACACGCTTCACCCAACAAGGCTACACCTCCTAATTCTTCTGAACAATTCCACTCCCTGATGATTAAGCATTCAGATATATGAGCCTATGGGGGCTATTCTTATTTAAACCACTACACTTACCAAAACAACTTGGGAAGGAAAGGTGTTTTTCCACCTTATAGCTTACCTCCTTTGTAGAGGGAAGTCAAGGCAGGAACTCTTTCTTTTTATTTATTGTATGTGGTGCTTTGTGTACCACAGCCATACCTACTGCCCACAGAGGCCAGAAAAGAGCACTGGATCTCCAGGGGCTGGAGTTGCAGACAGTTGTGAACTGCTTGTGGGTCTTGGCAATGGAACCTTGGTCCTCCGGAAGAGCAGCAATACCCTTTTTTTCTTTTTTCTCTTTTTCTTTGTTTTTTGAGATAAGGCTTTTCTGTGTAACAGCCCTAGCTGTCATGGAACTAGCTCTGTATAGCAGGCTGGCCTCAAATGGCCTCGAACTCACAGAGATCTGTCTGCCTCTGCTGGGATTAAAAGTGTGCCACCACCATCCAGTGAGCAACAATACTCCTAACCATCTCTCCAGCCCCTCTCTTTTTAAAAGTGTGGTTTTCTGAGATTCCTTTGGAATTCAGGATTATGAGTCCAGGAATTAAGTGCAGTGTTACACTGCCATCCTTGCTAATCATGAGAATTCTCACTGGGTGATGTTTTCTCTCCTGTTGTAGGGAGAGGTTTTTTGGTTCGTTTTGTTTTGTTTTTACGTAGGAGTGGGGTAACATCACTGTAGCACATCATAGAAGAGTTTTTTTAATGATATGTTTTCATATGCTTTTCTGATTTTCTTTCTTTTTTTTTAATGCCCAAGATTTAGAATCTGCTGTGAGTAGTCTTGTTCAGGAATGTCCTAAGCATGAATGAGAACCGTGTGTGTGTTAGACTTTGTGCAGTCGGCAAGTGACCCGTTGTCTCTCATCCAAAGCTCTTGACCTGCAACAGTGCGGCCTCACCAGTGAAGGAGCCAAGGCTCTGCTGGAAGCCCTAGAAACCAACAGAACCCTGGTTGTTCTGGATATAAGAAAAAACCCACTTATCGGTAGGTCATCTCTTTAAAATTAGCAAATGCCCTAACAAAATGAATTTGCATATTGAAAGTTTTTTAAACTTAACATATTTATTTTCTAGTTTTGCAATTTTGTGCTTTAGATAATGCATTGTTTTAAATGAGTTGTATTTCACAATTGCTTTGGTGGCTACTTATTCTAAGTGAGCCTAGATAATAAAACTGACCCTGTCAAGAGCACTCTCCTCACACCCCCTGAAGCTCTCAATTCTGGGGAAGAACATTTCATTTGTTTGCTAATTTGTAAAGAAACTTTGATTTTTGTATGTGTCTCAACACTGGTTCAGATACTAAGCATATTACAGTGTACCAGCTAGACAAAGTCTTGCTCTCCATCCGTAAGGGAGTTCAAATGTAAATGTGTAAGTAGATAAGGAATTTTGAATACTAGGAAGTGCAAAGAGAGTTTAAGAAGACAGATGGAGAACTGATGCTTTGCTTAAGTGGCTGGCTGGGTGAGGAGAAGAACCTGATGTGGATGCTCTGAGGGAGGTTTGTTGCAGAACAAGGATTCAGTCAGTGTATAGGTACAAGACGGCGGGATGTGTAGTGATATTTTGTTTGTGTTTTAACAGATAAATAAAGCTGGCCTAAAGATCGGAGTGCAGAGCTAAGCCACTAGGTAGCCATAGAGGCTACGCAGTGGTGACACAAACCTTTAATTCCAGGACTTGGAAGACAGAGGCAGAGGGATCTCTGTTAGTTCAAGGCCACCCTGGGCTGCACAGAAGTTGATTCAGTCTAAAAGAGAAACAGAGCTCACACAGAGGTGATCCCAGAACTTGAGATCTCACACGTTTAATCCTAGC
The DNA here is from genome assembly GCF_000317375.1 of Microtus ochrogaster. Classification (NCBI taxonomy): domain Eukaryota; kingdom Metazoa; phylum Chordata; class Mammalia; order Rodentia; family Cricetidae; genus Microtus; species Microtus ochrogaster. The sequence continues at coordinate 46,089,600 of NC_022015.1, read as the reverse complement.
ACTAGGGAGGTGGAGACAGGAGCGATATGTCTGGGCAGAGGGAAGAATATAAGGTGGGAGGAGACGGGCTCAGTGCAGTCTGAGGCAGCAGTCTGAGCAACAGTCAGTGTTATGATTCTGCGTGAAAGGTACCTTGGCGGCAGGTGGGAGACAAATACGCTATACAGACAGAACTTAGGTGAGGAGTTTATTGAAAGAAGGGGAAGGGAAGAGACTGGCCGTTGGCGGCAGGCACGGTGAAAGAGAAGAGAGAGAGAGACAGAGGGATGCACAGAGAGAGGGAGAGAGGAGGAAGAGTGAAGTATGAGAAGTTTCCCTGTTTAAAGAGGCAGGGTATTACTGCCCCCCTTTACACAGGCATGCAGGGCATGATGCACTCTGTCAGGTCTTCAAGGGGAGAGGCCTTGTTCCTCTAGATGTTAATAGTCAATCTAAGGCTGCAGTCTAAGCAGGCAGTCTGAGGACAGGATGGCCCCTTCGGTCTGAGCATTGGTAGAAGTAAGAACTCTATTACTTCAGATTTTACACCCTGATAACTGACTCTGAGTTTTTATTATTTTATTTTATTTTTAAAGATTTTATTTATTATGTATACAATACAGTGTGCTGCCTCCATGAATGACTGCCGGCCAGAAGAGGGCACCAGATCTCATTGTAGATGGTTGTGAGCCACCACGTGGTTGCTGGAAATTGAACTCAGGACCTCTGGAAGAACAGTCAGCGTCCTTAACCTCTGAGCCATCTCTCCAGCCCTCTGAGTTTTTATTATTAAGAACAATTAGAATTCGTGTTACATGGATGGATGGATGATTTGAGGAAAATTGATCTGTAAATTTTTTTATTTTATTTTATGTATTAAAAGTATTAGAATAAGCAAGGCCGTGGCTTTAGTAAGAGCACTACTGAAATTGCCAATGACCAAAGTTTGGTTCCCAGCTCCCATGTCAAGCTGCTCATAACACCTGTAGCTCCAGTTCCAAGAGATCCAATGCCTTCTTCTGGCCTCCATGGCCACCTGCATACACAAACAAGCAGACAGACAAACATATGAATAATTAGTAAATGAACCTTTAAGAAAGAAAAAGAAGGAAACCTGAGGGAGAACCTGATGTGTCGTGTGCTCAGATGGCTCAGGGACTTATACTTTAGGTCTTCGGTGCGAAGGTAAGGGCATGGCTGTTCTAAGTGAGCTGACTGCCCTACGAGGAGTAGAGATAGAGAAGGGCATACTCTGAGTAGTATTTCAGCCTTGGTGTGGAGGATAGTAGTGGGGCCAGGGAGAAGGAAGGGGAGTGGACAGGAGCCTAGCAGAGAAATCCAAGACAGGGATTGTGGTTGGCTCATGGTGGCAGAAAGTTGAAACAAGGAGCGAGAAGATTTGCAGATAGATTAGGTGTTGGCTATGAAGGAAATAGCTATTTTCAGATGTCCTTGACAAGGTGGTGCCGCCTTTTACTGAGAAAGGGAAGCTGGAGAGGAGCGTCTTTGAGGACATTTATGACTTCGGTTTGACTGTATTAGTTGTCTTTAGAACAACCCTTGGTTTTCTGTGCAGAGGTTTCCAAAGCCACTTCAGACATTAAGTGCTGGTGGATGTAGGCGAAGTGTTACAGTGAACTAAGTTAGTGAGGGACAGGAATGCTCAGAAGCAGAGGTGAGTGTGTGCTTTAGATTTATGGGAAAGCAGTGGCTAGTGGGCTTCTTTTCTCATGGGTGCACTCAGTCACTGGAAAACACCTGACCCTCTCCTTTTCTTTTACTTTAGATCACTCTATGATGAAAGCGGTGATCAGAAAGGTCCTCCAGAACGGAAGGAGTGCCAAGTCAGAGGTATAACTCGTTTCAGTCCTTTGAAAAGAATTTCTCTGTAATTCCAAGTTTCTTCTGTTTTTAGTAAAGTGTCATGGTCCTTTTCTGCTATCTGAAGTAAAATCAAGTGGCTTTGGAACATTGGTGGCATAGTGGTGAGCACAGCTGCCTCCAGATCGGGTGGCTTTTCTGTTTTGTTAAATATTGTATCATTAATTTGGAATCTGAGAACTGAAATTACAAAACTTTATTAGTGTAGAATATCTTCCTCATGTCCAATTAAAGTGGAGTCCTCTTGTGACCTATGGCTGATGTCTCCTGGTTCTCTCTTCCAGTACCAGTGGATAACATCCCCCTCAGTGAAGGAGCCGCCCAGAACTACTAAGCAGAAAAGGAGAACGATTGTCCTAGGAAGCAGTCGGAAAGGAAAAGCTACCATTAGAATTGGTATGTGTTTGTCCTGGCTTTTTAGCGTCACGAAAACTTAGACCTCGCGTATGGTTAGGGCACTAATGTTAAAGTCTCATCTCTTGTGTAGTAACCGGTATTGACTGCAGCATATTCTGAGGGGATTACAGGTAAACATCACCATCCCAGCTAGGAAAACATTTTTGTCTTAGGGTTTCCATTGTGTGACAAGACACCATGACCAATAGTAGCGTAGGCAGGAAAGGGTTTATTTTAGTTCATACTACAACATCATAGTCCATCATCCAGGGAAGTCAGGGCAGCAACTCAAGACAGGAACTTGGAGGCAGGAGCTGGTGGCACAGGCCA
>NC_022015.1:46085124-46086914 GCF_000317375.1 Microtus ochrogaster | reverse complement strand
CGGGTAAAGCTAACTGGGTGGCGGGACACAGCCCACGGCTCCTATTACTACATTTCTTCTTCCCAAATGACTCTGGCTTGTATTGAATTGACATAGAACTAGCCAGCACCATTCTCTAGTATATAAATATGCTATATTTATATATAACATATATAGTATATATAGTATAAAAATATATATGTTATAGTATATACATAAACTTCTAAGTATTAGTTAATCTAAAATTCAAACTATTAGTTTTGTAATTGAGTACAAACTGAAAAGTTCTTATTATAAAAGTAACATTCAGGGACTAGCATGTAGATAAGGGCACTGCCTTCAGGCAGGACAACCTATGTTCACCCTTAGAACCCACAAGGTAGGAGAGAACTAGCTCCTACAAACTGTTCTGGACCTGAAAGTCCTTTACGTATTTTGAGACAGGCTATTTCTCCGGCTGGCTTTGAATTTGCAGTGACTTTCCCATCCCTACCTCCTAAATGCTGGGGTTACAGGCATAAATGTGGCAGTAATTTATATTCTAGAGCGCTTGCCTTTTCTCGGCCCATGATAGTTTGGAATTCTCTGTGTATCCATGGTGGCCTGAGTGCTGGCCTTGCAGACAGGCGCACGATGCCAAGTCCTCCGTGGTGATGAGTAAGGATGCACCTTAGTGCCTCATACATGCTGGGCAGCAGTGCAGCAGCTGAGCTACACTCCAGCTGGAACACGTTACCTGTAGCACACCTAACACTTTTGTGGTAAGAATCCAGGTCTATAAGAAGGGCTTTTTATATGTGTTCTCTAGAGTCTTCAGAGAAGAACCATAAAGTCTACAATAGCAGCAACAAGTAAGTTTTGTTTCCTGTTGTTCACTTCCAAAATGATGTTTGTGGTGACTTTCTATGCCACATATATCAAGATAACTGGACAATAATAACAAATAATGTTTTATTTATTCCTTTTACCTGAAATCTAAAAAATGGATGCTTGACATAGTAGCATCACACTTGTATATGGGTTGCTAATGAAGCTAGGTGGAAGTGGCCCACGTCTTTAATCCTAGTTAGAATAGGATATTTGTACTTATTGTATATAATTTCATAGTAGGTTTAGAACTCTCTTACTTAAACAAAAGGGGGAGGTGTTGTGGGAGCTCCTTCCGCTCCTTCAGCCAATAGCCGCTGAGATACCAGCCCACTGGGGCATGGTCTCTCGCCCTTTAAAAAAGCAGCCACTTCCCTCTGCGCTCCCTCTGGCTTCTGGCTCCGCTTCTGGCAAGTAGGCTCCATTCCTGATTGCGCAGAGGGCTGTTGTCTGGGACAGTGATCTGTAAGTTTTTCCTCCTTAAAATAAATAACCTCTCTAATAGTCTAATTCCAAACTGGAGTGGGATTGTTTGTGACCTACGCCTACAGAATGGTGCCCAGATGTGGATAACTTAGTCCACAGAAAGCCTGAGAAAGCTTGGGAAAGAATAGAGTAAAGCATGTTTTCTTGGTAGCAGCAATTTCTCGGGTCTACTCTGCTTGCCAGAGGCAAGCAAATGCTCTCATCTAAGAGAGGCTTCCTGACTCGACTTTAGCTGCAAAATCCTGCAGCTCTTTTAAGAGGTCCTGCCACGAAACACTTAAACCATGTTGATGAAAAGCTGAACGCATGCTTTTCGGTTTTCAGCCGTAGCAGGAAAAAAGCAGCGCTGGAGAGAGGGAGCTGTGGCTGCAGTTTATAGGCCACGGAGTAAGAGGAATTATATTTCTTGGCTTTTTTGCTATTTACCTTAGTTACTTGAAGACATGGATGTGAGCTGC